>NW_027206006.1:0-522500 GCF_024711535.1 Dipodomys merriami
ATTGTGCCAGTACCAAGCTGTTTTGATTACTATGGCTTTGTAGTAGAGAATGAAATTTGGTATTGATATTCCTCCACCATTGTTCTTTCTGTTAAGGATCATTTTGACTATTCGGGGTCTTTCATTGTTCCATATGAATTGTTGGATTGCCTCTTCTATTTCTTTGAAGAATGAGGTTGGAATATTGATAGGTATCATATTGAATTTGAAAATAGCCTTGGAAGTATTGCCATTTTCACGATGATGATGTTGATCCTTCCAATCCAGGAGCATGGGAGGTTTTTCACATTTTAAATTCTCTTTTGATTTCCTTTTTCAGGTTTTTAAAGTTTTCATCATAGAAGTCCTTCACTTCTTTGGTTAAGTTAATTCCTAGGTATTTTTTGTGGGGTTATTACAAATGGAGTTGCTTTCCTGATTTCACCCATGCTTTTCTCATTGTTGGCATGCAGAAAAGCCATTGATTTTTGAGGGTTAATTTTATACCCTGCTACTTTGCCAAAGTTTTGAATCAGCTTGAGTAATTTGATAGTGGAGTCCATGGCATTCTTTAAATACAAGATCATGTCATCTGCAAAGTGGATGAGTTTTACTTCATCTTTTCCTATTTAGATCCCTCTTATGTCTTCATCTTGTCTTATTGCTGTAGGTAGGCATTTTAATACTAAATTGACGAGAAGTGGAGAAAGTAGACATCCTTGTATCATTCCTGCGTTAAGAGTAAATGGCTTTAGTTTTTCACAATTAAGTATAATGCTGGCTGTAGGTTTGTCATATACAGCCTTTATTGTATGAGGAATGTTGCCTGGATTCTTAGTTTTTCCAAAACCCTCATCATAAAGGGGTGTTGGATCTTGTCAACTGCTTTTCTGCATCTATTGAGATAACCATGGGCTACTGATGCTCAGCTAAGAACATTTTTATAAAAGAAAGAGTATAAAAAGTTTCAGGAATAGTGCTCTCAGAGGCCCATACAGTGGTTCGATAAGCCCATACATATAGTCAAGCTGAAGGCATTATGCATGTCCAAGGTGTAAAGCTGACCTGAGTTCTCATGTTTCCTTTTTTTTTTTTTTTTTGTTCAGTCATGGGGCTTGAACTCTGGGGTTGGGCACTGTCACTGTGTTCTTCAGCTTAAGGCGAACACTGTACCACTTGAGCCACAGCACCACTTCCGGTTTTCTAGTGCTTTATTGTAGATAAGAATCTTATGGACTTTCCTCCCCGAGCTGGCTTTGAACCATGATCTTCAGATCTCAGCCTCCTGAGTAGCTAGGATTACAGGCATGAGCCATCGGAGCCTGGCTGAATTTTCATCTTTCTATGGCACAATTGAGTTCACTTAATTATAAGTGAAATAGATGTTGCTTTGGGACTCTGTAATTGAGTGATCTCTTAACTTTATTCAGCAAGTCATTCAGAAGTTTTTCATATTTATAGTACTTCTCAATTTCCAACGCATTTTTTAACATACATTATTCCAATGGAGTGTTATCAGAGCTACCAGGTCTCTTCAGAATATAGATGAAGACACTGAAGCTCAAATCATTAGTACCTGAGTGCAGAGCCAAGGGTTGGGAGAACGTGGAATGTCTAAGAAGTTTAAAGTCTATATAACAGTTTTTCTCAGAAAAAAGTGCTTCAATAATGCTTCACTAATGACTAATTCCACCTGTGATCTTAAGTAATCAAGAGGCTGAGATCAAAGAACTGTAGCTGGAAGGCAACGAGAGCCGGAAAGTCTATGAGACTCTTATTCCCTTTAACCAGTAAAAAGCAGGAAGTGAGCTGTGGCTCAAATGGTAAAGTGCTGGCCTTAAACCAAAAGCTAATGGACAGCACCCAGGCCCTTAGCTCAAGCCCTAGTACTGGCACGTGAACACAAAATCTATCTCCCTAAGAATAAAAGTCATAAGTCATCACCCACCACATTGACCTATATTAGATTGAGGTAAATAGCAGTTTCCTTGGAAAAGTCACTGGCAGCTTAGGTATCAATCAAAACAGCCATCAGAAAGTAAGCATTATTTTTCAAAGTATGCCAAGTCATTGCTTTTTATTTCTACAATAATGGCCAAATGTCAATGTAATTATTTGAGAATATGTAAGAGTGATTGTGCAAGTGCAGAAATGGAACCTGCAAGCCTTTATTAGTTGTGGATGACATAGGATAGCAAGAACTAAGTTGCATTCTAATTTCTATGACATGACAGATATTAATAATCAACCATGATGCACTTCCTCATTGAATTCAGATGAGGCATTCCTGTTCTCAGTTCTGACTCAGTTACCAAGTAATTGTTCAGTTGTTTATTTACCATCTTGTTTTCAGAAATCTGCACAGAGGACCCATCTCAAAACCATACTTGAATCCACATTTTATTTTGGAAGTCATATGTAAAACTATTTTTAAAATTTCTTATGCCAGAAACCTGTAAACAAAATAGGCCACATAACTATAATCTGTGCAAAATTATGTCAACATTTCCAACATGAAATTTGCAGACCTGCAGACTCAATATATAAAAGTGGCACTCCCTTCATAATTGCTAAACTTTCCTCTTGAAAGGTGTGTCTGTTAAGTGCTTGTAGCAATTGTGGAAATTAATTTTATTCCATGGACCCTATGGAGTCAGGCATTTCCTTACAAAGAAAATTTCACCGTGGCGTTATTCATTGTGAGTCTTTCAGAAACCAGCAGTTTCTTTCACAAAGTGGAATGCACTGCTTTAAATTGGAAGCTTAATCCTCCATAATTAGACCTTGGGCACTCAGTGTAAAAAAGCAGCCCATGACCAAAAATTGTTTTAGATTTAAGGATGTGTTACTCTCTTAAGAGAGCTTTCTCAGAACACATTTACTTCTTGCCCAAGCTCCATTTTTTTTAACCTCCAGCTCCTAACTTCCTTTTTTTATTTTTTTTGATGCTAGAACTAAGGCTTGAACTCAGAGCCTGGACACCACTTCTCAGCTTTTATCTTGAGCGTGGAGGTCTACCATTTAAGCTACAACTCAACTTAACAGCTTGCTGGTGGTTAATTGGAGATAGAAGTCTCATAGACTTCCCTTTCCAGGCTGGCTTTGAACCATGATCCTCAGATCTCAGTCTTCTGAGCAGCTACGATTACAGCATGAGTCACCAGTGCCTGGCTGCAACTGATGACTTCTGAGCATATATATGTGTAGATAGATAGATAGATAGATAGATAGATAGATAGATAGATAGATAGATAGATAGATAGATAGATGATATAGTTGTTTTTGTTGTTGTTGTTTTAAATTGCCTCGAAATTATTCCATCACCAAGTCTCTATTCTTTGTAGTTAGAGTCACTAATTCAGTGAAAGTGACACTTAGATTTTAAGTTAGGAATCTGTTGGATAGGAGTCTTCTCCTGACACTTTTCAAAGTAGGTTTATCTGTAACTTGGTCTGAATTGGTGGCAAGCAACAGAAACTCAAGTCTAAATTGCTTTAGCAAAAAAAGGAGTTTTTCATAGGCATGGGTTTTAAAGGCAGAGCAGGTAGGTGGAGACAGTGAGAAGGAAGTGGAAGCCATAATAAAGGCTTAGTAAGGGTCATTGTTTGGGAAGGCCGAAGTCAGGCCTCCTCCTCCTTGCCCACAACAAGAAGCCCTGTGCTGAAAACTGCACTGGTCATCTCTTCATCAACCTTTTCCCATAGAGAGAGGCCAATAAAGCAACATAAAAACTGCCATCTATATACACCCACCTGCCAGCTCTATTATATGATTCATCATTTATTTGATTCATCATTTATCAGTGTCTACCATGGAGCAAAATCTTCAGCTAGACATTTTTGTTGTGTTGTTGTTGTTGTTGGTCATGAGGCTTGAAATCAGCTTGGGTGCTTTCCCTGAACTCTTTGGCTCAATGATAGCACTCTCTCACTTTGAGCCACAGTGCCACTTTTGGTTGTCTGGTGGTTAATTGGTGGTAAGAGTCTCACAGACTTCCCTACCCAGGCTGGCTTTAAATCACATCCACAGATCTCACCCTCCTGAGTAGCTTGGATTGCAAGTGTTTTCTAGCACCCATGACTAGAAAACATTGATACTTACAAAATTCTAAAACTGGATGCTGGTGGCTCACACCTGTAATCCAACTACTCAGAAGGCTACAATTGATCTGAGAATTGCAGTTCAAAGCCAGTCTGTGTAGGAAAGTTTGTGAGAGCCTTATCTCCAATTTACAAGCAAAATCTCTTCAGAAGCCATGGTCCAGGTGGTAAAATGGTAAGAGTCAGCTTTGAGCAAAAAAGCCAAGGGAGAGAATGAGGCTCTGAGTTCAAGCCCCAATACTGGCACAAAATTCAAAAACAAAAGAGACAAGTGCCAGTGTCTCATGCCTATAATCCTAAATACTCAGGAGTCTGAGATCTGAGGATTACAGTTTGAAGCCAATCCAGGCAAAAAATTCCACAAGACTCTCATCTGCAATAAACTATTCAGAAAAAGCTGGAAGTAGTGCTGTGGCACAAGTGGTAGAGCCCTAGCCTTGGGAACAGAGTCTCAGAGACACTGCCCAGGACTGGCAATGAAAAGGAAAAAGAAAAAGAAAGTTGAGCAAAATGAGTAATAAGGGGCTGGGAAGGTAGCTCAGTGGTAGATTGCTTGCCTTGCATGCATGAGGCCCTGGGTTGGATTCCTCAGCACCAAATAAGCAGAAAAAGCTGGAAGTGGCACTGTGGCTCCAGTGAGCTGAGGGACAGTGCCCAGGCCCAGAGTTCAGGCTCCATGACCACCTCCCTAAAAGAGTAATAATAAGGGCTGGGAAGGTGGCTCAGTGATAGAGAGCTTGCCTTGCATGCCTGAGGCCCTGGGTTCGATTCCCCAGCACCACATAAGCAAAAACAAAAAAAAAGCTGGAAGTGGCGCTGTGGCTCAAATGGTAGAGCACTAGCCTTGAGCTGAAGAGCTGAGGAACACCACCCAGGCCCAGAGTTCAGGCACCATGACCATCCCCCCCAAAAAAAGAGTAATAATAATAATTAATAGATGTGTATATATACCGCAATAATCAATTATAAATGATGAAAATAGAAAAATATTCACTTGGTATGTATATTATTCTCTCTTCATATGTGTGTCTATTTATATACGCATATATAAACTCACCTATATGTAAGTTTACATGCTTGTATATATGCAGTTATTTTTTCATATATGTACATAACTATAGGCAATTGTTCTTGTGTAAATATATGCATATGTGTAAACATAAACACATATGAAAATATATACATATGTGTTTATATACACACATCTTACTAGAAAATATAGCTAACTGATAAAATTCCCAGAATGTTTATTTACTGAAAGCTTTTGAAAGAAAAGAGCTGACATATCACCTTAAAAATAACTTGACTTGGGCTGGGAAGTTGGCTCAGTGGTAGGGTGCTTGCCTTTCATGTATGAGCCTCTGAGTTCGATTGCTCAGCACCACATAAGCAGAAAAAAGCCAAAAGTGGCACTGTGACTCAAGTGGTAGGGGACTGGCCTCGAGCTGAAGAACTGAGGGACACCACCCAGGCCCAGAGTTCAGCCCCCACAACTGACAATAAAATAAAATAATTTGACTTTGTAAATCTGACACCTCTTGCTGTGGAGTTGTGTAAGAGGGTAGGCATGCAGACTGCACACATGCTATGTTTGGTGGTGACACCAGGACTTTTGCAGTTTGGGTTGCTCAGTTTGGGGCTGGAGGCAGAGAGCTTTGTTTTTCGGTTGTCACTTTTGTTGGCTTCATCAATTTAGAAGTGGTCAAGAACTTGAGTTCCTAATGTGTAATTTTTGAATACGTGTGTGTGTGTGTGTGTGTGTGTGTGTGTGTGTGTGTGTGTGTGTGTATTTGTCTATAGAATCCCAGCATGTTATTTTGGGTTCAGATCCAGGAATGTCATGTTTAAAATGAAAGTGAAAGTGTAAAATCTTTTGCTTCCTTGTGAAATGGCATTGTGTGTGACAGAGGTGCTGATTATTACTCTGTAATGACTAATGCTGATGGAAGGACTGCTTACCCTTTCCAACCTTGCCCACTCCAGCACCAGGCCAGCACATTTATTCTCTGTGAATGATGTGTTTTTCTGGTCTCTACAAGAGACTGCATTGTTATCCCCAGAGTGTTTTGTGAGATCACTGTAATGCCAACAGTTCTTTCAAGCTTTCCACAAGCAACAGATCATTGCATAGCCCTGAAATAGTCTCAGAGAGTGGTAGGGGCCTTATCTGCTTCTTTAGTTGGTGTTCTTGTTGTTTTGTCATTGGGGGAGTTGGTGTGGAGCTTGAACTCTGGGCCTGGGCGTTGTTCCTCAGCTCTTCAGCTCAAGGCAAGCACTCTACCACTTGAGCCAAAGCCCCACTTCTGATTTTCTGGTGGTTAATTGTAGAGTCTCATGGACTTTATTGCACAGGCTGGCTTTGAACCGTGATCCTCAGATCTCAGCCTCCTGAGTTCCTAGTATTACAGGGGTGAGACACCAGTGCCCAGCTCATCTTTCTCTTTCTCACAGAGAACCTGAAGCCACCTCTGCTACCTTGGGTCAGTGGATGATGTGTGCACAGAGCTGACCACATAATGGTATTCTTAACAGTTTTTTTTTTCCTGTCCTTTACTTTCTTTTTCTTTCATGCTGATATTGGAGCTTGAACTCATGCTTAGGTGCTGTCCCTTAGCCTTCACTCCTTAAGGTTGCAGCTCTACCACTTGAGCTACAGCAGAGTTTTAGCTTTTTATGGTCAATTGGAGATAAGAGTTTCATGGGCTTTCTTGCCCAGTCTGTCTTCAAACTGTCAACCTCAAATCTTAGCTTCCTGAGGGACAAGGATTTAAGGCATGAGCAACTGGTGCCCAGCTGCATTTACTTCTCTTCCTCAACTTTCTCCTTGTACTCTGCCTTAGAGATGGATCCTCCTTAGAGGATCTGCTCTGCCTTTTTGGAGGGTGATTGAAGATAATTATTTCATGGACTTTTTTTCCTGTCTCAGATACCTCCAAATCATGATCCTCAGATATCTCCTGAGTAGCTAGGATTTCAGACATGAGCCACTGGTACCTGGCTTTCTATTTTAATTTTATTTTATTGCTAGTGCTGGGGGCTTGAAAACTAGGACATGTGCTGTCCATTAGGTTTTTTACTCAAGGCTGATAGTATAGCATTTGAGAAACATGTTCACTTCCAGCATTTGGTTGGCTAATTGGAGATGATACTCTTCTCTCTGGAGCTTTTCTCCCTAGGTTGATTTTGAAATGGGGCCCTCAGATCTCTGCTTCCAGAGTAGCTAGGATTAGGTACATGAGACACTGGTGCCAGATATCAGTAGTGCTTCTTGAGAGAGGCACATCATAGATATGAAAAAGAGGGGCATGAGTCATGTGACTACTGGATTGGGGAGAGTGTCTATCAGGGAAGAAGGGTTTATGAAAATAGGACAAAGCCTGTGAATGTGAGGGGAAAGGGATGGAAGGGATGCGAGGGCAGAGATGAGTATGCTATGATGGATCCTGGAGGCATAGGGTATCCTGAGGGCATTACTCCTAATAAACTAAAACACCATTGAGCCTTGAGCAGAGTGGTGACAAGACCGCTCTTATAAAGCATCATCCTGACATTCAGCCATTGATAATCAGTTGCAGAAGAACATAGGTGGAGGTAGTGAACCCACTTAAGTTACTCATTTGCCATGTGAAGAATCGATACTGACTTTTAGTATGAGACACACACACACACACACACACACACACACACAGAAGTTGGGGCTGAGGAATGGGGCACTTCCAACTCTACAGCATGCTGCCTCTTCCACCTCAAGAGATGCTCACTTCCAGGTGTGGACACTTGCACATGTGCTTGTGAAGACACTGGTAGAGTTATGCAGAGAGCCCGAGAGAACAGATAGCACAGAACAGAAACAGAATAATTTAGGACACCCCAGAGCTCATAGCAGAGGCACCTACACCAGACTGAGAAAGGAGGGAAGATTAGCTAGAATGAGCTGCCAGGATCCAGACCTAAATGATAAAAAGACATTAGTAACTGGGAACAAGTAGCCTTAGGAGGAAGTAGTGCAAGAAGTCAGAGCAACACCATGTGGGAAGTTCTGAAGCGAAATAAAGGAGAGTTTAGAAACCAGTCCAGAGTGTGAGCAAGGAAATGGAATATCATCATAACCATGAGGGGAAGAACAAGTAGCCTAAGGAGAAAATAGTACAAGAAGTCAGGAACCAAACGATATGCCCCTCAATGGATGAATGGATCAAGAAAGTATGATATATATTATATACATTATATATTACATATATAATATATAATATGTATATAATGGAATTCTATGCCTCCATCAGAAAGAATGACATCACCCCATTTGTTAGGAAATGGAAAGCCTTGGTAAAAATTATATTAAGTGAAGTAAACTAGGCCAAAAGAAACATAGGTCTCATGGTTTCCCTTATTTACAATAACTAGTAAATGTCTGGGACAAGTAGAAAAGGTCAAAAGCTATGTACATATGACCAGATAAGATGAAGTTAAGTGAAATGAACCCCAAGATATGGACACAAGTGGTTTTTTTCTTTCTTGCTATTGTTTCTAACATAGTTTAAGGTACCATGTGATTTTTTTGTTGCTTTGTATGTTCCTCCCCCATGGTATAACCCCTGTTTTCACTGTATTCGATGTTGATATAATTTGGGGAGGGGAAAGGAAAAAACGAAATGTTTAAATAATAATACAGGTGGACCCATTGCAACAATGAGATGTACAAGACGTTATTGCAAAAAACAAACTTTACAACTTTGGCACGGGGGTTGGGGGGTGTATGGGAAGGTATTGGAAGGGGAAACAAAGGAGGAGGCAACAATGCTTGATAAGAAATGCATTCATTACCTTGCTCTTGTAACTGTAACACCTCTGTACAGTATTTTCACACAAAAAAAAGCTTATTAAAAAACAAAACAAAACAAAGAAGTCAGGTCAACACCATGTGGGAAGTTCTGAAGTGAAATAAAGGAATTTGGAAAACATTCCACAGTGTGGGCAAGGAAATGGAATTTGGCTATAACCAGGAGGGAAGAAAACCTGAAATATATTCTTATTCGTAGGAGTGGCAGGTCCTTGTGTGGACAGTGTTGGCTTAGTGATCCTTTGTTTGGTCTCTGATTACTAGATATTTCTTGCCACCTGTAGAGTAAGTGGAGTAAGCCAAGCTGTTTCACCACAGCTTCTGCAGGGGCTTGGGGCCTATACTTGTCCCACAGTGGGATTCGGCTGTTTCAGCATTTACATGTAACCTAGAGTCACATGTGCAGGCACCACCTTATGTAAGTAGCCTGGAGAAGTGGGTGAGCATGCATGGCCTTGAGAGGCAATCTTTGCCTCTTTTGCAATGCACTCTCTAAGCACTTAGCTTCTTAGAGCATCAAGTACTATTTCTCATGACTCTGTGGGTTTACTGGACTTAACTTTGTTCTGATTCCTGCGGTGTGGGTTGAGATCACTCTAATGGCCCAATTGCACAGCCCCATTCACTTTCTTTTAGAACACTGAAGCAAGCAGTTTAACCCCAGCAATGAGAAACTTAGTTACAATTGGCCACTAGCCAAGAATGTGCAGTTTAGCCCAGGCTGTGTCGAGGCCACTTTACTTTTAACACAAAGGCACATGCAGCAGAAGTTTGGCTGTATTTGGAGATTTGTTTCACATCATCAAAAGAAGGCTGGAATCCACAAACTGAATATAATTACAGGTCTGACAGCTAGGAGGCAATTAACCCTTCTCTCATTCCCCCTTCCTCTCCGCCAGCTGCAAAGTGTCATTTTTTTCTTTCCTTCCTTCTTGTCCTAATTAGACACATGCAGTAGGGTGAAAAGTGGCCCATGAGAAATTAGAACAATTACACCAAAACCCCTTTGATCTCAGGGAGATGGAGGGGAGTTTTTGCTCTTGGACAGGGAGGAGCTGGGTGTGGTGTTGGTGTCACAGCCAGACTGTGGCAGCCATCTGCCTAGCTCCATGATTGGGGTATGTTGCTTAGTGTGTCTGTGTCTCCACCTTTTCCAGTTCCCAGGGCTCTGTTGCTCTTATCTCAGAGGAAAATTCTATGTGGCACTACTTAGAATGGCAAAGAAAGCATCATTCTTTGTCTAAAAAATGGTTTCTTTCAAAGGTAGTGATGAACTGGCTTGGAGACCTAGGACCCAGAAATCAAGAGGATACAGACTTCTTTTAAAAAAAAATAGTATGTTTACAGCCAGGTGCCAGTGACTCATGTCTGTTATCCCCACTACTCAGGAGGCTGAGAACTGAGGATTGCAATACGAAGCCAGCAGGACAGGAAAGTCTGTGAGAATCTCATCTCCACTAAACTATGAAAAAAGCCAGAAGTAAAACTGTGGTTGAAATGATAGCCTTGAGCAAAATAAGCTCATGTACTATGCCGAGTCCCTGAGTTCAAGTCCTGGCACTGGCACCAAAAAAAATTTAGCTAAGCAGACTGTCAACTCACACCTGTAACCCTACCTATCAGGAGTTTGAGACCTAGAGAATTGAGGTTCAGGATCAACCTGGAAAGAAAAGTCCTCCATACTCAATTTCCCATTAACCAGCAAAACACTAGGCTGTAGGACTGGCTCAAGTGGTAGAATGTTAGCTATGAGCAAGAAAGGATCAGTTGAAAGGATCACGGTTCAGGGTTAAACCTGGCAGACAAAGCTAGGCATGAACCTCTGAGTTCATGTGTGGAGAGCTGCGGGAGCCGACCAAAGATGGCGGGGCCGCATGGCACGGCCATGACCTAAAATGGCGCTGGCTTCCGCCTTCCGCCTTCCCGATGGCGAGTGCTCTTTGTGAAAAACAACTCCTTATATGGCTATGGCTTGGCTACTGGCTTGCTTCTGTGTTTGTGACCCTATTGGTATTTGCCACGTGGCACTTCGGGATTGGCCATCCAGGAGGCTTATAACCGGAGTGCGGGTGCGGGGCGAGGGAGAAGCAGGAGAAGCTAGCAAACAAGGTTCCTGAATAAACTGCTTTGAGAAGAATCCCGGGTCGTGTCTTCCTTGCTGGTCGAGGTGGATGCGGCATTTATGCCCCAGTAGGCATAAAAGAAATAAATGTTCATGCTTGTTATTACTGTTACTCAGCAGGCAGAGAGCACTATCACAAGTTTGATGCCTTTCTATATAGAAATAGCAAGGTTCTTGAAAACAGAAGGGTCTGTGGGACGTAGCTCAAAGTAGAAATGTAGGAGAGTCCTTGAATCCCATCTGTAGTACTGAAAAATGATCATGATGATAAGAAAAGTTTAAATGAGATGGTAAGTATGAATGCACAGCTTCTCATGGAAATTGTCCCTTTCTCTCCACATGAGCTCCTCAAGTGCAAATACAGGCTCAGCAAACAGGCTCCAGTCCCTGGTCTCCAGCCTCAGGTCTTCAGTCCCTGGACAATTTCTTGAAAGCTGTTACAAAGGACTCCAATACCCCAGGTGGAAGGCAGTGGCAGAATGTCACTTCCTTCCTGGCTTTCTTCAGTGTCACACTGAGTCTTTTCCTTGTTTATTCTACATGTTAGATTTGCTAGCTATTTGTTTTAATCATTAGAAAAACAACCACCAACAAACAACCTGCAAGGAGAGATTAAGCAACCAGGGAAATTTAGAGACAAAGTAACTTTTCCAAGTCATGGGCTAGCTCTCAAGATGGGGCTAGAAGGCAAACTTCCTCAATCCCAGCAGGAGTTTTAGATTGGTAATTAAGCTCCTCCAGAATTCCTTTCTCCTACTTAAAGATAATTATGGTCCCAAATCTCATTACATTAACTGCATAACTATTCCATCTGTAAGTTCCTTGTAGAATCACTACTACGACTACTACTAATAATAATTATGCATTTTAAATGTATCTTTTGTTTTTTTCCACAGTGCTTTTTTTGTTGTTGTTGGTCCTAGAATTTGAACTCAGGACCTGGGCTGTGCTCAAAGCTATTCTCTGGGCTCTACCACTTGAGCCACAGCACCATTTCTAGCTTTTTGTGTTTATGTGATGCTAAGGAATTGAACCCAGGCCTTCATGAATGGGAGACAAGTACTCTACCACTAAGCCACATTCCCAGTCCCTCCACAGTGCCTTTTGATCCATCCATCAGGGTTGTATTTCTTTCTTAAACTAACACCTTCAGTTTGTATTGTTGCTGTGGTTTTATTTATGTTATTTGTTTCTGACATTGTCACTTGCTGTCTAGAAAACTATAGAGGTTAATCATATGTGAGATATTTTCTGCCATGCCACTGTGGTTGAGGCTATGCACAAATACCAGCTTTATAGCAAGCTGTATGAGAATTTAAAAAATGGTACATGAAAAATAAATACCTAGCACTTCTGTGATTTAATATGCATCTTGTTCTTCAGACTGCTTTATAAACTGTTTGACTGTGTCATTTTCCTTATGAAATTCGATGTTCCTTTTTATTTTATTTTAAAAGTGACTATTTATTTAAAAGAGACAATTGGATGATTAATTAGATGAGAGTGTCAAACAGGAAACCTGTGACTGAACAGTCTTAGTTTACCTGCTTTGTGTCTACAAAGCGTGGCTGGAGAAATTGGAAGTGTAGTGTGAGTTGTAGAGTTTTGGCTTCTCTTGGGATATCTGCAGAGCTGGCCAGCATGTAAGCATTGCCCTAAGAAGTATTGCACTGTGATTGGTGGTGGTCCTAGCATGTGTGTAGTCCACTAAAAAATAATGGGCTGTGATTGGTGGTTGTCCTCTCAGGGCTGGCCTCTATCACTTCCATGGTATACTTGTTCATTCATATGTCTTCTCTGCCTGGCTCATTAATTATATCCATGACCTTCACCTTTCTTTACTCTCTGCTCCTGGGATTTGATGCCTCTTCCTTCCATCTTTATAACATCTCCCACATTTAAGGAACAGAACAGGTGTGATGACACCAGCCACTTATAGCCAATCCTAGCTATTTCAGTAGGTTAAGATCTGAGGATCATGGTTCAAAGCTAGTCCAGGCAGGCAAATCCCAAGTAACTCTTGAATTCACCAGCAAATAGCTAGATGTGGAAGGGAGGTATTGCTCAAGTGGTAGAGTGCCAGTCGTGAGGAGAAAAGTCAAGTGAGAGTTTGAGGCTCTGAGTTCAAGTCATAGTACTGGCATACCAAACAACAGTATTGTTGAGGGAGAGGGAAAAGGGAGCAGAGTGCCAGAACCCTCACTCAGTCACTCATAGTATCTTGGGGGCACTTTACTTGCATTACATGTCTTGACTCCAAATAGGACCAGTTTCAGAACAGTATCCCAAATATCTTGCATATGATTCATGGTAAACTAAGCTCATGAGTTTTAGGGTTTTGTTGCCTGAGGCTAAATGCACACAAAGTAGTAGTAGTTGTACTTGTAATTATGTTATTAATCAGTAGGCATGAATCAATAATCAGAAGTCACAGTGAAGGATGAACAGTAATGTTTGAATGAACAACTAATGTTTCTTGGATACGGTCATGCCTTATCACTCAGGTTGCAGGGGTCTTCACATGCCCTTCCCAGTGACTTAGCATGACAATTACATCTTAGCTTGTTCCTTGATGTGCTAATGGAGAGGGAAATGTGACAATGTGGAATGTGCCATCTTCCAAAAGAACACAAAAGAACAACCCGAAAGCAAAAACACAGATCCATGTGTTCTGTAGCAGTGTGAAGATCACATTTTACCTTCTCTAGATAAAAATGAGAAGCAGAGGGACAAGGAGCAGTGGTTTATGGAGCAATACCCCATTGCCACCTCTAAATGAACTCCACCTTCTCTTGCCAACCTGAAACAAGCCTGCCAAGCCACCACAAATCCACAGAGTTCTTTTCTTTTCTTTTCTTTTCTTTTTCTTTTTCTTTTTTTGCTAGTACTGCGGTTTGAACTCATGTCCTCATAAATGCTTATCCAGTTTGTTCACTTGACTGGTGCTCTACCAGTTGAGACCTATCCCCTGTTTTGCTTTTTGCTGGTTGCTTTGGAGATTAAGTCTCTCGGACTTATCTTTCCAGGTTGGCTTTGAGCCATTGTTCCTTGTATCTCCGCCTCATGAGTAGCCATGATTCCAAGGTTGAGCTGTCAGCACCTGGATCACAACTAGTTTTACAATGTTCATTAGGAGGAGGACCAAAGACACAGAAAGATTAAATCACTTGTAGAGATCATAGACATAAAGGGTCATCCTGACACAGGAGCCCCCTTCTGTCACCTCTACAAATGGAGGCCTTGATTCCATGGCCTTTGCAACACTTCCAACACAGATAGCATCTTATTTAGAGTGGCGTTACTTTCCACATCTATGGGGATAATTCAGTATGAACCTGGCACTCTTGCTTGCCTCTGGTAAACTGTGGCCCTAATTACTAACATAGATGTTCTCAGTCCTCCCAAAATAAATACCATGAAAGCAAAGATTATGTCTGTCTTTGCTATAGACAATACCCTATGACCAGAAAAAAAATCTGCACACTTAGTAGGCAATTTGAAAATATTTGTCAACTAAATATATGTTTTTAATATAACTAAGTGAATGTTTTAACACAGGAGAGATTGTACATGTCTTAAAGGCAGCATATGTGTTTTGAGACCTACCTCTTTGCCAAATCAACTTAGGACTCAAAGTCCCTGCAATCGCTGGGTGAGCAGGGAGAAAAGAGCTTCATGAAGCAGCACCATAGGTCACACCAAAAGCCCTGTGTCAGGCCCTGTCTCAGGTCCTCCGGGGAGTTTGTTGTTGCCTACATGTGACCACCAGGTGGCAGTGCATGGTCCTTCAAGCCCGGAGCTGATTTTATTCTGTACAATGCATTCTGGCAGCGTTTGCTTGTTCTTCTTCTTCGGAGATGTCTTTATGGTGCTTATGAGTATGGAATGAGATTGCTTTCTAAGTACTGCATAGAACACTAATTGCATTCTTGTTCTTGCTGAATATTTAAACAGTGAGGCTGAGAATTGGGTTCAGTTTAGTAGAGCTGACACTGACATCATGCACCATGGTAGGAAGACCTGTTTTACAGTTTCCTCTTTAAGAGTCCAGTTGGGTAAAACCCATCTATGCATGGAAGGCTCCTGACTGGCCTAGGAACAGCACCAGACTTCATGCATTAGGAATTTCTTCTTTTTCAGGCTTAAGGAATTACTTTTCAAATAGAAAATGGGAGACTAGAGTCTCAGGAGCACAGCTAAACCTTACTTCTGGGTTGAGGCCTCTCTTCCCTCTCTTCCCCAAATAGACTTGTGTGTCTATTTGGCTGTGTTCTTCCTTGCTGTGGCACAACTGATTTCATGACCTTTGGAGTCAGGGTGGGTGAAGATTCTCCCCTTTGGCTCTTCAAATGTTGTTCATTTGCTTTGGAATTATACATAGTCAAATTGAAATTATTTCTCGTATTTCCAAACCAAACAACAGAAGGGATAATTTCACTGTGTGACCAAGGTAGTTGAAGGGTTGAATTTGAGATGGTGCTAAGTATGAACCTTGGGAAGAGATCATGAGATGCAAAGGACCAAGGCCCTACCCAGTATTCCCACTTCCTGCCTTTCCTGCTGTCTGTCTGTAGATGACTTTGTGTGTTTATGAGTTTTTCCCTGACAAATATTTTTGTTTTTGTATCTTAGCCACTCTCTGACCTCTGAATATCCCAGTCATATGAGTGTAGCTCATGGGGGCAGCCATAAGTGTGAATTCAAAGACACTTTTCTTAATTGCTTTTCTTAATTGCTTGCTCTGCAAATGGCATCTTTTGTAGTACAGCTCCAACAAGAAGTAATGGAACTCAGAGGGAGTCTAAGATCCAGATTGTTACTGAGAGGTTATTTCTCTAGATTCAGAAAATGCATCTCTTGTCTGGGACTCAGACAATGTTCATTTTACAAGCTTTTCATATGATTTTGATTTAGGTGACCCATGAGCCACTGTTTTGGCAAACAGTGTCATTCCCCAAAGATTGCATGTAACAAGAGGAAATCAAAGGAATTAGGGGCTCTAGCATTTATTTAGTACCAGTTTTCTGTTTTCTTTTCTTTTCCTTTTTATTTTTGTCAGTAGTGGGCCTTGAAATCTGGGCCTGGGTGCTGTCCCCAAACTCTTCAGCTCAAAGGTAGGGCTCTAACACTTGAACCACAGCGCCACTTCCCATTTTCTGGTGTTTTTGTTGTGTTTTGTTTTTTTTTTTTTTTGAGATAAGAGTCTCATGGACTTTCCTGCCCAGGCTGACTTTGAACAGTTATCTCAGATCTGAGCCTCCTGAGTAGCTAGGATTACAGGGGTGAGCCACTGGCACCCCACTTACTTAGTACCTGTTTTAACTCTGTCACTGAGTTGAGCATGAAATATTCTTGTTACTTTAGCTTGAGCAGATTCCATCCACTGTCCTTTGGCTTAATTTATTTTTTAGGAAAACATTTTTAAATGTTTTATCTTTATTGAAAAGAGATGACTATATAAGTAAGGTAATGGGTACATTTGTTTTTAAACACTGTTACCCCATCCCTATTTTCTCCCTCTTACCCATCCCTACTCCCCTTCCCCACAAGTTGTAAAATTCATTTCTAACTTAGTGTCAAATGAGTATGGATGTTGCATTACTTAATCCTTTGTCCTGCTATTTATATAATTCCTTTTCTTTTCCAAAGACTGAATAACTTATATACATACACAAGGTACAGAAAATTAAAAGAGGAAAAAAAGAATAACTACATACAAGATATAAAAAGAACCTCTTGTTTCTGATTCATGGGGTTCATGTTGTTATGCTTCATTATGTATGGTCCTATGCACTTAGCAGTTTCGGTATCGAGAGATTGTTAAAGAGTATCATAGACATATTGTGGTTCTTAAAATGAGGGAAACCATGGATCATTTTAATATATATTTATTGTAAAGATACATGGGTCAATTTTTAATAGAACCAGATCTCATTGACTATGAAATAATTCTCCTATAACCTATTAGTCTCAAAGGTTAAAACAGCTATAATAACTGCCAGTCAGGTACCCAACTGGAGCTGGTATGTAGAGAATATTATCCATCTCTAGAGAATGTAGACACCTTTCTGGGCCTCAATGCAAGCTCCATTTGTTGCTTGGTTTTCTGGGTTCTTTATTTCAAGTAAAGCTCAACACATTATTTATTTTTAATGTAGATGTGCACTGGTTTCCCTAAAATATTGGTGGCAAGAGTAGACTTAGGTAAATATAGTGTAGCCAGAATCAGGTTATGGTTGATGAATTGATAATCCCAATCTAATCCTTGGTGGGTAGGGTTCGTTTGAGAAGAAAGCGTGACACATATGTAGTCAGGAGAATTTATTTTAGTCTCAGTTCTATATGACACGAGTTCTGAGACCTCACTTCTCTAAGTATCAATACTCTATCTGTGGAGAAAAATGATGCTAATAGTGCTTTTTCACAGGACTGCCTCAAGGCTAAAATGAAATACATGTCAGTATCTCTTTTCTCTCTTTTCATTTCTTTCTTTCTTGACAGATAGTATAGCACCCTGTTGACCTCTGTTGGCCTGAAGCACATGATCCTCCTGTATCATCAGCTTTCCAAGTTCTGGGGTTACAGGCATGTACTAATATGCCTAGTTTACAGATCAGTATTTTCTTTTCTTGAATTCTTCACAAGCAACTCTCATAATGTTTGACATATCCAGGTAACAACTTAAGTAAATATCACCTGTTATTTGCTTGTTTTATTCACTTTTAAAACTATCTGAACAGTCTGAACAATCTACCTTGCTGCTCTCAGTCAAGGAAATACTTGTAGAAATCTAATTTCAAGGTAATAATGCATTTCCTTACTGTGTGATAAATAGAATAATATCTCAGTGTAGTTTGGCTATAGGTTTTTAACCATCCAGTCATAAAATTAATGGACTTGTATAAAGTAATCTAACCTACAGCTTTGAGCTGAAGAGCTGAGGGGCAGCTCTGTCCAGGGCCAGAGTTCAAGCCCCATGACTGACAAAAAGATCAACAACAACAACAACAACAAACAAACAAACAAGCCGGGTGCCGGTGGCTCATGCCTGTAATCCTATCTATTCAGGAGGCTGAGATCTGAGGATCGCGGCTCAAAGCCAGCCCAGGCAGGAAAGTTCGTGAGACTCTTATGTCCGATAAACCGCTAGAAAACCGGACGTGCTGCTGTGGCTCAGACGGTAGAGCGCTCGCCTTGAGCTGAAGAGCACAAGGACAGCGCCCAAGCCCAGAGTTTAAGCCCCACGACGAAAAAATAAATCAGCATAGGTCTTATAAAACTCAATACCATAACATGTATTTAATGTCATAGCTTTGATTCACATTGATTTGTACATAAACATTTCCGTTCCTTAGCATGCCATTTTAGTGTTAATTCAATAAACAGCCATATTTTAAAATAGAATTTTGCATTACATGGTTGGTAGGTCTTCAATGTTCTGAGGATGAAGTTGGATGTTTGGAGAAATAAACTACACATTCGATTCATAAAGGTTGTTTGGTGGGTCTTTTTTATTTTATTTTTGTGGGGCTTAAACTGAGAGCCTCACATTCTCATTTGCTTTTTTGGTCAAGACAGCTCTCTTCTATTTGACCATTTTCTAATTTTGTTTTTCTTGTGGGCTACTTGGGGATAAAGAGTCTCATGGATTTGTCTGCCCAGGCTGGTTTCTAAGCATGATCCTCAAAACTCAGCCTTCTGAGCAGCTAGGATTACAAGCATGAACCACCAGTGTTGAACACTCTGTGGGTCTTTATTCAACCATGACACATTGAGTACCAATGTAGAATCACTGTAGAAAACAAATTGAGTCCTTAAGAAGCATCAGTCTGCAGGAGGACAAAGGTCATTGAAAATAATATGTTTACTTCCAGGTGCTGGTGGCCTTTGCCTGGCTGCAGAGGAGGCTGAGATCTGAGGATCCCAGTGTAAAGCCAGCACAGGTGGAAAAATCCTTGAGACTCTCATCTCTAATGAACCATCAAAAAGCCAGAAATGTTGGCGTGTGTGGTTCAAGGCTTAGAGCACTAGTCTTGAGTGAAAATGCTAAAGGACACTCCACCTAGGCCCTGAATTTAAGCCCTAGTATACATACACACACACACACACACACACACAGAGTATTATTAGGTCATGAGAAATGTTATTAAAGAAAAACAACAAGGTTTTCATCTGGGAGCAACTCTCTCAACTATGTGGTTGTTTTATTGAAACCAGAGTTTGGAGAAAGAGACATGATTTTATCTAGGAGAAAATTCAGTGCCAGTGTATGCGGCCCTGAGATGGGTGCTGGGGGTGTGGGTGACTCAGTTAAGAAGACAGGAATAGCTAGAAGAGAATAACCAAGAGAACTGGCGGTAAGGAAGGGTATCATAACACAGAGACATTTCATTTTCCTTCTGAAATGAGTAGAAAGCCATTGTGGAGTTCCAGGCAAGAAATACTTCTTAGTGTGATAGTGTTTGAATGAGAGTAGGAATGGGACTATTTAGGGACTGTAGTTTGCAGGTGTGGGAATAAGGATGCACTGCATTCATGTGGATTGCATTAAGGTAGACACAGTGGTATATTCTGCATGCAGTTTAACAGCCTAACAGGTGGTATTTTGTGATGGCGTGGATAAAGCATAAAAGCAAATAAAGAATTCCAAAGTGTGTGAGAATGGAAAGAGTGCTGGGAAGATGACAGTACTGATTGTGAGTTTTATCTTTGCTGGATTCATCAGGCTTTTTCTACCCATATGTTTGCTTCCAGAGCAACCTTCTCCCATAGGTGGCAAAGCTCAATTAGAATTCATGCCTCCAGTGTGGATATAGATGCTGTGGCCAGTGCCCAAGGGGCCATGTTTGTTCTAGTGGCAAAAAGCAGCAATTGAAGAGGTGAAAAGAAATACAGGCTAATGCTTGCTTTTTTTTTTTTTTTTTACATTTCTTGTCTTCCACTTGTTCCTCAGGAATACTGATACACAAGCTGTGCCCTCAGAAAAAACCATTTCCCAAAATGTTCCACCATATGGAGTGAAATTGTTCAACCCCAATTGAGTTATTTGTCTTTTGTCTGCTCCTTTTGTCCCTTATTCCCATAAACCTAATCATTTTTGATTTCCTGGATGCTGGTTGACTCTCCCCTTTCTTTTCTTCTAAACACCGTGCCCTTCATTATAAGAAGTAGGCTCCTGTGTTCCCAGTGCCCCCAAACTCATTGCTTGTCCTCCTTCCACAGCTGAACAATCCCAAGTGTCATTGAGATGAGTTCATGGAGCTTTCTGAAGCTAGGATGCTGAGATTTGGAGCTGGAATGTCACAGAGGTACATGGAACCATTTCTCAATGCTGCACTCTACTGATGCACAGATCTGCTTTTGCAGGTTGCATTAACAAAGATCATTTTGCTACCTTTGCTAAGAATAAGACAAAATGAGCATCATGCAATTGTCTTTTACTCTGGAAATGCAGGAAGAGATTATGGGTTCTTTTTGTTGGTTTGTTTTGTTTTTTGGGTCCGGTCATGGGGCCTGAACTCTGGGCCTGGGCGCTGTCCCACAGCTCTTCAGCTCAAGGCTAGCACTCTACCACTGGAGCATCAGTCCCACTTCTGGCTTTTTCTGCTTATATGGTGCTGAGGAATCGAACCCATGGCCTCATGCATGCAAGGAAAGCACTCTACCACTGAGCCACCTTCTCAGACCTGAAGAAGAGATTCTTACTCTGGTCAATTCCTGTTTCAGTGTGTGTGTAAGGTGGGGAACTCCTTGTGAGCTGCCATCTAATGTCACCAAAATTGAGATTTAAGTTACATTAAAAAAATTAGTAAAGTCAATGCATGTTTCCCCTTCTATTGTGGATGGTAGATTTAGCTTGTAAACTCATCAGTAAATATGGTTGGTGGTATGTATGTATATACAAATGTGTTCACTGAAATATGATGGATTGAAGGGAGAACTCAAATATGTAATTCCTTAGAAAGGCATAGCCAGATTTTAGCAAAATGAAATACTAGGAAGCAGGTACTGGAAAAAATGGGTGGAGTCAAGAGGAAAATTGTGAACAAATAGCAAAATGGGGGGAAATGCAGTCAAGAATCCAATGCATCTGCTGCAAAATTAAGAGTGAGGGAAGGGCTGGGTAGGGAAGGGATGGGTTGAAAGGGGTGACATGGATCAAGATATATTGTATTCACGAACTGCTTTGTTACATGAGAACTCCTTTGTACAACTGAAGAATAATAACATTCAAAATTGTGTTTTCAAGAAGATGCTGATCAAGGGTCTCTAGATGGAATTTTTCCCTGAAAGTTACATTAAGTGCTTCCATCTAAGGAATATAATCTTGAACAATTCTTTATTTTGATCAATTTGAAAGGAATGAGGTCAAGTAATTTCTGCATTACCTTCATTAATCCAGCAACATTTTTGAAGTACTTAACTATGCTTGTAGATTATGCCAATGTCCTAAGAAGGGGGTGTGAATACAAATGTGAACTGTCCACTTCTTTTTCTCCTAAGAGAGAGGGCATGAACATTTCAGCATAGGGCTGGATATTAACTCAGAAGCCTTTGTAACCTATGTGGTTGGTCTCTGTCACATTCCCTCTGGCTTGCTGTCATGATGGAAAAGCTCACAGTAGGTACATTAATGAGCCGACAACCGTCTAGGGAACTTGGTTTACTAAATTAGGTGGAAGGATGCATTTGGTTTACTGGCTACAGTGCACCAGTTGCTTAAAAACTGGATTGGAGTAGAGGAAACAAAATAGAAACCATAATGACATGTCTGAGAACACCAAAGAGCAGCTACTTGGGGATGATTCTTTCACATGATCTGGTAGCAACAGTGCTTGGGAAGTCTTCCTGGAGAAGGTGATATCCTAGAAGATTCTCACAAATAGTGATATTGGGGGAAGAACTGTCAGACAAATGATTGGGGTATGAGTGGTAAGCATTTCAAAATCCCACCAGCAGAGTTGAGAGGTATGGGGAGAGAATTATACACTTTCTTGAATTTCTACAGGTTAAAGTAAATGACAAAGCCAGGAGATGGTGGCTTCCACCTGTAATGCTAGCTACTTAGCCATATTTAATTTAAAAGAAGACAGGCCATATGTTAAGAGAGCAAAATGAGGACTAAATAGTGAGCTTGAATAAAAGGGTAAGAGTTTGCAAATGTACCAGGAAGGATGGGGATGACAAAAATGTATAAAGATCATATTAAGAAATTATGAGCTTCTTGGACTGGGAATGTGGCTTAGTGGTAAAGTGCTTATCAGCATGCATGAAACCCTGGGTTTGATTCCTCAGTACCACATAAATAGCAAAAGTTAGCAGTGGCACTGTGGCTTAAGTGGTCAAGCACTAGCCTTGAGGAGAAAAAAAAGCTCAGGAATCGTGCCCAAACCCTGAGTTCAAGTTTCAGGACTGGCAGGAAAAAAAGAAAACAACAAAAGCAGAGAAATTACCAGCTTCCTCTCCTTGAATTGTAGAGACTCCAGTTTTCACAGTTAAATGAATTTTCACAGAGGTGCTTGGCTGCTTGGTTAGAAGAGCAGACAGAAGACTGTCGAGTTGAACCAAGTTCATGAGCGAACACCTGGGGAGAGAAAGCAAGAAAGGATTAGTCTTATGATTCTGGGATACATCCTCATTTTTATCTCCTACCATGGGACTTTTAAGCCCTCATTAACGACAGCTTGGAGAGAAGTTTCCTTTTTCCTTTTTGGTTCCAAGGCAAATCAAATCCCTACTATCACCCAATATTTTCTTTTCTTTCTATTTGGACTTGATTCACTTGATGATGGAGTGCACCAGAAACTCACCATGACACTTGAACAAGTAGAAGTGAGTGGGAATGTGCATGGTACCTGCAGGATTAAAAAACACAAAACCTGTGCAACATTCAGCAGTGTTCCTGGCCAAACAAATAGCATGATCATCCCTCTGCTGATGTCCAAAGTATGAGAAGGTTGAGCTAGGAATGTAGCAAACTGTCCTCCAGTGTTTGGAGTGTCTAAAAACACTCTATTTTTGGATATACAAAATTGAAGAAATGACATCAGTGGGCCTAGTTTCTGGACAAGAAACCAGGAGTGTGTGTTCTTGCTCAGTTCTTTGGATCAGCCCTGGTGTTTTACAAACTGAGCCATTCATCTGGTACAGTATTTTGGTGATTAGTGATAGAGTGTCATAAACTTTGCTGCCCAGGATGTTTTGAATTGTGATCCTCCATGTTTCAGCATCCGGAATATCTAGGATTATGGGTATGAGACACACATTTCATATTCTTAACCCTAAAAGGCCAGTATGTGGGATGAATGAATAAATGGGTTATTTCTTTTCTGTTTACTGTTTCACTATATAGTAGATCTTGTTCCATGTTTCCTGGACTTTTCCAAAGTAGCTTATGCATTTCATTAGGAGGAACTTAAATGCATGCATAGCCAGAAACTATCCCCCAATCCCCACCCACCCACCCCCAGTACTAGAGCCTGAAATCAGGGCCTAGGAGCTGTGTTTGAGTTTTTTTGATGTTGTTGCTTGTTTTTATTTTGCTTAAAGCTAGCATTGTACCACTTGAATAACAGCTCCACTTCTGTCCTTTTGGTGATTAATCGGCAATAAGTGTCTTAATGATCTTTTCTGCCTGTGTTCACTTCAAACTGTGATCTTGAGTATTTAGGGTTATATGAGTGAATTACTGGTACCCAGAACAAACTTTTTTTAAAGACCATTCTTATTAGCATGTAATTAGTTGTCTAAGGAAAGGTCTCGTGATAGTTCCACACTTGCATACAATCCATTTCAGTTAAACATTCTCTTCCATCACTTTCTTTTATTCCCTCCTTGAAACAAATGTAGGCAGGCACTGGTGGTTCATACCTGTAATCCTAGATACTCAGAAGACTGAGACTGGAGGATCTTGATTCAAAGCCAGCTGGGACAGAAAATTATGTGAGATACTTATCTCCAATTAATTATCAAGAAGCCAGAAGTGGAGCTGTGGATCAAGGAATAGAACAATAGCTTTGAGCAGAATTGCTAAGGAACAGGGCCTGCTGGATCCTGAGTTCAAGCACCCCTCCCCGCCCCTCTCTCCAAACCAATATCAACAGGTTTCATTTTTCTATTTTAATACACTCATAATTATTTGTATCGTATTTGCCCTCATTCAGCTTCCCTCCTGGCCTTCCCTCATATTTTGCTTTCCTGTCATTCCTTTTGTTTTCATTTTTTAGTGTAATTTAACAGTGAGCTTTCTATATGCTTTTTCACCAGTACATATATTATAATTTAGTCAGATTCACCTCTTATATTATGCTTTGTTTCCATACCCCTCTACCAGCACATTCAGTAGGTTTCAGTGTGTCTCCTTACACCATCTTTTTACATAGTCACAATGTATTTAATCTTATTTGTACTCCATCATTCTCCCTCCCTTTCATCCCCATATAGTTCCACATTGAAATCATGTTCTCTAGTCATGTCTATAAAAATATGCTTGTAACTAGATATGCATATCTTTCTAAGTCTAGATGGGTGAAAAAATGTGACACTTGGCTTTTGGATCTTGGCTAACAAATCAGACACATTCTCCATCCCCACCTCCCATCCTCTTTTAGAACTGTAAATTTATTTTGGCTTTCAGGGAAAGCAATGTACATAAATCAGTATTTGCTTGCTTGCATTCTTTCATCGATTAGTGGACATGAGTGTGTTTGGATCTGGGTTCAAATTCTAGATTCCACTCTTAAATACCTGACTTGTAATTTTCAGCTGAAATCCTGTGTAGGTGTTTGAATAATAATAAAACACCATTCTTAGGATGATTATTAAGAGTAAAATGAAATGGTGTAGATAGCTTTAGGTCATCTTTACCCAATAGGAAACCAAGATTTGGAGATTCCAAACATGCTGTGTAATTATTATCTGCAACATCAGGTAACTTTTTTTGCATTCCAAAAGCATTACAGATGTGTTCTTACAGATTTTCGATATGGGAAAAGCAACATGTAAGAACTGATTCATAGGCACTTTTTTTTTGGTCATGGGGCTTGAACTCTGGGCCTGATCTCTGTCCCTCAGTTCTTCAGCTCAAGGACAGCACTCTACCATGTGAGCCAAAGTGATGCTGCCAGTTTCCTGAGTGATTTGTTGGAGATAAGAGTCCCACAGACTTTCCTCCCAGGGCTGGCTTTGAACAGTGATCTTCACATCTCAGCCTCCAGAATAGCTAGGATTAAAGGCTTGAGCCATCAGTGCCCAGCACATAGGCACTTTTATAAACACTCAAGTACTTGAACTATTCAATCAGGTCAATTGACTGGAATGGAAAAGGTTGATATATTGCCTGCTCTGCGGGAGTTGTTATTTGGGTTTGTCATTTATCTCTTTGATTTAGAAAGCCTGTGCTTAGTCATCTCCAGACACACTTATCAGAGACACACTTATCAGAGATGGGTAATCAAGCCAGGGCCATCCCCAGATGTTAGTCAGCGATACTGTGAAACTCATTTTCTCAGAGCTCACTTACATCCATCACTCTTCTTTGGGGACAGGTCTCTGCAGAGTTACAGTACCTGTGACTCTGTGGCCTTGTCGGGTATCAAAGTGCTCTGTCATGAAAAGCCTAGCCAAGGACCTCCTTTTCTTTTTTAAAAAAATTTTATTTTATTTTATTTGTGAACATACTGTACAGAGGGGTTACAATTGCATGGGCAGGATAATGCGTACACTTCTTAACAAGCATTGCAGCCTACTCCTTTGTTTACCCTTCACATCACTTCCCAGCCTCCCCCCTCCCCCCCAGTCCCAATCCTTCTCCTTCCCCCCTCTCCCCCCCCCCCCCGCACCGACGTTGTAAAGCTCATTTTGGACATGACAACTTGTACTTCTCATTGTTGCAACAGGTCCACCTGTATGCTTAAGCAACTGGTTTTTCCCCATCTCCTCCACAAGTTATACTGACATCAAATATAGTGAAAGCAGAGGTTATACTGTGGGGGAGGGACATACAGAGCAACAAAGAGATAATCTTATAAATGCATTAGAAACACATGCATGAAAGAAAAAAACATTAAAATACACATCTAAGGGTTCATTTTCCTGACATCACATTATCTGACCTTTTCTGCTTGACTCATACATATACTAGATATTGCAAATAAGGGAAACCATGGGACCTATGTTTCTTTGGGCCTGGCTTACTTCACTTAATATAATTTTTTCCAAGTTTTTCCATTTCCTAACAAATGGGGCAATGTCATTCTTTCTGATGGAGGCATAGAATTCCATTGTGTATATATACCACATTTTCTTGATACATTCATCTACTGAGGGGCATCTGGGTTGGTTCCATATCTTAGCTATGGTAAATAATGCTGCAATAAACATAGTTGTGCTGGTAGCTTTAGTGTAGTCTTGTTTGTAAACATTTGGGTAAATGCCCAAAAGTGGGATTGCTGGGTCATAGGGGAGTTCTATGTGAAGTCTTTTGAGGAACCTCCATACTGCTTTCCAAAGTGGTTGAACAAGTTTACATTCCCACCAACAATGAAGTAAGGTTCCTTTCTGTCCACATCCCCTCCAGCATCTGTTGTTGTTAGAGTTCTTGATTTTTGCCATTCTAACTGGAGTGAGGTGATATCTGAATGTTGTTTTGATTTGCATTTCTTTTATGGCTAGGGATGTTGAACATTTTCTTCATGTGTTTTTGGCCATCCTTCTTTCTTCTTCAGAGAAGCTTCTCTTTAAGTCTTTCGCCCACTTATTTATTGGGCAGTTGTTTCTTTGAGGATTTGTTGTTGGGGGGTTTAATTTTTTGAATTCCAAGTATATTTTAGATATGAGACCCTTGTCCGTTGTATGGCTAGTAAAGATCTTCTCCCAATCCGTGGGCTTTCTATTGGTCTTGCTAGCTATGTCATTTGCCCTGCAGAAGCTCTGCAACTTTATGCAATCCCATTTGTCCAAACTTTCTTTGATTTGTTGTGTTTCCGAGGACCTCTTTTCTCTGTCCCATCTTTCTAGATGGAAGTTAAGATTTCTATTTCACAAAGCAAAAGGGCATGCTATTTGGAACCAGTGTCTGCTCCTCTGTGCAGTAAAATTCAGAATGTAACATCACCTCCAGTTGACCTTGTTACAGTTGGATACATTTTACCAAGGTGATTGCATCCTCTTTATGGCCATTGTTTCAATTACTGTAGGGCACTGGTCTGCAGTGGAAAGATAAGGCAGCTTTCTTCTGTTGCATGATAAGAATGAGGGACTTTGCTGGAGGAGACTGTCTGTTAAGCCATCAGAGACTTGAAACAATCGACTTTTTGCCATTTGGGATTGGTTTCTGCTTAATCTGTAAGAATGTCCATCTGCCACCTTTGGATATTATTTTCTCATTTGAGAAGTTGTGCCCAGCTCATTAGTTGTCTATTTTTATTCAGAAACAAAAAGAGATAGATTCAAAGCCTGTACATAAATCATTTCCAGGCTTGACTACTTCCTGCTCCTTGTCATGGGGCCTTCTCCATGGACTCCTCACACATGGAGTTGTTTTGACCACAGCAAAGGATGAAAGAGAATGAGAGAGAGCAAGAGCGAGTGAGAGAGTAAGAGAAATATCCCACTGTGAGAGTAACAGCTATTTATATTGCAAGCTGAGAAGTAATATCTCTCATTTCTTCCACATTCTATTCACTAGAACCAATAAGCTAGATGTGGCCACATCTAAAAAATGAGAGATTGCAGGCAATTGTCAGTCCTGGTGTGGTTTTTGACCTGGGATTAAAGGGACCTGCACAGTTAATCCTGATAAGTCCTGAAATGAAGGGATAATCTATACCTCATCTATGCTCTTGTCATATCCAGTGCCTGAATGAGTCTGTGCGCAAGATTCATGGTCTTAGAGAGGGTTGGGTGTGCCTGGCACTGGTTGAAGCCACCTCAAGACTAAGGGCCACTTAATGGGACAGGAAAAAAAGGAAATTCAGAAAAGAGCTTAAAAGATAAAGAGGACATGAAACAGCCTAATGCATGTGAAGAGTCTAGAATCAAGGGAGAACTTTATGGAAAAGTTAATGGTCCAGTATTCTCTGCATTGGGAATTTGTCATGCCAGTGTACTCCTGTAGTACTGCCAATCAGTATGCTGAGGCAGGAAGAACATAAATTCTAGAATAGCTTGGGCTATATCACCCAATTCTATCTCAGAAAGGAAGGAAGAGACAGACAAAAGGGAGGAAAAGTGCAAGAAAAGAGAAAAGGAGGAACTAGTAAAGAAAAGGTAGGGGTAAACAGAGGAAAGAAAGAAGGGAAGAGAATAAAAACCAAGAATAGGGAAAAAGTATATGTTGGGATGTCTAAATACCCCTCATGTATGACTCAACAATGATAAATGTCAGCAACTACTTATGGAGACTTTTTCAAAAAGAAAGAATAAAGTAGTATGGAGGAACAGCTCTCTGAGATTCTTCTGTGAGTGAACTTACTGGGTGCTTTTGGGGTCATAGGGGAATGGATTTGGAACTAAGTCTTGCTATGTAGCCCAGGTTGGACTGGAACTCACTATATAGGCCAAGCTGTCCTCAATCCATAAACTTCCTGCCTCTGTCTTCTGCATTCTGTGTTTGTGAGTATGGCTTTATTACACCCAGCTCATTTTTAATGCTGCTGTTCTTGCCAGTCCTGGGACTGGAACACAGAGAATGGACCCTGTCCCTGAGCTTTTTTGCTTAAGGTTAGCTCTCTCCCACTTTGAGGCACAGGGCCATTTGCAGTTTCTGGTGATTAATTGTTAAGAAGAGTCTCATGAACTTTGCTGCCTAGGCTGGATTTAAACAGAGATTCTCAAATCTCAGCCTCCTGAGTAACTAGAATTACAGGTGGGAGCCACCAATGCCTAATGCATTATTAATTCTTTTCCTTTAAGAAGACCTGTGAGATAGCTGGGCAGTGGTAGCGCATGCCTGCAATCCTAGCTACTCAAGAGGCTAAGATTTGAGGATAGCAATTGAAAGAATGTCCAGGTAGGGGACTGAGAAGGTGGCTCAGTGGTAGAGCATTTGCCTTACATGCCTGAGGCCCTGGGTTCAATTCCTCAGCACCACATAAGCAAAAAGAAAAAAGTCAGAAGTGGTGCTGTGGCTCAAGTGGAAGAGTGCTAGCTGAGCTGAAGTGCTGAGGGACAGTGCCCAGGCCCAGAGTTAAGGCCCCACGACTGGACACCCCCCCCCAAATAAAAGAATGTCCAGGCAGGAAAGTCCATTAGATTCTTATCTCCCATAAACCACCAGAAAGCCAGAAGTGGCACTGTGGCTCAAGTGGTAGAGAGCTAACCCTTAGCTGAAGAAGGGGTGGGGTGAAGTGGACCACTTACCTCGAACCAGCCCTACTCTGGGTGGGCATTACATGCATGCATGGTCACACACCCACAGGGACTAGGAGGACGGAGATCCATGCAGCCAGGGCGAAGAGATCCTTGGGTTTTTTGTGCCAGCAGCAGGTGCCCCACCAGCTGCAGGAGGATGGTAGCAAACATGGCCTGGATCCTGAGACTGTCGATGGACACAGTGGATGCAGTGGAACCAAGTAGCCTCTGGGCAGAACCGGGAGAGGATGCAGGGCAGACTCCGAGCCTCCTGCTTCCTTCTTGTGTGGCCGCTATGGTTGTGTGCTTCCAGACTCATCTGGGACTGTGCGCATGTGTGTGCACATGCGTATCCCTCACCAGCATTTGGGCTCATGCCCATTGCACGTTTGTACCGTCACAGTTTGTGTGCATGCGTGCCCTTCCTTCACACTTCCTGGCTGGGCTTCTATATCTCCTGAGAGGCTGGAGGACCCATGACTGCTGGAATCCAGACCTGAGGTAAGACTTTCCCAGATTGTATTGGAAAACATCCAGTGAAGGATGCAGCAGGGCACCCTGCTTGGTTGGAGCACTATCTATAAAGTAGATTTTGTACTCTGTTTTCTAGTGAGCTTTGTTCTTTTTTTTTTTTTTTTTGCCAGTCTTGGGGTTGAACTCAGGGCCCGGGCACTGTCATTGAGCCTTGCTGTGCTCAAGGCCAACGCTCTACCACTTGAGCCACTTCCAGCTTTCTGCTGTTTATGTGGTACTTAGGAATCGAACCCAGGGTTTCATGCATATGCTAGACAAGCACTGTACCACTAAGTGACATTCACATCCCTTTTGTTAAACCTCCAGCTTATCAGGAGGTTTAGAAGCCCAGCCCAGAAGTGTGAGGGAAGGGCATGTGCACAGGGTCAAGTGAATGCACATGCAATGCGCATAATCATGCACGCTGGTGAGGGACATGCATGCACAGACGCGCATACATGTACATGTACACCCACCTGGATGAGCCTGCATGGGTATGACCACAGTAGCCACCCAAAAAAGAAGCGGGAAGCTGAGAATCTGCCCTGCATTGTCTCCTGGGTCCAGCCCGAGGCTGCTTGAATCCACTGCATCCACCAGCAGTCTCACGACCTAGGCCGTGTTCGTTGTTGTCCTCCCCCAACTGGTGCTGCACCTGTTGCTGGGATGAGAAACCTAGGGTGTCTTCAGACTGAGTCATGCATCACCATCCTCATAGTCCATGTGGGCATGTGACTGCAATATGTGTGTGATGGCCTCCCGGTCTCGGGCTAGTTCAAGGTAAGTGGGACACTTCACACACATGCACGTATGCATGTGAGTGTGTGTGTGTGTGTGTGTGTGTGTGTGTGTGTGCACATGCATGCACACACACACACACACACACAACCACACAAACACAGACACACACACTCATAGGACCGGAAGCGCAGGTCAAGGGACTGTAAGTGTGTGTGAAAGGACCTTAAACTGGGTGAAGGGACTTGGGAACACACTTGCAGAGCTACATAGACATTGACTAAGGCGCCCTAGAGCCCCACAGAGAATAAAGGGGGGTTGGGCTGTCTCAGAGGCCTCCTTGCTACCACTCCCCAGTATCGCTCCGGGGTTGGTCAGTTCTGCCGTTACCACTGGTGGTCATGGAACTGGAGCCACATTCATTGCCACCTTTCCCAAACTGGCACTGCACCTGCTACAGTGATGTCTCTTTGCCTGTGGACCTCTGTCTTCCTGGTCTGCATGTGCTTTGTTGAGGTGCCATCATGGGAACGCCCTCATTGCCAGGAAGTACCCCTCCTCTTGATCCTCCTCCCCACCAGGGACTGGAAGCCATGGTAAGAGGAGGTCCATTACTCCTGCTGATACAAGAAAAAATGGAGACTTGGAGAAAGGAGTTGACAGTGGGGATGAAGTCCTGCCTTGTACACAATAGATATCCACTAAGAGATTCACAGGGCACAATGGCATACTGATAATTCAGAGAAGTCTAGGATTAGAAAAAGGATGTCATTTTGGCTCACATGAGTCTTTTGCACTTCCTGTGAAACTTACATCAACAACCTTATTTTCTCTATCTTTTCACAGACCATTCCCCAGGAGCTCAGGACATCTGGATTTGAGCAGAGTTGTCACCAGAATGCCAAGGGACCATTATCATTGCATGGCCACCACCACCTGGGACTAGTCCACTTTCCTACAATGCCCATACGAGGCTTAATGTTCTTTCCTGCCTGGTTTCACTTCAAACTGTGATCTTCAGATCTCAGCCTCTTGAGTACCTAGGGTTATAGGAGTGAGTTACTGGCACCCAGAACAAACTCTTTTTAAAGACGATTCTTATTACCATGTAATTAGTTTTCTAAAGTGCCGGTGGCTCACTCCTGTAATCCTAGCTACTCAGGAAGCTGAGATCTGAGGATCGTGGTTCAAAGCCAGCCTGGGCAGGAAAGTCCTTGAGACTCTTATATCCAACCAACCACGAGAAAAAAAAAAAAACAGAAGTGGCACTGTGGCTCAAGTGGTATGGTGCTCAGCTTGATCTGAAGAGTGTAAGGACAGCACCCAAGCCCAGAGTTCAAGCCCCACGACCGATCAAAAGAAAAAGAAAGAAAGAAAGAAAGGTCTCGTGCTATTTCCATGCATGCATACACTGCATCTCAGTTAAACTCACTCCTCCATCACTTTCTTTCATTCCATCCTTGAAACAAATGTAGGCAGGCACTATTGGTTCATGCCTGCAATCCTAGATACTCAGAAGGCTGAAATCCAAGGATCTTGATTGAAAGCCAACTGGGACAGAAAAGTTTGTGAGACACTTATTTCCAACTAATTATCAAGAAGCCAGAATTGGAGCTGTGGATCAAGGGATAGAACAATATCTTTGAGCAGAAAAGCTAAGTAACAGTGCCTGCTGGATCCTGTATTCAAGCTCTCTCTCTCTCTCTCTCTCTCTCTTTCTCCCTCCCTCTCTCTCTCCCTCTCTCCCTCTCTCTCTCTCTCTCTCTCTCTCTCTCTCTCTCTCTCTCTCTCTCTCTCTCTCTCTCTCTCTCTCTCTCTCTCTCTCTCTCTCTCTCTCTCTCTCTCTCTCCAAATCTCAACAGGTTTCTTTGTTCTCTTTTAATACACTCATACCGTATTCACCCTCATTCAGCTTCCCTCTTGGCCTTCCCTCATATTTTGCTTTCCTATCATTCAGTTTGTTTTCATATTTTTAGTGTAACTTAAGGCAACAGTGGGGTTTCTATATGCTTTTTCACCAGTACATGTATTATAATTTAGTCAGATTCACCTCTTTGATTATGCTTTGTTTCCATACTCCTCTACCACCACATTCAGTAGCTTTCAGTGTGTCTCCTTACACTATTTTCTTACCTAGTCACAATGTATTTTAATCTTATTTATACCTTATCATTCTCCCTCCATTTCACCCGTATATTTCCACATTTAAGTCATGTTCTGTAGTCATGTCTATAAAAATGTTTATATCTAGATATGCATATCTTTCTAAGTCTAAATGGGTGAAAAAAGTGATACTTGGCTCTTGGAGCTTGGCTACCAAATCAGATATATCCTCCCTCCCACTCCTGCCCCATCCTCTTTTAGAGCTATAAATTCATTTTGGCTTTCAGGGAAAGCCAAGCACCTAAAGCAGAGCTGCTCACGAGGCTGAGATCTGAAGATCACAGTTGGAAGTGAACCAGTTAGGAAAGACCATTAAGACTATTATTGCCAATTGATCACCAAAAGGCCAGAAGTGGAGCTGTTATTCAAGTGGTACAGCAAAATTAAAACAAAAACACCAACATCAAGTATTTGCTTGCTTGCATTCCTCTTCATAGAGTAGTACACATGAGTGTGGTTGGAGCTGGGTTCCAATTCTAGATTCCACACTTAAATACCTGACTTGTAATTTTAAGCTGCAACAATCCTGTGTGTGTGTTTGAATAATAATAAATAAAACACAATTCTTGGGATGATTCTTAAGAATAAAATGAACCAGGGGCTGGGAAGGTGGCTCAGTGGTAGAGCACTTGCCTTGCATGCTTGAGGCCCTGGGTTCGATTCCTCAGCACCACATAAGAAAAAAGAGAAAAAAGCCGGAAGTGGCGCTGGGCTCAAGTGGTAAGAGAGCTAGCCTTGAGCTGAAGAGCTGAGGAACAGCGCCCAGGCCCAGAGTTCAGGCCCACAACTGGACCCGAAAAAGAAAAAGAATAAAATGAACCAGTGTAGATAGATTTTGGTGATCCTTACACAATAGAAAACCAAGATTAGGAGATTTCAAACATGTGAAATTATTCTCTGCAACAACAGGTATCATTTTTTGCATTCAAAAAGCATTATTGATATTTTCTTACAGATTTTCTTTTTTTTTTGGTGGTTGTGGGGCTTGAACTCTGGGCCTGAGCACTGTCCCTCAGCTCTTCAGCTCAAGGTGAGCACTCTACCATTTGAGCAACCATGACACTTCCAGCATTCTGAGTGATTTATTAGAGAGAAAAGTTCCTGGACAGTTCCTGTCCAGGCTGACTTTGAACCATCATCCTCAGGTCTCAGCATCCTGAGTAGCTAGGATTACAGACATGAGCCACCAGCACCTGGCTCATAGGCACTTTTATAAACACTGAAATAGTTGAAGTGTTGATTCAGGTCAATCGACTTGGAATGGACATGTTTGACATATCACCTGCTCTGTGGGAGTGTTTGTTTGTGTGTATCATTTATCTCTATGGTTTAGAAAGCCTGTGCTTATACATCTTCAGACAAACTTAGCAGAGATGGTTAATCAAGCAAGAAGCCAGGGGCCATCCCCAGATACTAGTCAGCACCACTTTGAAACTCACTCACTCTCTCCAAAGTGACTTCCATCCATCACTCTTCTTTGGGGACCGGTTTCTGCAGAGATATAGTACCTGTGAGTCTTGGTCTCATCTGTTATCAAACTGCCCTGTAATGAGAAATCTAGCCAAGGACCTCTTTTTCTTTGCCCATCTTTCTGGATAGAAGTCAAGATTTCTGTCTCACAAATCCAAAGGGCATGCTATTTGGAACCACAGTCTTTGGTCCTGCGTGCAGTAAAGGGAGTTGAGAATGTACCATCCCCTGTTACTGACCTTGTTACAGCTGGATACATTTTACCAAGGTGGTCTCATCCTCTTTCTGACCATGGTTTAAATCACTGCAGGGCACTCATCTGCAGTGGAAAGATGCAGCAGACTGGTTTTGTTGCATGATAAGAATGAGAGACTTAACTGGAGGACACTGTCTGCTGAGGCATCACAGACTAGGGAAAAAGTCTACTTTTTTCCATTCAGGACATGGTTTCTGCATAGTCTATAGGAATGGCCACCTGCCGCCTTTGGGTATTATTTTCTCATTGGGGAAGTTGTGCCCAGCTGATTATTATTCAGAAACCAAAATAGATAGATTCAAAACCTGGACTTAAGTCAGAGTCATTTCCAGGCTTGACTATTTCCCACTCATGTCTTCCAACTGTCATCTGGAAGCTGCAGCTCCTTGTTCTGGGGCCTTCTCATACACTGCTCACACATGCATTTGTTTCACCCAGAGCAAAGGGTATAGGAGAATGAGAGAGAGAAGGAGAGAGCAAGAGAGAGCAAGAGAGAGAAATCCTACTGTGAGAGCAACAGCTATTTATATTGCAATCTGAGAAATGATATCTCTCATTTCTGCCATGTTCTATTCACTAGAAATAATAACTAGATATGGCCTTATCTGAAAAATGAGAGATTGCAGGGGATTGTCGAGATTAGTATGGTTTTGACCTGGAACTTCCTTTCAGAGTGTGTTCCCTTAAGGGGATCTGCTCAGCTAATGGCTTATGGATCCTGAAAGGAAGGGACAATCTACATTTCATCTATGCTCTGTCATATTCGGTGCCTGAATGAGCCTGTGCCCAAGCTACTTTGTCTCAGAGAGGGTTGGGTATGCCTGACACTGGTTGGAACCACTCCAAGGCTAAGGGCCACTGAATGGGACAGGAAACCAAAAGGAAATTCAGAAAAGAGCCTAAGAGACAAATAAGACATGAAACAGCCTCATGTGTGTGAAGAGTCTAGGGAATCTAGGGAGAACTTTATGGAAAAAAGATAATGATCCAATATTCTCTCCCTTTGGGAATTTTCCAGTCATGCCAGTGTACTCCTGTAGTACTGCCATTCAGAATGCTGAGGCAGGAAGAACATAAATTCCAGAACAGCTTGCACTATATCACCCAATTGTATCTCAGAAAGGAAGGACGGGACAGACTAAAGGGAGGAATAAGGGCAACAAGCAAATGAAGAGAAAAGGAGGAACTAGTAAAGAAAAGGAAGGGTAAACAGAGGAAAGAAAGGAGGGAGAGAATTCAAAGAACAAAGAATAGGGACAAAGTATTTTGGGATGTATAAATAACCCTCATGTATGACCCAACAATGATAAATGTCAGCAACTACTTATGGAGACTTTTATAAAAAGAAAGAATAAAGTAGTAGGTGACAATATGTGACAAAATGAAATAGGTTTATGGAAGAACAGCTCTCTGAGATTCATCTATAAGTGAACTTCCTGGGTGTTTTAGGGTAAGAGGGATTTTTTTGGAACTAGGTCTTGCTATGTAGCCCAGGTTGGACTGTAACTCACTATAAAGGCCAAGATGGCCTCAATCTCTGAACCTCCTGCCTCTGCCTTCTGCATTCTGTGTTTGTGAATATGGCTTTATTACACCCATCTCCTTTTTAATGCTGTTGTTGTTGCCAGTCCTTGACCTGGAACATAGGGCTTGGGTGCTGTCCCTGAGCTTTTTTGCTTAAGGCTATCCCTCAACCATTTTGAGGCATATGGACACGAGGTTATCTTGTCATTGTCAAGAAGAGTCTCATGGACTTTTCTGCCCAGTCAGAATTCAAACCGAAATCCTGAGATCTCAGCCTCCTGTGTAGATAGAATTACAGATGAGAGCCACCAGTGCCTGACACATCAATAATTTTTTTCCCTTAAAAAGACCTGTCAAGTTGCTGAGTAGTGGTTCCTCATGCCTACAATCCTAGCTACTCAAGAGGCTGAGATGAGAGGATAGCAGTTCAATGCTTGCCAAGGTAGGAAAGTCCATGCGACTGTTATCTCCAATAAACTACCAGAAAACCAGAAGTGGCACTGTGGCTCAAGTGGTAGAGTGCTAGGCTTTAGCTGAAGAACTGAGGGACAGCACCCAGGTCCAGAGTTCAAGCTCCATGGCCAAAAATAAATGAATAACTAAATGAAATAAAGAATAAAAGACCTCTCAAGTAGAATAAACTTCAGGTCCATAAAATAGAAGTCTGCTTCTGAGATAGACATACTTTGTGTATGGTTTTTATTAGAACAATTATAGATATATTAAAATTCAAGACAACGGTACTAAAAGATATAAAAGCAAGATACTTTATTTCTAACCTGTGAGGGATAAATAAAGATTTAAAAAAGGGAGTAAGTGAATCAAAAACAGTAAAAAGAGGTACAAAGCAGCACAGGGACCCATACAAACTGGAATCAGAAATGAGAATGGTAGATGTGGACAAAACTATGACTTCATCTTGGATGTCTTGTCTCTCTTCTCAAGTGGAAAGAAATTTTTGAGTTGAATCTTTACAAAGTCTCCTTATCTCAGGCTCTCTTGCAATTAGATGTAGACCATGCTATGTGAAAAGGACGGTGTTATAATTTCTGTACAAGGATAGTGTCTGTAATAACCCGTGGGACCCAGGGAATCAGTGGGGCACAATAGTGTGGCCTCATGGTCCGGCCTGCTGGAGGGGGAGCAGCATCAAGAGTCAAGCCTCACAACTCCACAGACCCAGCCACTGGACAGAGCAGGGCATTGTGAGGCTGATGTCACCACCCCAAGGGGCACTGGAGGAGCGTGCCATGGCTGGGGCATGCCACTGAAAGGGGCAGAGCAGGCCACCAAAAGGGGAAGGGGCATGCTCCTGGAGACATGCACATAGGGAGCTGACTATTGGGATTGGACTTGGGCTGCTTGGGGGAAGATCATGAATATCAGTTTGATGCCATTAATGGGGCAGGGGTGCAGCCTTTCTGGGTGTATATAGGCTGCATGCTCCAAGGCTAGGGGGGAAGTTAGGGGAAAACACATTGGGAGGGAGGAGGGAGGAGTCCTGAGGACACCTGGTCTCTTGTGGAGAGGGGAGTAAGGAGGAGACCAGTGGTTCTGAAGAGATGAGAGTAAAGGAAAGACCGGAAGTCCTGAGGCAGGAATTGAGTGTGGAGGAAGGAGAGGATTGGGAGTGGAGGGGGAGAGATGGCAAGAGGGGAAAGCCTGCCACAGTAGGGCAGGGCAGGCCTGTGGAGGACAGGGCAAGCTCTGAGAGGCCATTTGGGGCTTCTTGAGGGGCCATTTGGGACCTCCTTGAGAGGTCCTTTGGGGCTTCTTGAGGAGCTATTCAGGGACTTTTTTTGGGGGGGTGGGGGTTCCAGTCGTGGGGCCTAAACTCAGGGCCTGGGCACTGTCCCTCAGCTCTTCACCTCAAAGCTAGCGCTCTACCACTTGAGCTACAGCACCACTTCTGGATTTTTTTTCTTTTTGCTTTTTTCTGTTTGGTCTGGTCGTGGGGTCTGAACTCTGGGCCTGGGCGCCGTCCCTCAGCTCTTCAGCTCAAGGCTAGCACTCTACCACTTGAGCCACAGGGCCACTTCTGGCTTTTTTCTTATGTGGTACTGAGGAATTGAACCCAGGGCCTTATGCATGCAAGGCAAGAGCTCTACCACTGAGCCACCATCCCAGTCCTTCAGGGACTTCTTGAGGGGCCATTTGGAACATCCTCCTGAGGTCACTCAGGGCCTCCTTGAAGGGCCTGTTGGGGCCTCCTTTGGAGGTCATTCAGGGCCTCCTCTGGAGGCCATTTGGGACCTCCCTCTAGAGAGGCCTGTGGACAGTGGAGAGGCCTACATGTGGGGGAGGAAGGGAAGAAAGGGAAAAGCCTTCCCCTTTGGAGGTTTGGAGGTTTGGGGCTTTGGAGATCTGAGGTTTGGAGGTTTGCAGACCAACTAATTGGTGGTTTGAAGACCAACCAATAAAAGTTGGAGTGTCAGGACTGCCTATTGGAGGTTTGGAGGTTTGGTGATCGAGGCTGCTCTTGGTTCTGGGTATCTAAAAGGACAAGGAAGTCTCAAGACACCTTTCTGGTATAAATAAACTTCTTTTGTTCACTTCTCACTGTGCCTCCATGGATTGTCTCGCTCTCTGAGGTTCATCAATACCCCACTGGGTGATGTCCTCACAGGGGCCATCCTAGGATGGCCATCCTAGGATGCCCAACCCCGAGGAAACATGAGGGCCACTGGCCAATGTCCTCATGGTTTCCACATGGCTGCCATGGTAGCAGTAAGAGCATCCTGCCATGTGCCCAGTGTCATTAGCAACAGACTTCCTGGACCAAGTACCTAACTTCCAGCAGGTATGCACTGGGCTCTGATTGGTCCACTTCCTCACTGATGTCAATGGCCTGACTTGTGATTGGTCCATTTCCCCCTGACATCACAGAGGATTGTGAAGGTATGCCCAACAGGGTACATATGAGGCAGCTGCTCTCCAGCTTTTTCAGTTACAGTGCTGGGAGCTTTTACTCCGGTGACCTGATGGACTAACTCAGAACTACTTGATTGCTTTCTTTGGGTGTGGGGAGTGGTAGTTGTGTTGTTTGGGTTTGGGGATTTCATTTATTTAGCTGGGGGTTGTGTTTACTTGTTTGTTGGTAGGTTACCTTCTGTTTCTTAAGATTTATTAGTTGTCCACTTCATTTAGATCATCTTAGGTAATTCTTAAGCTTGATTACTTGCCATCCCAGGGACAAGGTGTTAATGTACAACTTTAGTTCCTCCCCCACGGAGGGGGAGATCACTGTCATTGCACAGTACAACTTGACAAAGATTATCGGTTACTGCAGCTGTGTCTATGAGAAGCTGGCCCATCACTGCCTCACTGACACCACAGTGGCAGTCAAAGTTCTCCCAAGGAAAGATCTGAAAAGTCATGAGATAGAAAACGAGGTAGCAGGTAGGAAGTTGGTTCAGTGGTAGAGCGTTTGCCTTGCATGCCTGGGGCCCTGGGTTCGATTCCTCAGCACCACATAAGAAAAAAGCCAGAAGTGGCCCTGTGGCTCAAGTGGTAGAGTGCTAGCCTTTAGCTGAAGAGCTGAGGGACGGTGCCCAGGCCCAGAGTTCAGACCCCACGACCAGACCAAACAGAAAAAAGAAAACGAAGTAACCATTGTGAAAAGTGTACGTCACCCACACATCATCCAATTGTTCCAGGTGATGGAGGATGAAGACTCCTTGTCACTGAGCTGGCCACTCAGGGCCATCTCTTGGGGTGGAGTCAATAAATCCCCTTGCATACGCCTATTCCAGTATGAAGCCAAGAGGTTGTTCAAGCAGATCACGAGTGCCGTTCACTACCTTCAAGAGAACTGAATTGCACACCTAGACCTGACGGCCAACAACGTCCTGTTCGACACCAATGGCAATGTTAAGGTCAGTGATTTTGACGTTTCAGGGTGACCCCAGGACAGTTGCTAAAGGGGGTTTGTGGAGCCTTACTATTCCACCCCCCTGAAATGATCCTACAAAACATGTTCAGTGGGTACAAGGTGGACATTTGGGGACTTAGGTGTGCTTTTGTATATGATGACAACGGGAAAGTTCCCATTTGAGGAGAATAAGATGACTCAGATATGGAAACAAATCCTAGAGGCCAGGTACATCGGTCCCCTTTACCAACTGCAATGGGACGTGATCTCCTTCCTAAACTGCTGACTGTGGGCTTCAATCTGAGGCCTGCTATTGAGGAGATAATGGAGCACCCATGGCTGGCCCTAAGTGTGGGATTTGGCCTGCTTCCTGATTAGCAACTGCCCAGCAAGCTGGACCCCATTATTGTCACAGTCATTTGCAACATGGTGTACACTGTAGCTGGTATTAAAAAGAAAGAACAGAGCATTCAATTAAGCCATGGCACCTACCTGCTCATCCATGAAAACATAAAGGAGAATACCAGAAGTGTGGAATCAAAAATGATGCTTTTGGCTAGTCCACCATGCACACCTCCTGAGGACAATCCCACCAGCCCTCTTCCTCCACAAAAAAGAGCCACCTATTCTGCAGGATGTAACACCTTCAGCTTGTCCTCAAATTTTCAGTTACCTCTGAAGAGAACCCAAAGTGCCAGTCTGCCTGTCCTTCTGCTCTACACCCTGCAGAGCTCCAGTTCCAGCTTCATTTGTGGCCCAGATTCTTTTAGCTGGTCGGGTACACTAGACAGTTTCCACTCAGTGGAAAATGGTCTTCCCTCTGGGCATCCTCAGGGGGAGGCCATAGTCCTCAGGTGGAACATTAGACAGGGCTGGAGGAGGGTGGCTAACAGGATAGTCACCATTTTTCGCAGACTTTGCTGCTGTGTGAAGGCCCCAAAGTAATGTTCACAGATTGAGAACAAAGCTGTCCCAGAGAAAGCAGTGCAGAACTCTGAAACAGCACAGTTGAAAGCCACCAGACTCAGATCTTCGGGGTGAGTCTAACTAAAGCAGAGAGATGTGGAATTGAAGAGCTGCAGGTGGGAAAGGAGTCATGCAGGAAGTTCACACTGTGGAGGTCTCAGTCCAGCATGGCCAGGTTGTGTGACGGCTGCTAGGGGATTCTCCGGCAGGGATTCCTTTCGGAGAAAGGACAGCTGACATCACCAAGGCTTTCCAATGCTGAAAGATAAGTTGAAAGGTGGCCTCAATCTGCTGTACCTTCTGAGCTGGGCATTTACACATCGATCCCTTACTTAATAGTATTGTCACTTTATTGAACAACCTTTTCCCTTGGTCCTCTGAACACTAAGGTGTTTTTGTCCCAAACGCTTCAGTTCATCTCACCTTTCACGTAGGTTGCTTGTGTCCCCAATTGCTAGTTTATTTATTTAGGTTTAAAGTGAGGCCCTTGAACTTGGTGGTATAGGAATCCATGGATCTCAGGGGCAGGAAGCATCCTGGACTCTGTTTCTCCTTCTGCAGTCTCTAGGTGACTGGGTACAACTACTGAGCACACTAGTTACACTGGCTGGGTTGGAGTACAAAGGCAAATCTTCACTGTGAATGGAGAGGTACCTGTCTCCATTCACCCAATGCACTATCAATGGTTTCTGCCCTTACTTTCCTCCATTTCAATGCACTTTCCTGCGTGTGTAATTTCTCTCTAAATCTCATCATTATCCCAACATAAAACCTTCATCCAAGCATCTCTTCTTTCAGAATTGTTTATTTGCTCACAATCAAAGAGACCCTATTACTAAGACAGGTTGTTTTGAATGGCAACTCCTCCCATGAGTCCCCATTTTCTCTAAGGGGAACCAGAAGGCTGGGTTAGCTGAGTTTCAAATAAGAGAACAGTCTGACCAACCAGAGCCACTGTTTAGACTGGCTAAAAATATGAAGTAGAATAATATTCCTTCCTTGATCGTAGAGGTAGAGAAACCTGTGAAGGAGCAGCATTCCTGAGAAAGTATGGAGATACAGTGGTGCCACTGGATGGACCCTGCCTGGAATGACTGCATCTGGACAGTAGCAAAAATTTGGTAAGGTTGATATGACCTCTACCACTGGGCTATTTGTGTTGGTTTAGCCAGGGCCATGAGATTTCCACAGAGAGGCTTTGATGCAGGCTGATGCTGTCTGCCCTTGGGTGACAAGTGTGTTATAGGGAGGATTTGAGCACACCTGACTTTTGCTATATGTGCACTGATGTCAGGAGGCTAAGCCTGCAGAGCAGACTGATGAGATTTTCTGCAGTAGGTAGGATCAGTGGTCCAGCTCAGAGCTATTTGGGAGCAGATCTCCCCTGAAAGAACAAAAAGGGATTCTGGTGAGAGTCCCAATAAGGGCTACAAGAGGGAAAAGATGGGTACAAAGTAAATGACAGGGTGGACACTAAATGTAAAGGAGAAATGACAGGAGGCAAATTAAGAAGGGAGCTGAGGAATCCTGAATTCCACATGGGCCATTCTTCAGTGAAGAAAGTGGGTGGGAAGGAATTAACTGTTGATTTGTAAGACTTCTTGATCACTATTCTTTTTTTTTTTCCTTTTGTCTGTTGTGTGTATGTGTTTGTGAGTGTGTGCTGCTACACCTCAGTGCTTTTTTTCTTATGCTGTTTCCTTTGCCTTCTCTGTTCTCTCTCCACTTTTCTCACCTTCTCCCTGCTGCCGCCCACCATTTCTCTTCCTTTGTTTTCATTCCTCCCATAGCTACTCCTATTCTACTTCTCCTGTTCCTCTTCTTGCTGTTCCACTACTACCCTCTACCATTCCCTTTCCCTCTCTTCCTGCTCTTGAATCTGTCTCTCTCTCCCTCCACCTCCCTCACTCTTCCTCTCTCTCCACACTTCTCCCTTTTTCCTTCTTTCCCTTTCTCCCTCTCTGTCTTTCTCTTTTTCTCTCTCTCAGTTGTCATGGATATGTCTGGTTCTCTCCTGCTTGAGTTATACTTCCAGGCATGCATTTCTCTATTTACTTGAAGATGGAGTCTTCCCAGACTTGCTGTAAATGCAATCTTCAAGGTATCATCTTGGGAGATAGGTAGGAATACAGACAAGAGCTTACAGCATCAGGGAATGCAATTGGCTTTGTTAATCTGGTGTGGCAAAGGTTGCTTTCTCTATTTTGAAAGGGCATTTGTGTATTTATGTGAGGGATAGCTGTGTAGAGTCACCTTACAATTGGTTGTGGAAGGAAGGGGGTGATGGGTTTGTGTAAATGGACAGGGAAGGACGACATATGTGCTGTACAATTGCGCTGAGAGGTGTCAGATTCTTAGTAGAGACTCTATGAGTCCCCAGAGAGGGCCCCTTTCCCAAAGCACCAGCTTGGGCATGGTGCTTCCGTTTCCCGGTAAAGACTTTAGGCCTCATGGAAGAATAGCAGAGCCCAATTTTTCTCCTTGGGGAATCAAGAATGCTATCAGAGCCAAGTTTTAAATATTTGAACATCAAGAGGCCATTTTTGGAATCACAAAGTGTATGAATTAAAAGATATTCCCTTCCGTTCAGCTAGAGGTGGTCAAGGAACAGGAGACCTGAGGAATCATGGAGATAAACTGGGATCTGTGGAAGGACATAGCCTGGATGGACTTTGGTTGTATATGGACCACACCCGTGGATGGACCCTGCCTGGGATGACTGCCTTCCCACAAGAACAAAAATTCGGTAAGATTAGATATGAGCCTTCACACTAGAATATTTGTATTGGTTCACCCAGGGCATTAGAATTGCACACAGAGGCAGTGTTGAGGATTCATGCTGCCTTTGGGTGACAAGTGTATGATGGGGAGGAGTTGGGCAAATCTGGCCGTTTCTCTGTATACACTGGGTCAGGCGGCTGAACCTGCAGAGTAGACTGATGAGAATAGCAGCAAGAGGAGGGCTGGGGCTCCTGGTGGGTCAGTGGTACTGCTCAGGGGTATTTGAGGAGCAATGCTATTCTCAAACAATGAGATGGATTTGTGGCGAGAGAAGCAATAAGGGTCCAAATAGGCAAAGGATGCATAACTGGTTTAAGACAGGGTTGATACTGATGCTGAAAGAGAGCTGAGGAGGAATGTAAGGAATGCTGAACTCCTCATGGAACAATGTACAGTGGAGAGGGTGGGTGGGGAGGGAAGTACTATTAATTTCCATGATTTCTCAATGCTTTTTAATTGTCTTTTTGTTGGTTGTGTGCATGCATTTGGGAATGTGCTGGCTTGAACTCTGTTCTTTTCTCTTTCTCAGTCTCCTTTTCCCTCTGTGGCCTTTCCTTGGGCCCTCCTCCCCTCTACTGTCTCTAATCTCTCCTTTCTTACACCCTCATTCTTCTTCTCCTCTTCTCCTCCCTCTAATCATTCTCTTCTCCCTATCTCATTCCTTCTCATTCAATCCTTTCTCTTGAATTTGTCTCTTTGTCTCTCTGTGTTTAGGTATGTATGCATGTCCCTCTCTTTTTCTCTCTGTCTGTTTTCCTTCTCCCCCTCAGGCCCCCTCTTTCCCTTTTTCTCTCTTGAGTGTGGGCGTGTTTCTGGCTGATGTTTTACCAGTGGAGTCACTCTTCTAGGCCTGATTTTCTACTGAGTTGGACATGGAGTCTGCTCAGACTGGCTTTATCTACAGTCTTCTCAGTGTCAGTGTGTACAGTAGTTAGGATTATACAGGTGAGCCTCCAGCACCTAGACTTTGTGAATCTGGTAAAGCACAGATTGGTTTCTCTGTTATTACAAAAGGAATTTGTGTACTTGTATGAGGGACAACTTAGAAAATTTTGGGAAAGGAAAGGGTGTTGGGTTGGGCTGCATGTGGAGAATGGAGAGGTAGAGAATTACGTTTCCACAGTACAAGGGTTTCAGCACTGAGAGATGTCAGATTCTTAGGAGAGACACTTTGAGTCACCAAAGATGCTTCCAGTTGACACCCCCTTCCCCAGAGCACCAGGCTTTGGGCATGGTGCTTCCTTTTCCCTGGCAGTTCCCAGGGGAAGCCTCTAGGTCTCATGGAAGAAGAGTAGGGCCTGATTATTGTCCTAGGGCACATGGTGTGTAGGAAGCTGAATTTCAAATATTGCCACACTATAAACCTCCAGAGCCCATTTTTTGAACCAAAAAATGTAGGAATTACAATATTTTCCTTCCTATCAACTAGAGGTGGAGAAACTTTTGAATGAGTAAGAGACCTAAGAAAGCATGAAAATATAGGAACATGTGGATGGAGATGAGTACAAGCGGACATGAGCAGAAATTTAGTAAGATTGGATATGAACCTCCACCACTGTGATATTCATTCAGCAGGGCATTAGATTAGTGTACTTCACTGAGGAAGTTCACTCAAGCATGGAGAATGAGAATACTCAAACTTACAAAAGTAGTACATAGTATATATGAAAAGGAAGATTAAGGCAGAAAGAATCAGGATGAGTGTTGGAAATAATCTGTGTTTTTGTGTGTTTGCAGATGTGTGTTGTGTGTACATGTGCACAAAGTTGTATTTTTGAGTATCAGAGTAGACCTCTTTGGCAAGGGGGTTTTGGGGAAGGATAGGGGACTGAGCAGCTGGGTGTGGGGAAAAGCATTCTAGGCAGTTGGAATAGCAGTGGCCCCCAGCTGGCACAGTGCAAATGCCAGTGTGGTTGCAGCAAGGAAGCCTGGCCTCAGTGGGGAGAGACAGGATCAGAGAAGGCACAGGAGCCTCTTGGCAGCACAGGCTCTGCACTACACCAAAGGAAGCTGTGAGCAGAGTGGTGACCCACCATGCTTCAACATTGTCCTGTGGTTCTCCTGTCTACTCTAAAGCCACATTTCTTAGTCTTCAAATATGAAAGGGTGTGTGTGATATTGGTGTTTCTCATGAAATTGAGTGTCCTCCAGTTCCATCCATAGTGTCTGAGTATTGGTTTCTTTTTTTTTTTTTTTTTTGGTTCCTTTCTGGTGCTTGAATTAGGGCCAGTAAAAGGTCCCTGAGCATTTAGCTCAAGGCTGGAGCTTTACCAATTTGAGGCACAGCTCCATTTCTGGTTTTCTGAGGGATATTTGAAGTAAGAGTCTCATGGACTTTCCTGCCTGGGCTGGCTTTGAATGATGATTCTTAGATTTCAGCTTTCTGAGTAGCTAGGATTACAGGCGTGAGCCACCGATGCCTGGCTCATGATATAGTTTTGATAGTGAAAAGATCCTATCCAGAAGTCAAGATTGCTTGCTCTGGTTCTGGCTCTGCAGTCTTCTTCAATCTTGAAAATTTTTCAAGAATTTTATTGACTGTTTTCAAGATTATATGCCACTTCCACTTAGTCTTGTCTGAAGTTTTATCATGATTTGACTTGGGTCTTGCAGGACTATCGTGAAGTGACACTGTGTGCCTCCCACTGCATCCCACCAGGTGGCTGGGGACATCAGTTTGTCTTGGGAGTGTAGTAGGTAATTTTGATCACTTGAAGATGGCCAAATTTGCCCGTTTTTCTACTGAAAAAATTCTCCTCTCCCTTTGTAACTGAGTGATGTGTGGGAAAACACATAAGGCTGTGGAAATATCCCATTCCTCACATCATTGACAGTTTGCTTATGTATTTACATATTTATTCATGTTTGAACTTGCTAAGGGATTCCTATTGAATGCATTGGGTTGTAATTCCACTCCTGTCATGGTTTTGATGGTTCCAGACTTGGCCAGTGCGAGCCCCTTCTAACAGACTTTTATTAGTGCTTTTATTTTATTTTAATTTTATTTTTTTTTGCCAATCCTGGGGCTTGAACTCAGGGCCTGGGCACTGTCCCTGAGCTTATTTGCTTAAGGCTAGCACTTTACCTCTTGAGCCACAGTGCCACTTCCAGCTTTTTCTCTTTATGTGGCACTGCAGAACCCAGGGCTTCATGGATGCTAGGCAAGCACTCTACCCCTAAGCCCTCATTAGTGCTTTTGTTCTTCACTCATACACAAGATCAATGTTTATTTAGTACCTTCCATGCTCTAGTCTTTGAATCAACTATTATCCAGGAGCTGTGGCTGGATGGCATTTAGAAACCAACATCTGAGTATTAGGTATGTTCTTTGCTTTTGAGATGTTATTGTTCCTAGACCCTTTTGGAGAAGAGAACTGGAAAATACATAAAACGAATATACAAAATACATGTATTCATGTATATTGGTGTGCATTGATATATACAAGCCCATACATGTATATTTACACATATACACATTTAAATTTATATTAATTTCTTTTAGTAGTAAAGAAATGTAAACTCAGAACCTCTTGCTTGCTTTGCTTGGGTCCTAGTAATTGAGCCCCCCTTTAAGCCCTGCTTTTTGCTGGTTAGTTTGGAGGTGAAATCTAATAAACTTTCCTGCCTGGACTAGTCTCAAACTTCAGTGTTCAAGCTCTTAGCCTCCTGAGTGTCTCAACTTCTGATTTGTACACCAATCTATGTATATATATCCATCTATATATACTCAAAATCATGAGTTCACACTGACACCTCCAACTGCAATCTCACCCCAAATATTCTTCCAGTTTTTTTTTCCTTTTCCATATTTGTAACTACCAAGAAACCTATTACCCTTGATAGGATGACTTACTGAGTAATTCATTCTGTTTGTAAACAATCTCCTGTGATTGCCTGTGATGTAAATGTATTTGGCCTTTTTCTATGGTTCCTGACATAGAAATCCCAAAACACTCATGCTTTCCTGAGTAACAGGGGTGGTAGTAGGATCTTTTGCTCTACTATTTGGTCATTGACCCTGGTTCCTCAATCAGAGCTCCTAAGACCTTAGTAATTTCCTGAGTTATAGTAGCATCTGACCCAGAGCTATGAAATCCTTTGGAATTTCCTGTCACAAGAGCATGTTCTAAGAGGTGCAACCCTTGATGTACACCTGGATAGCCTCAGGATGGAAGATGATCTTTTTATGATGGACTGGTAGTGCAAACCTGTAATCCCAGTATTTAGAAGGCAAATGCAGAAGGCTCTTGAGTTCAAGGCAAGCCTGGGCTACAGTCAAACCATCTTTTAAAAAACAAGCTTTTATAGGTACATTATTTGGGGATTAGCTCTTAATTTTGTTTTTTGGTTTCATGAAATTTTGTCATGTCTGTAAAATTTATACTTGCCAAGAGATTCAAACTGCCTGATCAACCCATTCTCTCTATTGCTCTGTATCTGTCTGTCTCTGTCTCTGTCTCTCTGTCTCTGTGTCTGTCTGTCTGTCTGTCTCTCCCCTTCTCTCCCTGTCTCTGGTCGATGTCCTCATGGTTACCACATGGTTGCCAAGGTAGCAGTAGCAGCATCCTCCCATGTGCCCAGTGGCCTTGGCAATGGTCCCCTAGGCTACATGGAAGAGTAGTAGTCCCCCAAGCTCTCACACAGACTTGATTTTTGTGACTATTTACCAGTCCTTTACACACTAGTTCACTCATTTCAGGAGGCATGACTAGTGCTATGAGCCCAGCATGCCTGGCATAGTCCCCGTGTAGCACACTCAGGCCAAGTGCCTGGTGCTACAGGATTCTGCAGCCGAGCTTCTGGTCAAAGTACATTTGACACTGAGCTGGCCTTCCCAGGCTGAAAGGAAAATGGAAAAGTAGCCTGAAGGTGTCTTTACCTTCAGAGGTGGTAGGGGTTGCAGCTTGATCACATGGTGACTTCACCTGACAACCATTCACCTTTGTCCTTGAGGTGGTTTTGTTCCAAATGCTACAGCAGGTAATCACCTTACCTTTCATGTAGGTTTCCTGTATGTTTATATACTTATTTGTTGTATTTACATTTGAGCTGAAGCCCATAGATCTGAGGGTCAGGAGGCATCCTGGACTCTGCTCCTCCTACTGTGGCCTCTAGATGACTGGGTCCAACTCCTGAGCACACCAGTTACACTGGCTGGGTTGGAGCATAAGGGCAAGTCTTCATTGGGAAAGAAATGAGACCTGTCTCCATGTACCATGACAGTGGTTTCTGCCCCACTTTTCTCCATTTCAATGCAGTTTCTTCTGTGTGTGTTTTCTCTATAATCCTTTACTCATCACTATCCCAACATAAAGCCATCATCCAGGAGAACCCGATTTCTCATTTATTTGCTCACATTGGTAAAAGATAAAACACATATTTGAAAGACCCTAATGCATACACCCTGAAGTCGTAATTGCAACTTCCTCTGTTAGCCCAATTTTTCTCCTCAGGTAAACAGAGTGTTGTGAGTGCTGAGTTTCACATATGAGACCACTGTGAACATGTAGAGCCTATTTTTGGAATCACAAAGTATATTAATTAAAATATGTTCTCTTCCTTTCAGTGAGAGCTGGAGAAACCTCTGAAGGAGCAGGAGACCTGAGAGAACATGGAGGTATAGTGGTGCCTGTGGATGGACCAGGCCTCTGTGGACTTGATCTGAGGATGGACCCTGCCTGGGATGACTACTTCTGGACATGAGTGGAGATTCAGTAAGATTGGATGTGACTCTCCACCACTGTCTTATTTGCGTTGGTTCATCCAGGGCTATTAGATTTCCACACAGAGGAAATGCTGAAGGCTGATGCTGTCTTGGGTGACAAGTGTGTGATGGGGAGGAGTTGGGCACAGCTGGACTTTGCTCTATATACATTGGGGTTAGGAGGCTGAGCCTGCAGAGCTAACTGATGAGATTTGTAGCAAGAGGAGGACTGGGTCTCCTGGTGGACAAGTGCAGTTCAGGGTTATTTGGGGAGCAGATCTCCCCTCAAAGAATGAGGTGGGATTATGGTGAAAGAAGCAGTGAGGGCTAAAGAGGGTAAAGGATAGGCACCTGGTGAATGACAGGGTTGACACTAATGCTGAAGGAGAACTGAGAGGTGGAAGGTCATGAAGGGAGCTGAGGAATCCTGAATTCCTCGTGGTCCAGTGTTCAGTGAAGAGGGTACGTGGGGAGGGAAGTACTGTTAAATTCCATGATGTTTCCATGCCTTTTATTTTTTTCCTTTTGTTTCTTTGTTGTGTGTATATGTTTGTGAGTGTTTGCTCGTACCAAGTCTTTATCTCTGTGCTTTTTTTCTTAATTCTCTCTCTGCTTCCTTTTCCATCACTTTCCTCTTTCAACTTTCCCTGTCTTTCCCCCTCTCTACTATCTCTTCCCTCCTCTTCTTCTACCTCATACCGTCTCTTAGTCTACTTTTCCTTCCCCTCATCTTCTTCCTCTCATCTCCCTTTTCTCTTACCTCTCTCTCTCTCTTCCTGTTCTTGAATCTGTCTCTAACTCTGTCCATTTCTCTGTCTTTCATCTCTCTGTCTCAGTCTTTCTTTTTCTTTCTCTCCTTTCAATTTGCATGTTCATGCCTGGTGCTCTACCACTTGAGTCACACCTCCAGGTCTGCATTTTTCTAGTTAATTGATGATGGAGTCTTCCTAGACTGGCTGTCGCTGCAATCCAGGTAGCTTCTAGGATAGTTAGGATTACAGAGCCTCCAGCATCAGGCAGTGCACTTGACTTTGCTAATCTCTTGTGGCACAGGTTTGTTTCTCTGTTGTTATGAAAGGTATTTGTGTACTTATCTGAAGGACAGCTGTGTCAGTGACACATTAAAATGGGTGTGGAAGGAAGGTGGTGTTAGTCTGCTGTGCAGAATGTACATGGAGAGAAGGACATGTATAGTGCAAGTGTATCAAGACCCTTAGAATATCAGAACATGTGCACACTCAAGGACATGTGCACTCCCATTTCCTAGTGAAAGAGCAAGCAGCTCCCTTTGCATGATTGATTAACAGCTTCCTTCTCTCTTTACCAAGATGTCTCAGAAGCACACAAGCAGATGGCTGCTCAGGAATTCCTCTGGGAATCAGCCTCCTTCAAACCCAACCTGATGTGCACGTCGAGACGGAATTAGGAAGGAAAATGTGCTCTTTTCTTCCTTCAAGTTCAGCTCTCAATGCAGAGCTAGATGTGTCAAATGATCTCCTCAGAGTGAGGCAGAGACTGCCAGGAGACAAGGCCTTGCTGCCCCAAAAGCTGCAGTTGAGGCTCAGAGTGAGGGAGTGGGCTTCAATTCACATCTGTGGGTTTGGCTTAAGAGGCTAGTGTCTTGTAGTCCTAGTGCAGTAGAGAGTGTGCCTCTTCGCTGCTGTGATTTCAGTGTTGAGTTGCATTGTGGAGATGGGGGAGAGGGGCAGTATCCCAAGCAGGAGGCAAGTCATTTTATGATTCCATGCCAGTCTTGTCTTAAGGGGCAAGATGAGCTCACTGTCCTAAACTCAGGTCTATGTTTGACTTTTCAATGGATAGTCTGATGCACACGCATGCTAGAACACTCCTAAACCTTTGTGGAAGAGTTGGAGTGCATTTGGCTCAGTAGGTGAAGGAGATAGGACCAAAAGTTGCCCCAGAGAATGAGGCTCCCACAGCTTAGCTAGAATATCACACAGATCATTACATAGGCTTCTAACCAGCAGGATGGGACCAGGGCTGGAGGAAAGACTTGGAAGAACTGAAGAGGGAGGAGCCAGTGTGGGATGGAAAAGCTTCCCAGAGGAGGAGCAGGTGAGCTGGTGTGTGCACACCATCTCCATGTGTGAGATTGAGGTGCACAAGGCTTCAGGCAAAGGGCATGGAAACACAGGTGAGGAGACCACAAGGCAAGGGTGAGAAGGGCTGTGGAAGGGAGTCATAAGAAAGCAGTGGGAAAGAGCTTTGACCATGTGCAACAGGACACTTGTCAAATAAGTGTGTGAGGGAATGGGTAGGCCTTCAGTCAATGGACATTTGCTGAGTGACCACAGGGTGAGAGACATCATGCTGAAGACTGACACAATGCTGAGAACAGCACAAAAATATCTCTCCTTGTGAGTTTACACTCAAGCATGGAGAAAGACTTTACCCAGATTTACATAAGTAATAAAGAGAATACATCAGAAGGAAGATGTAAGGCAGAAAGGATGAGTGGTGGGAATATTCTGTGTGTGTCTGCACCCATGTGTGTGTGTGCATGCATGTGCACAAGGTTGTATTTTTGAGCAGGGTATCATAGAGTAGATCTCTTTGGTGGGTGGGAGTGGGGGAGGATGGGGGATGAGCAGCTGGGTGTCTGGGGAAGAGCATTCCAGGCAGTAGAATAACAGTGGCCCCCAGCCTGGCACAGGTTATCCTGGGCTGCTGCAGAACAGGACAAATGCCAGTATGGCTGCAGCGAGGAAGCCTGCGCTCAGTGGTAAGAGACAGGATCAGAGAAGGCACGGGAGCCTCAGGCTCTGCCCTTCACTGAAGGAGGACTATGAGCAATGCTTCAGCAGTGTCCTATGGTTTTTCTGTCTGCTCTAAAGCCACATTTCTTAATCTTCAAATATAAAAGGGTGTGTCTGATATTGGTGTTTCTGTACCTGCATTATTTTTTTTTCTTCTTTTATTGTCAGTTGTGGGGCTTGAACTCTGAGCCTGGTCACTGTCCTTGCACTCTTCAGCTCATGGCAAGCACTCTACTGCTTGAACTACAATGCCACTTCTTGTTTTATAGTAGTTTATTGGAGATAAGAGTCTCAAGGGCTTTCCTGCCTGGCTGGCTTTGAACCGTGATCCTCAGATCTCAGCCTCCTGAGTAGCTAGGATTATAGGTGTGAGCTACCAGCACCCGGCTCTGCATTATTTCTTGAAGCTTAGTGTTCTACTGTGCAATTTATATTGTTGAAATTGTTTTCTTTTTATTTGTTTGAACATGGGTCTAGGGCACTGTCTCACTAGCACTCTACCATTTTGAACCATAGATCTGCTTCTGGTTTTCTGGAGGTTAATTGGAGAAAAGAATCTCATGGACATTTCTTCCCAGGCTGACTTTGAACTTTGATCTTCAGATCTCAGCTTCCTGAATTGATAGGATTACAGGCGTGAACCTGATTTTATTTTATTTATTTATTTTTTTTTTACTTAAGGCTGAATAACATTCCACTGAATGTATATGCTCTCTTTTTATTGGTCCAATGATGTACACTTGATTGATTCCCTATCTTTATTGTGAGTGGTGCTACCGTAAATGGAAGTACATGCAGACAAAAAGAAACAAATAACAACAACAACAACAAAAAACAAGTATTCCTTCACTGGAGTCTGATGGCTCATGGAATCTTGCCTTGGTAGGAACTTGCATGAGAGTCTTTTCTCTAGTTAATGACCAAATACCTGGGAGTTGAGCTGTGGCTTAAAGTAGTTGAGCATTAACCTTGAGCTAAAGAGCTCAGGGACAGCATCATGGCCTCAAGTTCAAGCCCCACACCACCACCACCAAAATCACTAAAAATATATTTGTGAAACCGTCTGGGAAGGTGGCTCAGTGGTAGAGTGCTTGCTTGCATGCATGAAGCCCTAGGTTCAGTTCCTCAGCACCACATAAGCAGGGGGAAAAAAAGAAAAAAAAGCCAGAAGTGGCACTGTGGCTCAAGTTGTAGAGCACTAGCCTTGAGCTGAAGAGCTGAGGGACAGCACTGAGGCCCAGAGTTCAGGCCCATGACTAGACCCAACACACCCCCCTCCAAAAAAAATATTTGTGAAAATCAAACCTCACACAACTTACCCATTTTGTTGTTTGGTTTGGAAATAATATAAATGATTTCAGATTGACTACATTTAAATTCCAAAGCAAGTGACCAACCCTTCAACAGAAAGGCAGGGGTGGGGGCTGAGGGGTGGTCTTTACCCACCCTGACTCCAAAGACCCTAAAATGAGCCAAGACATGACTAGAAAGATCTACAGCCAAAGAAACATACATGTGAGGGCTGGGAAGGTGGCTCAGTGGTAAAGCGCTTGCCTTGCATGCCTGAGGCCCTGGGTTCGATTCCTCAGCACCACATAAGCAAAAAAAAAAAAAGAAAGAAAGAAAGAAAGAAAAGAAAAAAATGTACATGTGTTGTCGGGAGAGAGGCCTCAGGACCTAGAAGAAAGTTCTAGCTGGGCTCCTGAGACTCTAGTCTCCATTTTCTATTTGAAGCCTCTGGTACCTTCTATGTACAGATGATTTTGCCAATCTGAAAGTCATTCTAAACTGACTTCCCACTACAGGGTGTTATATCAGTGTCAGCCCTATTGAACTGAACCCAATTCTCAGCATCACTGTTTAAAGAAAGAACAAGAACACAACTTGTTTTCCATACAATACTTAGAAAGCAATCTTGTTCCCCAGTTATAAGCACCATAAAGACATCTCCAAGGAATAAGAGCACACAAAGTCTGTCAGATGACATTGTACAGACTGAACTCAGCCCTGGCTTGAGCGAGCATGCACTGCCCTCTGCTGGTCAGAGATAGGCAACAACTGACTCTTGGGAGACCTGAGACAGGGACTTTTGGTGAGCCCAGGGCTTTTGGTGTGAGTGATGGTGCTGCTTTATAAAGCTCTTTTCTCCCTGTTCACCCAGCAATTGCAGGGACTAGGTTTGCTCTGTTTGAGAAAGCAAAAATTTCAAAACTTACTTTCTTCCCTTTGAGACATCGGCAATCTCTCCTGTTCCCATCTCTTTTATTTACTTATCCTAAGCACATACATTTATTCAGCAAATATTTTCTGATTGCTACTAGTAATGTGCAAACTCTTTCTGGTTACTAGGAATGTCTGTAGGAAAGATAAACATAATCTTTGTTTTGGTGTTTATTTTAGGGGCCCAGCGAACATGAGTGTTAGTAATTATGGGCAAAGTTTACCAGTGGCAAGCAAGGGTGCCAGGTTCACATTTTCTCCTCCCTGTAGAGCTGAAACATGAAAGAAGTGATATTTTTCCCACAAGGCCATTCTGGCATTTTGGGGGCTTTTTTGTTTGTTTTGTCGATCGTGGGCATTGTCCCTGAGCCTTTTTTTTTTCAGGGTATCCCTCTACTACTTTGAGCTACATCCCTGCTTCCACTTTCCTGGTGCTTCTTTACAAATAAGGAGTCTCAGGACTTCCTGCCCAGGCAAGCTTTGAACCATGATCCTCAGAGATCAGCCCCCTGAGTAGCTAGGATTATAGAGATGAACTGCAACTCCAGGCTTCCCTTGTTATTTAAAATAGAATCCCCTAAATTGCAGAAGACTTTCAACTGAAGTTGATTCAAAGTCCACTAGATGGCAGGATTGCCTACTTTAATACCAAAGGCAAGCAGAGTCACAGATTCTCCTTTACAACTCAATACAGAGCCTCAGCTCTTCTGACAACTCTGGGATGTCCATTTGACTTTTTTTAAAAAAATCAATGATCAATCATTAAGAGTCAAGATACAGTGCTATCAAATTACATCTAAACTTACAAAGAAAAATTGCTGTGGAGGCAAAAAGTAGTAAGTAGGGAAATACAAGGTTAGTATTTCTATTTCTTTTTTTTATTGTGAAAATACCGTACAGAGGGGTTACAATTACATGAGCAAGGTAAAGGTTAGTATTTATAACCTTGTCTCTAATCCTCTATCTTCCATTCTTCATGGTCTTCTGGTGAACTCTGACGTGAATCACAAGTTTCTTCTCCTCACAATCCTTTATTTAGCTGGAGGACAGATTGCTAAGAGTGACAAGGGGCAGGTATAGAGGATTCCTTTGAGTTGGAAACAAAACATAGTCTAAAGCTCTGGCTTGAAAAAGAACTGGGAGCCAATGGCTCATTCTGTAATCCTAGCTACTCACGAGGCTGAGATCTGAGAATCACTATTTGAAGCCAGCTCAGGCAGCAAAAATCCATGAGACTCTATTTCCAGCAAACCACCAGAGAAGTGGACCTATGGCTCAAAGAGGTAGAGAGCTGGCCTTGAGCAAAAGAGCTCTGGGACAGACTCCAGGTTCTGAGTTCAAGTTCATGACTAATAACAAACAAAAAGAAGGGGAGTGTGTTTTATCACCATGGTTGTATTGGTCAGCTTTGCTTTACTACAGTAACATACTTGAAGCAATTAGCTTATAACTGAAAAGTTCCCTTAGCTACCCACAGTTTGTGGGTTCTAGTCCAAGGTCAAGTAGTCTCTTGCTTTGAGCCTCTGGCAAAGATTGCATATCCTGATAGGAACATGTGTCAGAGAAGATGCTCAGATGACAGGCAGAATAGGGGAGCAGGAAGCTCTTGACCTGAAGACCTCCCCAGAAAGACTCAACTCTTAAAGGGCCCCTAATATCTCCAGTACTGGTGTTTTAGAGATGAAATCCTTAGCACATTCAATACCCAAACTATAGCAGTGACTTTTTCAGGGTGAGACCTTGAGAATTTTAACATCTTTGAGACACAACATCTCCAAGGCAAAGTTATAAAACTAGGAGACTGTAATATCCAGTGATTATGAGAACTAAATAATATCATAATATCATAAGGAAATCCTGCTAAAATAGAATTGGAGGCAGGCACTGGTGGATCACACCTGTAATTTTATACTTACTCAGGAGGCTGAAATCTAAGGATCCAGGTTCAAAGCCAGGCTGGGCACGAAAGTCTGAGAAACTTTTATCTCCATTGCACCACTAGAAAACCAGAAGTGGTGCTGTAGCTCAAGTGGTAGAGCACTAGCCTTGAGCTAAAGAGCTGAGGGACAGTGCCCAGGCCCAGAGTTCAAGCCCCATGACCAACAACAACAACAAAAATAGAATGGATCCGGGAGCCTTATCGCATCTCCATCCTGCCTGTACCTGTCCCTTATGTATAGGGTCTTAGCTTCTCCCTCTGAGGCATGGCCTGGTCCAGTTGGTGGGTATAGGGTTAGATAGGGTGTAGGGAGTGCTGTAGGGAGTCTCCTTGGTTTCTCTGTCTCTACTGAGTCATTACTGCATTGTGAGATTTGCATGCATCATCTTGCTGGGTCCTTCTCCTCAGGCATCTTGTTGAATCATCTCTCTCCCATATTGGAGCTGGTCCTTGCTGTTATCCTTTACCTAGCCAGGGAGGCCTAACTCCTTCATGAAGGAATATGGAGGGAAGCTCAGACACAAAGCTACCTAAGAGAAAAATCTCCTCTTAAGTAGCTACCATATTAGGAAACAAAGGGACAGAGAGAGAGGCAGATTTGCCACAACTCCCCAATGTCTCTTCAAACTAACAGCAGTAAACATTGGTGGAAAAATGAGTCTTCATCCCATCTTTCTACCTCTAAAATATGCATATTTCTTCATCAGTCTTTCTCTTACTCTCTCTTATTCTTATCTTCACTCCAACCTCCATTCTTCCATGGCCTTTTAGCCCCAATTGCCTCTACCATGCCTCTAATTTTCTTCTTTTCTTCCATCCATCCCTCAAGCTTGCTCGTGATTCCCAAAGGTAGGGCTTGGAGATATTCAAGACCTTGAGAAATAGAGAGGTTGATGACTCCTATGTTGAATGAGAAAGAGGGGGAGTAAATAAACCTAAATGCAGCCTTCAGCATTCAGAAACATGGCTCGTGTTTTCATTGGCCCCAGAATTGTTTTGGAAAGCAGGAGAATGTTCTCTCAACACTTTTAATTTATTTATTGTTGCAAAGGAGAAGTGTAGCCTTGGAGATTTGAAACAAGTGAATTTCCAAGGCATATTCCTAGGTATCAATATCACTTCCATCCCATTTGCACAGTTGCCTAGTAACGTGTGAGTGAGCCCCATCCATCTCTGACCCACTTGCATGGTCTTGCAGCCTCTCTCCTGTGGGAGTAAGACTTGTGTTAGTACAGTGCCAATCCCGTTATTAACTGTCTTCTTTGCAAGTGAAAACAATGTTTTAAAAAATGCTCACAGGTTTTAAAAAAATGCTCACAGGGCATAAGAGAGCAAGGCATGATTGGCTCTGAGAGATAAAGTGGGATGAAGCTGTATTACAAAACTGTTATTTAAACAGAGTTGGCAACTTCATCCATAGTAACTCTTTCTTCAGGATGGACAGAAACACAAACTCCCAAAAACCAGTCTGGCCAAGAAAGCTACATGGACGTCCAATGATTCTGACCTTTTATTCTGTTTACAAGAGAGCTGAAGTCCTGGCAGGAAAGGGGACAGGTCCTATAGGGACAAAATCCAAGTGGTGGTGTCAATGCAGTGATAATGGTCCCTTGTCATTCTGGTGTCAACTCTCAGTCTGTCCAAATCCAGGTGTTGTGAACTCCCTGGGGAGTAGTCTATGAAGAGATAAAAGGGGAAATGCAGTTCTTTGATCAGTTTCTCAGGAAGTGCTGAGAATCATGTCAGGCAAAGTGACATTCTTTTTCTATTGCTGGAGTTTTCTTTTTTTTGGGGGGGGGGGGAGGGTCCGGTCTTGGGGCCTGAACTCGGCCTGAGTGCTGTCCCTCAGCTCTTCAGCTCAAGGCTAGCTCTCTACCACTTGAGCCACAGCGCCACTTCCGGCTTTTTTCTTTTTGATTATGTGATGCTGAGGAATCGAACCCAGGGCCTCGAGCATGCAAGGCAAGAGCTCTACCACTGAGCCACCTTCCCAGCCCCTCTATTGCTGGAGTTTTCTGAATTGTCAATATGACACCATGCCTAGTACATCTCCAAGTGTGTATCTATAGGGAAGAGCATCATTTTCTGTTTTACTTTGCAATACAACACTTCCTCTTGCCATTCTTAAATAGCATCTTTTTGTACAGATCATCCATGAAAGCTCTACTTTGGGACTTAGCTATATAATAGATATGTCTTACATTTATGGAGCTGACCAAGTCCATCTGCAGTTCCCCTTTGTCTTATTAGAAAGAATTTGCATGGATCCAGTGAAACCTTGTATGATGTGTTCCTCAGGCAGTGGTAGGAAAGGACCTACAATTATGTGGCATCTCCATCCCTTCCATAAACTCCTTTCTCCAATCTTCCATCTTGTCTTGATACCAGTAGGAATGGTAGGCATCTCTGAGGGAGGTATATTAGGCCAACATACAAGTCAGTAGCACTATATTTTCACAGAATACATTTCCCTGATGTGGTACAAACTCTGTGTGTATCTGTGAGGGAAGGAGTCGTTGAAGGGGAGGCTTGACCTGGGAGAACACCAATGAGGTTTTACTGGGATAATTCAGAAAGGATGTGATGCACTGCTGACACAGTAGCTACAGAAGAGAAGATGGACAGTGCTCCCTTTGTGTGTGTTCAAGGAAGAGATAGCAAGACAATGGTGAGGGACCTGAAGTGTGGTAACAAGGGTTAAAAATTTGATCTTGGGCTGGGAAGGTAGTTCAGCGGTAGAGTGCATGCCTTGCAAGCATGAGGCCCTGGGTTCGATTCCTCAGCACCACATAAACAGAAAAAGCCGGAAGTGGTGATGTGGCTCCAGTGGTAGAGCGCTAGCCTTGAGCTAAAGAGCTGAGGGACAGTGCCCAGGCCCAGAGTTAATGCCCATGACCAGCAAAAAAAAAAAAAAATTGATCTTTACTGAGTCCTCATCTATTCTGAATTAGCTAGTGTGAGGATGCTAATATTTGATCAAATTTTTTTAATGAAATGTCCCTCTACAGTCTAAAGAGTCATTTTACTTAAGTCAAATGATTGGGAAGGTATAAAAAAGCATGTAAGGCCAGGTGCCAGTAACTCATGCCTGTCATCCTAGCTACTGAGGAGGCTGAGATCTGAGGATAGCCATTTGAAGCTAGCCTGGGCAGAAAAGTCCCCATGAGATACTTATCTCCAATTAACCACTAAGAAACTGGAAGTGGCACTGTGGCCAAGTGATAGAGGGCTCACCTTCAGTAAAAGAAGCTCAGAGATAGCACCCAGGCCCAGAGTTCAAGCCCCAAGACTGGCTAATTGTGTATATATATACTACATATATATGTGTATATATGTATACACACATATATACATGCACATACATATATACATTTATATAGATATGTATATGTATATAGAGAGAAACATAGACATATATACAAAAGCATATAGGAAGCTATGGGCTCATTAATAGGAATTATGTGGAGGAAGAGCTTTTTTGGCCTATGGTTCCAATGTATACTGAACCAAGACTGTTGCTGGTGGCTCATGTCTGTAATCCTAGCTATTCAGGAGGCAGAGATTTGAGGGTAGAAGTTCAAAGTCAGACTGAGGAGAAAAAGCTATGAGAAATCTCAAATTAACCAGCAGAAGTCCTGAATGTGGAGCTGTGGTTCAACTGATAGAGTGCTAGACTTAAGGAAAAAAGCTCCAGGACAGTCCCCAGGCCTTGAGTTCAAGCCCTAGTACTGGCATGAAAACCAAACCAAACCACACAGAATAATCATAGGGCTTCTATCACAGGCAGCTCACCTCTATACTCCATGAGCAGCCAGAAGAAATCTCCAAATTATCAAAGCCACCATATTGGATAATCTTTTTTCCTAAACAATTAACTTTATGTAATCCAAGACTTCAGTCAAACAAGAATCTCACTTTAAGGCTCATTTAAAGTGAGATATATTCCCAAAGTAATCAGAAGGTAAGCTAGCTAGAAAGGATTTCTCAGTAGTGGGAAGTTAAGAAAGAGAAGAAAAAGTGACACTCGGAGTTCTCTTACTAGTCTTCACAGCTCATGATGTGTGAAAAGAATCACTTGAAGTTATGTGTAACAAGGAAATACAGTGTGGTTAATTTCCAGAAGGCCAATTAATGAGATTTCTGAACCAGGAGCTCAACCTGAAATCCTAGCTATTAAGGAGACTGAGATTAGAGGATTGTGATTCAAAGCCAGCCTAAGTAGGAAAATCTGTGAAAGTCTTATTTCCAATTAACCACTATAAAGCCAGTAGTGGATCTGTGGCTTAAGTAGTAAAGGGACAGCCTTGAGAAAAAAACTAAGGGAGAGTATAAGACCCTGAGTTGAAGCCATACTACTGACAAAATAAAGGAAGGGAAGAAGGGAATGAGGGAGAGGAAGTTAGGGAAGCAAAGGAAAGAAGGAAGGAGAGTAAAATTGAATCACTGATGATAATTACTCTTAGTGATTCAGGAGTTCTGGGTTGTAATGACTTTTCTGTCACTAGAGGACAGTGTTGAGTTTCCTAATGCAGGAATTACCAGGGCAAAATTGTGAGATCCTATAGAGAGCTCATCAGAACTAGATCCTAATTTTGGCTCCACTAATTGCTCATTGCTGCTTTGCATCATTTTGAACGAAGTCTTTCTATGTAAAATGTGGTTCATATTTATACATAGTTACAGGCAACAACAACAACAAAAGACCTATGAAAGTCTCTTCAAATAGGAACTTAGATGGCCTTATTGAGTGGGGGATAATAAAGCAAGGTTTTGTTATTATCTAGGGAAATAGAGGACAAGCATGATTAAGATTGAAATTGTGTAATATGAATTCGGCTTCCATCAATGTCTAAGTGTGATCTTTCATGATAAAGGCTGGCTTATGTTCCTCTTCCATATCACATGTTCCATGGTCATCATTCTCTCATCCTGACTGGGCAGGGATGTTTTCTTTGTTCCAAACCAAGTGAGAGTCAGTTCATTAACATGAACTCCTTACAATGACACAGATCTTGAATTTTTCTACCTTTCTATCATCAATATCTAATTCTAAAATAGAATGAGTATGTGGTGTTTTGCTTGTTTTTGTTTTTTAGTTTAGGCTGGACATCAGTGGCTCACACCTGTAATCCTAGCTACTCAGGAGGCTGAGATCTGAGGATCATAATTCAAAGCTAGCCAGGAAAGGAAAGTCCATGAGACTCTTTTTTTTTTTTTTTTTTATTTTATTTGAGAACATACTGTACAGAGGGGTTACAATTACATGGGCAGGATAATGCATACATTTCTTACCAAGCATTGCAGCCTCCTCCTTTGTTTACCCTTCACCTCCCTTCCCCGCCTCCCCCCTCCCCCCACCCAATTATACCCCCCTCCCCCCCCACACCGACATTGTAAAGCTGGTTTTGACATGACATTTTGTACTTCTCATTGTTGCAACAGGTCCACCTGAATCCTTAAACGACTTGTTTGTCCCCATCTCCTCCACATGTTATACTGACATCAAATATAGTGAAAGCGGGGGTTACACTGTGGGGGAGGGACATACAAAGCAACAAAGAAATAATCTTATAAATGCGTTAGAAACACATGCATGAAAGAAACGAAAACATTAAAATACATATTTAAGGGTTCATTTTCCTAACATCACATTATCTGACCTTTTCCGCTTGACTCATACCTATACTAGATATTGCAAATAAGGGAAACCATGGGACCTATGCTTCTTTGGGCCTGGCTTACTTCACTTAATATAATTTTTTCCAAACCTTTCCATTTCCTAACAAATGGGGAAATGTCATTCTTTCTGATGGAGGCATAGAATAGTCCATGAGACTCTTATCTCCAATTAGCCATCAGAAAAGCCAGAAATGACTTTGCTTTTACTGTGGTTCAAGTGGTAGATCATTAACCTTGAGTAAGAAAACTTAAGGACAGCACCCAGGCCCTGAGTTCTAGCCATAGGATTGGCACACACACAAAACAGTGTTCAATGTTTTCAGAAGTGGTGAGGTGTGACTCAAAGTAGTAGAGAGCTAGCTAGTAGAAGCTCAGGGATAGCACCCAGTTCAACAACAAATATCACACATATACATTGAAGCCAGCTCAAGATTTTTGTCTTCAGCTTTATTAGTATATAACTGTCTCTTCTAGTGCATAGACAGTAAGATCTCTGCTTAGTGTCTTCAGCTTCACAGATGTTTTAGTCTGTGAACCCTGGGGCTTCCCACTGTGTGACATTCACATGCAGAGGGAAGGCCTCCCTTTCCTGCAGCTTCCTGTATGTTATGTTCCAGCAGCTTCTGTCACCTTCTTGCAGCTCAGGCAGGCTCTCCCCCCAGCCCCCCCAACCCCTTGGTCCCCACCCCCCTACTCCAGCCTTATCCTTTCAGGTCTCCTGCCTGGGACTCTCTGAATTATGTCCAGTCAGAGTCCTGCAGATTAAGTGATGCCTTGGGTAGGATTAAATCCAGAAAAGTTCCTTCTCCCATAGTCTAACTACTTCTCTCTTTAAAAAAATATCATTTTGGCCATTTCTAAGGTCTTCATAAGTCCTTTGTGGCTGAATGCTGGTGGCTCACACCTATAATCCCAGCTACTCAGAAGGCTGAGGTCTAAGGATCTTAATTCAAAGCCAACCCAGGCAGGAAAGTCTATGAGACTTTTCTCTCCAGTTGACCACCAAAAAGCTGGAAATGGAGCTGTGGTAGAGGACCAACCTTGAGTGAAAAAAGTGAAAAAATTAAGAGACAGTGCCCAGGTTCAAGCCCCGGTATGGGAACAAAAATTAAAATCTTTTTTTTCTTTTTTTTTTTTTTTTTGGTCCGGTCGTGGGGCCTGAACTCTGGGCCTGGGCGCTGTCCCTCAGCTCTTCAGCTCAAGGCTAGCGCTCTGCCACTTGAGCCACAGTGCCACTTCCGGCTTTTTTCTTTTTTTGCTTATATGGTGCTGAGGAATCGAACCCAGAGCCTCAAGCATGCAAGGCAAGCGCTCTACCTCTGAGCCATCTTCCCAGCCCCAAATTAAAATCTTTTATCCTCTATTTGGCTCAGTGTTTAAATACTGTCTGTGGGAAGGGTAAATTTGTTAGAATCTTTATTATAAAGATTAGAACATCACTCAGTTGGTATTCCTAGGTTGTAAAATGAGCTGAACTAAACAGAAATAGTGGCTTAGAGATACCATGTCTCATTAGATTTTATCTAAACCTTCTAGCACCTTTTTGTAAATTTGAAAAGATACATAGAAAAATAATTTCAGTAGACTATTTTCTTCAACTCAACTGATTGCAAGTGTTACTATTTCTAGAAATTACCAGTACAACATTAAGATGCTTTTCATTATTTTTACAATAAACCTGCAGTACGGATAATGGATTTTCAGCAGCCTAATTTAGGTGCTAAATCTTCAACAGTTTAAAAGAAATAATGTACTATGAAAACCATAGCTAAGTTCAATAAAAATCTTTAGATTGGTTCTATTTTAGTTGGACTTCAACACAGGGCCGAGGTACTGTCTCTTAGCTCTTTCACTCAAGGCTAATGTTCTACCACTTTTGACACACAGCTGTACTTCTGGTTTTCTGGTTAATTGGGGATACGAGTTGTATGGACTTTCCTGTTCAGACTGGTTGTGAACCACAATCCTCAGATATAATCCTCCTGGGTAGCTAGGACTACTAATAGGCATGAGAAACTAGCTCCGGGCTTGTTTAAAACTTTTTTTTTTTTTTTGGGTACAGTCCTGGGGCCTGAACTCTGGGTCAAGGTGCTGTCCCTCAGCTCTTCAGCTCAAGGTTAGCGCTCTACCACTTGAGCCACAGCGCCACTTCCGGCTTTTTTTTTCTTTTTGCTTATGTGGTGCTGAGGAATCGAACCCAGGGCCTCAAGCATGCAAGGCAAGCGCTCTACCACTGAGCCACTTTCCCAGCCCTTGTTTAAAACTTTTAAGGTAAATCAACAGAAAATAAAATAAAATTCAGTCACATGTTAAATGTCCCCAGGTATTTGTGACTATTGGCTACCATATTGGACAAACTAGGCTTGGATGACAAGAAAGGATTTTTTTTATTTTTATTTTTGCTAAGCAAAGGAGCTTTTCTTTATTTTTTCTTTATTTTTTTATTTTATTTTATTTGAGAACATACTGTACAGAGGGGTTACAATTACATGGGCAGGATAATGCATACATTTCTTACCAAGCATTGCAGCCTCCTCCTTTGTTTACCCTTCACCTCCCTTCCCAGCCTCCCCCCTCCCCCCACCCAATCATACCCCCCTCCCCCCCCACACCGACATTGTAAAGCTGGTTTTGACATGACATTTTGTACTTCTCATTGTTGCAACAGGTCCACCTGAATCCTTAAACGACTTGTTTGTCCCCATCTCCTCCACATGTTATACTGACATCAAATATAGTGAAAGCGGGGGTTACACTGTGGGGGAGGGACATACAAAGCAACAAAGAAATAATCTTATAAATGCGTTAGAAACACATGCATGAAAGAAACGAAAACATTAAAATACATATTTAAGGGTTCATTTTCCTAATATCACATTATCTGACCTTTTCCGCTTGACTCATACCTATACTAGATATTGCAAATAAGGGAAACCATGGGACCTATGCTTCTTTGGGCCTGGCTTACTTCACTTAATATAATTTTTTCCAAGCCTTTCCATTTCCTAACAAATGGGGCAATGTCATTCTTTCTGATGGAGGCATAGAATTCCATTGTGTATATATACCACATTTTCTTGATACATTCATCTACTGAGGGGCATCTGAGTTGGTTCCATATCTTAGCTATGGTAAATAATGCTGCAATAAACATAGTTGTGCTGGTAGCTTTAGTGTGGTCTTGTTTGTAAACATTTGGGTAAATGCCCAAAAGTGGGATTGCTGGATCATAGGGGAGATCTATGTGAAGTCTTTTGAGGAACCTCCATACTGCTTTCCAAAGTGGTTGAACAAGTTTACATTCCCACCAACAATGAAGTAAGGTTCCTTTCTGTCCACATCCCCTCCAGCATCTGTTGTTGTTAGAGTTCTTGATTTTGCTGTTCTAACTGGAGTGAGGTGATATCTGAATGTTGTTTTGATTTGCATTTCTTTGATGGCTAGGGATGTTGAACATTTCTTCATGTGTCTATTGGCCATCCTTCTTTCTTCTTCAGAGAAGCTTCTCTTTAAGTCTTTCGCCCACTTATTTATTGGGCAGTTGTTTCTTTGAGGATTTGTTGTTGGGTGATTTAATTTTTTGAGTTCCAAGTATATTTTAGATATGAGACCCTTGTCCGTTGTATGGCTAGTAAAGATCTTCTTCCAATCGGTGGGCTTTCTATTGATCTTGCTAGCTATGTCATTTGCCCTGCAGAAGCTCTGCAACCTTATGCAATCCCATTTGTCCAACCTTTCTTTGATTTGTTGTGTTTCCGGGTCTCTATTCAGAAAATTTCGGCCTGAGCCAAGGAGACCTAGGGTTTCTCCTATTCCATCCTGTAATGTTTTCAGAGTGTCTGCTTTGAGTTCAAGGTCTTTGATCCATTTGGAGTTGATTCTGGTGCAGGGTGATATATAAGGATCTAGCTTTAGTTTTCTACATGTAGTTAACCAATTTTGCCAGCACCATTTACTGAAGAGGCTGTCTTTCTTCCATTCTATTGTTTTACCTTCCTTATCGAAGATTAGATGGCTATAGGTCTGTAGGTTCATTTCTGGGTTTTCAATTCTATTCCATTGGTCCTGAGGTCTGTTCTTATGCCAATACCAAGCTGTTTTGATTACTATGGCTTTATAGTAGAGTTTGAAATTTGGTATTGATATTCCTCCAGCAGTGTTCTTTCCGTTGAGGAGCGTTTTTGCTATTCGGGGTCTTTTATTGTTCCATATGAATTTTTGGATTGCCTCTTCTATTTCCTTGAAGAATGAGGGTGGAATTTTGATAGGTATCGCGTTGAATTTGTAGATAGCCTTGGGAAGTATTGCCATTTTCACGATGTTAATCTTGCCAATCCAGGAGCATGGGAGGTCTTGCCATTTTTTAAGTTCTGTGTTGATTTCCTTTTTCAAGATTTTAAAGTTTTCATCGTAGAGGTCCTTCACTTCTTTAGTTAAATTAATTCCTAGGTATTTTATTTTTTGTGGGGCTATTACAAATGGAGTTGCTTTCCTAATTTCAGCCACACTTTTCTCATTGTTGGCATACAGAAAAGCCATTGATTTTTGGGGGTTAATTTTATAACCTGCTACTTTGCCAAAGTTTTGAATCAGCTTGAGTAATTTGGGAGTGGAGTCTATGGGATTCTTTAAATACAAGATCATGTCATCTGCAAAGAGGGAGAGTTTTATTTCTTCTTTCCCTATTTGGATCCCCTTTATGTCTGCATCTTGTCTTATTGCTGTAGCTAGGCATTCTAATACTAGATTGAAGAGAAGTGGAGAGAGTGAGCATCCTTGTCTTGTTCCTGAGTTAAGAGGAAATGGCTTTAGTTTTTCACCATTGAGTATAATGCTGGCTGTAGGTTTGTCATATACAGCCTTTATTGTATTGAGGAATGATCCATGGATTCCTAATTTTTCCAGAACCTTCATCATAAAGGGGTGTTGGATCTTGTCAAATGCTTTTTCTGCATCTATTGAGATTACCATGTGGTTCTTATTGTTGCTCCTGTTGATGTGATGAATAATATTAATTGATTTGCGGACATTGAACCAGCTTTGCATCCCTGAAATGAATCCTGTTTGATCATGGTGTATGATTTTTTGGATGAATTGTTGAAGTCGATTGGCCAAAATTTTGTTGAGAAGTTTTGCATCAATGTTCATCAAAGAAATGGGTCTATAGTTCTCTTTCTTTGATGAGTCCCTGCCTGGTTTTGGGATGAGGGTTATGATGGCTTCATAGAATGTGTTCTATAGTGAGCTTTCTCTTTCAATTTCATTGAAGAGTTGGAGGAGTATTGGTGTGAGCTCTGCTTTGAAGGCCTTGTAAAATTCCGCTGTAAAACCATCTGGTCCTGGACTTTTCTCAGCTGGGAGGTCTCTTATTGCTGTTTCTATTTCAATGCTTGATATGGGCCTGTTAAGCTGGTTTAACTCATCTTGGTTCAGTTTTGGCATGTCAATATTTGCTAGGAAAAGGTCCATTTCTGTCAAGTTCTCAAACTTATTAGCATAAAGTTTTGAGAATTATTCCCTTATAATGTTCTGAATCTTGGTTGTTTCCGTGGTGATGTTTCCATTCTCATCTCTGAGTTTATTAATTTGGGTGTGTTCTCTCCTTTTGCAAAGGAGCTTTTCTAGAAGACTTGAAGTATAATGTTACAGAAATTAACATCTAATATGCCTGTAATCACTTTTAGGAAATGCAAGAAATAAATTGCGTCTTTAAATATTTTAATATCTATGGGGCAGAAAAAGTTCCCTATGTGGGAGGCTGAGTATGGGAGGATTGTGATTTGAGGACAACTTAAGCAGAAGCTGCATGTGGTGGCACACAGCTGATGATAGCTAAAAGTAGGCATATCTGTCTATGGATCATGCCAGGGTGGAAAGTGAGACCCAATGCTTCACAGCAACCAGTAGGAAATCTGGGCAGGCAGGTTGGGTAGTATCATGCCAGTCTAGGAAATACAAAACCCTGAGTTCAAACTCTATTATGGAAAAAACAAATATTCCCCCATTTTACAAAAATCTTTTTCTAACACCAAAGCCAAATTAGTTTGCATAATGTACATCATTTGTGTGCAGAATATGTCAACAAATTACTGTTGTTTTAATACAACATATGTTCCTCCTTCTATGAATTTGCCCTTTTGGGATTCACATTTAATAATATCCTGGCTATAAAAGCCCACTGTGAAAGTGTGCCTTTTGTTATTGTTGACTGAATAATTAGAATGATGATGTTGACTGTTTAAAAAATGACCTTTTGGTATGGTGGTTATAATTGCCTTTACTCCTGAGACAGAAGAGTGCTTGAATTGGCTGAGGTGAAATTCCAGCTTAGTGAAATAACTCTAATAAATGGTATTTGACTGTGGGAACTAACATGTAGTTACAATTCAAATTTAAATAGATAAAATGTTTTCTTTTTCCAATTTGAAAAAGGACCATAGGGGAACTATCTGTTCCTGAATCAGAGTAGGAAACCCAAGGAGGACTTTCTGCTTTCTACCACCCAGGGAATGTGGGAGGAATTCTTAGTAACTATAGCAGAGGAGGGGATCATGACTGGGAAGATTTTTTTTTAGAGGAGAATCTGTGCATGTGTAAGATTGTTATCCCATAATGTAAGTATATGAATGAGATGTGACCTGTGTGCATGAGGCCCTAGTAGGACTTTATTGCCCAAAGGTCAAGCTAAAGGCACAAGGGGTTCCACTACACACATACCTCAATTTCCATTAGAACTGGCCTAGAATTGTAAGCACTCCCTGACCACAAAGGAAGTGGCATGGGAGGTACTGGGGAAGAGGAAGAGCTCAAGGTGTCTAGGCACCCATGACTAGGAGAGGGGTGTTGATCTGTGCATTCTTTCTCTGGGATGTGGGAGTATTAACATTTAGATTAATTTCTCAAGTTGTGCTATCGGATTTCTCTCTCTGGCCAGCTCACTTTAAATGGCTGTAACGCCTAAGGTCTCCTGTGAACTCCAGAAGTAGAAATGTTTGGGGAGAAGGGATTGAATCCATTCCGTCTTCCCTCAGCACCTCTGCACAGACCTTCTCTGTGTTCAGAATGGCAATGCATTTGTAAAGGTGTAAGCCTTTACATTCCCAGGACCTTAAAAGGGCAGTTTCTCCAGGTCTGTGAATGGGGCAATTGCTTGGCCAGGTCAGAGATAGAACCTCCTCCCTCCTCCTCCTCTACCTCCTCCTCCTCTACCTATTCCTCCATTCCCTCCTCCTCCTTCTCTCCTTCTTCCTCCTCCTCCTTCTTCCTCCTCCTCCTCCCCTCCTCCTCCTCCTCCTCCTCCTCCTCCTCCTCCTCCTCTTCCTCCTCCTCCTCTTCTTCTTCTTCTTCTTCTTCTTCTTCTTCTTCTTCTTCTTCTTCTTCTTCTTCTTCTTCTTCTTCTTCTTCTTCTTCTTCTTCTTCTTCTCCTTCTTCTTCTATTCTTCTTCTTCTTCCTCCTCTTTTTCTTCTTCTATTCTTCTTCTATTCTTCTTCTCTCCTTTCCTCCTTCCCTTCCCTGAAAGTATTCCAGCCACCCCATATTTGGGAAGTAAGTCTAAATTTATTGATAATGCTAAGTTTGGTGTCTGTATATGCTTTGTAAAATAAAACAAAAAAAGTCTTATGCATTGCTTGCCAAAAAAGATGTGTTTTTTCTCTTTGAAAGACTTAACTCTGAGATGTCTCAGGACAGCACAATTTCAGACATATATACTCCTGTGCATCTGTTGGTCTGCCGAGGTGACAATAAAGACTCCTATAATTTGGCTCAGCCTCCTAAGTAGCTACGATTACTGGTGGGAGCCACTGCATTTCTGTTCACATCAAATAAGCATGCAACTGTTTCAAGTCAAGTACACTGAAGGGAGAGATTGGGAGAAGAAATCTGGGGTTTGCAGGGTGGCTATCAGATGAATGATTCTAAATTACAGAGCGGAGACTGATTTATATGTAATCAATTTGGATTTGGTTTCCCATCTTTAAGTCTAAGAACCAGCCAGGCAGTTCATGTCTCTGCAACCAACTGAATTCAGTTCTGAGTCTCAATTTTCAAGTTGACGTGTTGGGGTCTCCCTCTCCTTGTCTCAAGAGGTAACGCTGATCAAAACGTATTGTATTTACTTATTAAATGGAAGCTCCTATGCATAACTACCTAAAGATTATTCTTTAAAAAGAAATTTTTTTAAAAAGAGGAAAAAACTTTAGCAATGTGGCTTCAGTAGTTAATGTAACTAAAAAGGAAAAAATTTAAAGCCATAAAAGCTGGCCAAAGCAGGAACTTGTAACAGGATGTAACTAATACAAGGAGATAGGACTTAATTAAAATAGCTTTTTATTTCAAAGGTTATGCAAAGTTGTATGAGAGAAAGAAACCAAATTTTGACCAAAGATTGTAACTCTTTTTTTTGTCCTAGGACTTGAACTCAGGGCCTGGGCATTGTCCCTTCCTCAAGATTAGCATTCTAGTACTTTGAACCACAGGTCAACTCCTCATTTGGGGGTGGGTAATTGTACATAAAAGTCTCACAGACTTTCCTGCCGGGGCTGGTCTCAACCCTTGATCTTCAGATCTCAGCCTCCTGAATAGCCAGGATTACAGATATGAGGTACCAGGATATAGCTTGAAGACTGTAGTTCTTATATCCCCTTCCCCCAGTTATGTATTCAAAGCTACTGATCCTGTCTATATTTCTGAAGAAGGGCTGAAGTGCTGTCTTCCCCCCTGTCTACAAGGTAATAAATTTCCTTTCTCTCATCTTCACTGTGTGTCTTTATTTGGTTTATAGGGACAAGAGGCTGGAGCTGGTTTGTGGAATAGCTGGAAATTGGACCTAGGGTCTCCTATGCAGTAGTACACCAGCAATTCGTTCTACCATCAGGCTGTAACTTGAATGATATACCTGAGGGACAACCACATATGTCAAATGTCAGGTTTCTGAATAGAAGATTATTTTGAATTTTCTTTTGCAGGTTTTGTTTGTGGAGATGGCTGTAGTGGCATGCATGACCAGTTAAATTTCCTAGAGGACAAATGGGTAAGAGTGAATGGGGGAGGGGAGACAAGGAAGAGATGGAGGTCACTGGATTCTATTATATGGGAATAGTTTGCAAGATACAGAGAAGCCACATCTTGAGAGGTCAAATTGGGAATCTTTTTTTTTTTCTTTTGGTCAGTTGTGGGGCTTGAACTCTGGACCTGAGCACTGTCCCTCAGCTCTTCAACTTAAGATGAGTGCTCTACCACTTGAGCCACAGTGACAGTGTCACGGAATTTCCTGCCTGGGCTAGCTTTGAACTGTGATCTTCAGATCTCAGCCTCCTTAGTAGCTAAGATTATAGGTGTGAGCCATCAGCGCTTGGCTGGGAGTCTTCAGTAAAATGTCGGTGACTACAGGTAGACTCCTGTCCCAAAGACCTGCAGCCCAGAACAGAGCTTGCACAAAGCTTTTAAAGGCAAAAACCATGTTGTGGGTGGGGACAAAGCTCACCACAAGCTAACCATATAAGATAACAATCAGAGGTGAGCATTCTCTATAGCAAAACTTTCCTGGGGCTAAACAGGATGACATGTATGCAACCCAAAAAATGGCCTGTCTCACCTCAAGGCTTTTCAAGAAGGTTCCCCTAACAAGTTCTCTTTTGGTTGTTGTTGTTGTTGTTGCCACTCATGGGTGCTGTCCCTTGAGCTTTTTTGCTCAAGGGTAGCACTCTACCTCTTTTGGGTTTTTTTGGTCGGGTCATGCGGCCTGAACTCTGGGCCTGGGCACTGTCCCTCAGCTCTTCAGCTCAAGGCTAGCACTCTACCACTTGAGCCACAACACCACTTCTGGCTTTTTTTCTTTTTGCTTATATGGTGTTGAGGAATCGAACCCAGGGCCTCATGCATGCAAGGCAAGTGCTCTACCACTGAGCCACCTTCCCAGCCCCCACTCTACCTCTTTGATTCAGTTTTTCTGATTGTTAATTCGAGATGATATAAATCTCACAGACTTTCCTGTCCAGTCTGGCTTTGAAACACAGTTCCCAGATCTCAGCCTCTTGAGTAGCTACATTTACAGGTGTGAGTCACCAGTGCCCAGCTTGTATCTAACTCTTGAGTGTTTTTTGTCATCTGCTTGTCACTGTATGCTCAAATCAGCCATCAAAATTGAAAACAATAGCATTAGGTGTGCTCAGAAAAAGAGCCTGTTCTCCTGTGAGTGATTTCATGACTTTCCCCAGGGGTGGCCAGACCTGTACTCAGTCCACAGAGACACCATGGCCTTCTTCTGATGGACTCTAAAGCTTGAAGAGGGAGCCCCATCACCAGCTGCACTTTGTGGACATTATTGCCCATGCGTCCAGAGTCACATAGGATACCCTGCTCCCTGGGAAAGAAAGGGAGGGAAACTCCAACACTTGGCAACTAGAAAATTGAGACTCAGAACTGCATTTAGTTGGATATAGAGCAATGAACTGCTTTGCTATTTCTTACACTTAAAGATGGGGAACCAAATCCATATTGATTACACACAAACTAGTCTCTACTCTGTAGTTCAGAATCATTCATCGGATAGCCACACTGCAAGCCCCAAGATTTATTCTCCCAATTCTCTCTTCAGAGGCCTTGATTGGAAACAGTTCCATGCATATTTGATGTGAACAGAAAGGCAGTGGCTCCCACCTGTAATCCTAGCTACTCAGGAGGCTGAGGTCTAAGTATACTGGTTTGAAGCCAGCCCAGATAGAAAAATCTATGGGATTCTTATCTCCAACTAATGAGCAAAAAGCTAAAAGTAGAGTTTACTCAAGTGGTAAAATGCTAGCCTTGGGGAAAAAAAAAACTAAAGGACAGCCAGACCTTGGAGTTCAGTCTCTGTACTAGAATAAAAAGAAAAGGAAGGAAGGACAGGGAGGAAGGAAGGAAGTAAAGAAGAGGGAGGAAGTAAAGAAGAGGGAGGAAGGAAGAAGGACAAAGAAAAAGGGTGGGAGGAAAGAAGAGGGGGTTAGAGGGAGAGAAGAAGGGAAGGAAACCTAGTCTCATATGTATCACTATGGTTCTATCTCTAGCCAAGTAATTGCTTCGTTCAGAGACCTGGAGGAAGTTAATACTCTTTAAAGGTCCTGGGAATGTAAACGCTTACACCTTTACAAATGCACTTCCATTCTGCTGAAGAGAAAGGGTCTGTGCAGGAGCTCTGAGGGTAGATGGAATGGATGCAGTCCTTCTCTGCAAACATCATTTCTACTTTGAGGTTCACTGGAGACCTCAGTAGTTACAGCCATTTAAAGTGAGTTGGCAAAGAGAGAAATCCAATAACACAACTGGCATGAGAAATTAATCTACAGGTTAATACTTTCACATCCCAGACTCCTCTGGGCCCAGGGTTTGAAAGAACTGTAGCCGACTGCAATGTTAGCAGAGGGAATTGCTAGTCAAGGGCACCCTGAGAAGAGATGAAGATCTCGTTCCTGATAGGATGGAATTCAATTAGAAACTGGTCACACCCCACCCAAGTTTTTCAAAGCAAACCAGCCTATGGCCTTTCCCTGATGCCTATGCCCAACGTCCAACAGAGACAGACATGTGGCATTTTCTGTTTCTTTTTGGAGTCCCAGGTTGGGAAAAGCATGTACTCAGATAGGACAATGGGAGAACTGAGCATCTACATCAGGATACCACCAAAAAAAAATGTATACCAAAAACTAATGGACAACAAATCAAAAGAGCTGCTTTTACTAGTACTCTGCTGCTGCTGCTGCTGCTGCTGTTCTGTTTTGTTCTGTTGCTCTAGCTACTGAGCCAGTATGGTGGAGTGGGGATTTTGCTGATTGGCTGTCTCCCTTTTCATGGACCCTGTTGATGGGTTGTCTCTATTACAGACCATGGTTGGAAAGTTGCATACATGGGGAATATCTTGGGAGCATCTTCCACTTAGTCCCTTTCTTGCTCTTGGTGCACCTGGTCATTTTCTCCTGGCTATTGTGATTTCTCTGTCCACCATGTTTCCTTAAATGGGATCTCCACACTGGCTTCCATCTGACAGCTATAGAAACACATGTTCCTCAATTGGGAATGTTTTCCTAAGTCTACCTGTCCATCAATGGGAACCAGTGAACCTGGTTAGCTCTGAAAGTGAGTCGAAGGAATCTGTACTCAAATACTCATGGCAATGAGAGGAGTTGTTACCATTTGGGAGTGAATTTCATACGTGCAATTGCAAAACCCTGTTTTCCCTAACTTCAAGAAACTTGTTTAAGCATGATTGCAAATGAGAAACAGTTGTAATGAAAATAAAATTCAAGAACATATGTTGCTTTTTTTTAGTCAAATGTTATTTTATTTAAAGATATAAGTAAAGCAGGTGTTAGTACAATGTCAAGGACACTGAAGACACAGTAGTTTAAAAAGATCCCTTATGAACCCCACACTATGGTGAAAAGATGAATATTAATCAAATTGTACTAATGAAACTGCACTGAGGGTTCTTCAAAAAATAGCCATCTCATTCCTGTCATCCTAGCTAAACAGGAGGCTGAGATCTAAGGATCATGGTTCAAAGCCAGCTACAGCAGGGAAATCTATAATGTTCCTATCTCCAATCAACCAGGAAAGAGCTAGAAGTGGTTCAAGTGACAGAGTACTAGCCTTGAGTAAAAAATGCTAAGAGATAGCACCCGGCCCTGAGTTCAAATCTTAGTACCAGCAAAAAAGAAAAGAAAAGAAATGGAGAGAGGGATTGGAGAAAGGAGAAGGAGTGTGGGGAAGGAGGGATGGAGAAAAAAGAGAGAGCAGAGCTTTGTTGTGTTTGAGTGATATGTGACCTAAAATGACACATGATAGGAAAGTAGCCCTGAGAAAGGAAGGGAGGGAAAGGGGAGGGGTGTAATAAAGAGTTTTGCGGGACTGGGAAAGTGGCTCAGTGTTAGAGTGCTTGCCTTGCATGCATGAAGCCCTGGGTTCGATTCCCCAGCACCACTTAAGCAAAAAGAAAAAGCCGGAAGTGGCACTGTGGCTCAAGTGGTAGAGTGCTAGCCTTGAGCTGAAGAGCTGAGGGACAGCACCCAGGCCCAGAGTTCAGGCCCCATGACCAGACCAAAAAAAAAAAAAAGAGTTTTGCTGTATTTGAGCCATGTAAATGACCTAGTAATGACCTGGTCAAAGGCCCTTGAAATGGGACAGGAAAAGCAAATGCTTTGTTCTCTGCAGCAGTGGCAGCTAGCTGGACCTAAAGCTATTCTATGAGGTCATAAAAGGACTATAGGCCAGGTGTTTGGTGGCTCATGCCTGTAATCCTACCTACTCTGAAGGCTGAGATCTGAGGATCAAAGCCAGCTTGCACAGGAAAGTCCTTTAAGACTCTTATCTCCAATAAACTGCTCAGAAAAACCAGGATTTGTGCTGTGGTTCAAGTGGCAGAGCACTAGCGTTGAGCATAAAGAAGCTTAGGGTCAGGGCCCAGGTCCTGAGTTCAAGCCCCGGGACTGAAAAAAAAAAAAAAACTATACACAGTGGAAACATTTCTCAAAGGGAGGCAATAACAGCCTAAACAACCTTGCCTGGAAACAGGGGATAGAACTGGGTGGGCCCAAGTGTATGTTTCTAGAAAATTCTGACACATGATAAACTCAAAGAAAGAGCAATTGCTATTTCAAGAGGGAAATATGCAAGGTACCATAAACATCAAGAAGTTCTCATAGAAGTTTTTTAACCTTAGACTTAAAGCTACAAGGCCAGTTCTAGCCACGTGAATATTGACAGCTTAGAACACTGACTTTTCTTACCTGCTGTTTCCTTCATAGCCAGAGAGGCCCAATTATGTCACCGCCTTCAGCCCAGCAACAAACCATGCCTGCTAATGCTTTCACCCCACCAGTGGCCACCACTAGAGCTGCAGCAGATCCTGATCTTGCTGTGTCACTGCCTGGAGAACTCAAGGAATGAAATCCACAGCAAGGAGTAAGTGTTAAAAGTTTTCAATTTATGCATGTGAGAAGAGGAGAGAGAAAACGTTCTTGCTGGGTGAGAGGGGTCATGATAGCGGTTTGCCAACTAACTGGTTTAATCTATGGTGGGTTCTTTTCTTTTAATGTATATAGGTGTCATTTAACTTTTATGCTAATGATTTGCTGGAAGGTGACTTGCTCATTGGTCACGACCCATGATATTTTTAATTGGTCATTCCCTTTTAGCTCTTGGGGCATGGAATTACCTAAAGACATTTAAGACTATCCTACTTTCATTTTATCCAACCTATCTGGGTCAAAGGGAAGTTAGAATGCTTGGGAAGTTTTCTCAGATCATCCTCTCTCTCTCTCTCTCTCTCTCTCTCTCTCTCTCTCTCTCTCTCTCTCTCTCTCTCTCTCTCTCTCTCTCTCTTTTATTTATTTTTTTGTTGGTTGTGGGGCCTAACTCTGGGCCTGGGTGCTATCCCTCAGCTCTTCAGCTCAAGAGTAGCACTCTACCACTTGAGCCACAGTACCACTTCTGGCCTTTTCTGCTTATGGGTGTTGAGGAATCAAACCCAGGATCTCATGCATGCAAGGCAAGCACTCTACCACTAAGCCACCTTCCCAGCCCTATTTTTCTTTTTTTTTTTTTTTAAGAGAAATCTTGCAGGCTTATTCCTGATTTCTTCTGCCTGACTAATCTACCTATTCCAAGATATCTCTTTCTTTCTTTCTTTCTTTTTCTTTTTCATTTTTGTCAGTCCTGGGGCTTGAACTCAGGGCCTCAGGGTTGTCCTTGAGCTCTTTTGCTCAATATGAGTGCTCTACACTTAGAGCGACAGTGCCACTTCCAGTTTTCCGGTGGTTAAATGGAGATAAGCGTCTCACAGAACTGAGCTGGCTTGGAGCATTGATCCTTAGATCTCAATTTCCTGAGTAGCTATGATTACAGGCGTACCAGCTCCCAATACTACAGTTCTTTACATCCACAGCACTTGTGTGAATGTAACATACTACATACAGTATAGTCTATGTGCTTTCTATTCCTGGGCATAAGGCCTGCTAATGGATTCACTACCTGTGGAAATGGCCTACGGTAGACTTTTTTGATTGAATGTTAGGCCCATTTCTCACAAATCCATTTTCTTCCCTTCTTTTTTCAAATATGTAAGCAGCACCAAGTTTTTATTTTCTCACATGTTGCTCATCCAGTACGGGCTTTGTAGGTGCCTCCTCTAGTCACCTTCTCCTTTCCCCAGTACATCTGAACATCACCCCTGAAAGCTATAAGGTCTGGAAGGAGCAGCTGGCTGCTCCTTTATATTTGAGCTTAAGTGAATTAGAATGATCCCATCTCTGATCAGTCAATTCCAGGCGAGGCCTAATGTGGAAGAAAGAGCCTTCCTCCGGGATTTATTTATTTATCTATCTTTAAGTAGTTGTACAAAGAGGTTTCAATTCAACACATCAGTTTAGAAGCGCAGGGCATCTTTTGAAAAAAAAATTTGGTTTTTGGTTTGAACTCAGAGCCTAGTCGCTGTCCCTGAGCTTCTTTACCCAAGGCTAGCCCTCTGCCACTTTGAGCTACAGCTCCCCTGCTGGTTTTCTTGTAGTTATTTGGAGATAATCTCATGGAATTTCCTGCTCAGGCCAGTTTGGAACCTTTATCCTCAAATCTCAGCCTCCTGAGTAGCTAGGATTATGGGCAAGAGCCATCAGCTATCAGCTGTACAATGCATCTTGATCCACGCCATTCCTTCCATCATTCTTCCCATCTCTCAACCCCACCCAAGTTACCTAGTTCCATTTTCACAGATGTACATTGAATATGATGATTGCATTCTCCAACCCTTCCTCTCTCCATCCCTCCACATCGTACCACCTCATCCACCTACCCCCCACCTCAAGTTCCAGCTTCCTGTTATCCATTTTGTTATAGTTTTTCAAAGAATTCTCCCCTGCATATACCATGTTATTTCCGTTAATGATATACCATATACTTTAGTTAATTCTTTTGTAGTATGTATCTCTCTGTGTGTGTGTGTGTGTGTGTGTGTGTGTGTGTGTGTGTGTATATATATATATGCACATGACTCAGTGTGTGCTTATATATATTTATAAATGAGGTCTGTCTTCCATCTATGAGAAAGAACATGTGATCTTTTGTCTTTCTGGACCAGAGTTACTTCCTTTAACATAATTTTTTAGCCTGACACCAGTGGCTTACACCTGTAATCCTAGCTACTTAGGAGGCTGAGATCTGAGGATCACGGCCCAAAGCCAGCCTAGGCAGGAGGGTCCATGAGACTCTTATCCTCAATGAACCACCAGAAAACTGGTCACTATGGCTCAAAGGCTAGCCTTGAGCAGAAAAAGCTCAGGAACAGCACTCAGACCCAAGTTCAAGCCCTCCATCCAACAGAAACAAAAACAACTATAATTTTCCCCAGGCCCATTCATTTCTAGAGAGCTTCCTTTTCTCCCTGTATAGGCATTTGCAATTGCTGGCTACAGAAAAAGCTATTTTAACTCAAAAAAGTCTGGTACCGCACAGGGCTAAGGGGAGAGGTGAAATGATATAGACAGATCCTTCATGATATTATTAAAATGCAGAATCCTGCTAGCCTTGAAATTCATTTAAATGCTGTACTTGCCAGTTCTATGAGCCTATAAATCCCCTTTATTGTTTAAATCAATTTGAACTGTACTTTTTTCTTATTTGTAACTCTAATGCGCCCCAAATGCTATTGACCATTCCATTAAGGATAGCAATTTGACATGTTCAAAAGTCTGAAAAGTGTGTATTACCCTCCAAGTCAGTACTTCCTCATCTCAGAATTTATCCTAGGTAAACAGTTGAGTGGCTATGAAGATATTTACATGCTTAAGCCCATACATAATGTTTCTCAGAACAGCTAAATACTGAAAGTTATGTAAATTGAAATATAAAGACACTGCCAAACACTGTCCAGCTCATGGATTATGCTAAATGAAATAACTACACATAGTTGACAGTGAAAGCTAGACCTCACTGATTAACTGGTTTTAATAATCTACTCTTATTTAAAAATATAGAACAACGATGATGTATTAAAAAAAAACCTTTTAAGTATCAAGGTCATTACTTCAGAGCTTCTCATCCCTGTCTATATATTAATTATCTAGGAAAACCACTTAAAATTGGGCTCTGTGGTGATATGCATTTGAGTGGTTCAAGTGTACAGTGAAAAGTAAAAATTATTATTTTTTTAACCAGTAACTGGGCTTGAATTTGCTGCTTATGGCTAAGTGCACTACTGTATGAACCATTTCTCCAGCCTTGCTTTTTGTTGGTTATTTTGGTGATGGATTTTTGCAGACATTTTTGCCCAGTCAGGCCTCAAACTACAATCCTCTCAGTCTTAGTCTCTTGAATAGCTAGGATTTCAGACACAAGCCATTAGTGCCCACCTTACTACTTCTTTAATCCTCAGTTTTGCAGTTTTGACAATTCTTCTAAATATTACTAGTGTCACCTGCCTTGTGTGGATGATCAGATCTCAGATAACTTGTTAGTGGCTTGTGATATAGAAGGGTCTAGACTGTATGCAGAGAAATTTGATTTTAAAAGCCATCATGTTGACAGTAACATTGAATTGTCTTTTAGTGCATGAGGATCAACATGAGAGGAATTCTGGAGCAAAGAAAAAAGACTGAAGCCAGGTACCAGTGGTTCATGCCTGTAATCTTAGCTACTCAGGAGGCTGAGATTTGAAGATTGCAGTTCAAAACAGAAAAGTCAGAAAAGTTCAGAGCAGAAAAGTCCATGAGACTCTGATCTCCAATAAACTACTCAGAAATTGCCAGAAATGGTTCTGTAGCTCAAGAGGTAGAGCACTACCTTTCATCAGAAAAAGCTTTATTTATTCAAGGATGTGGGCTGAATGTTGAGCTAGCCAGCAAGAATTAGATTGACTACAGAAGGAAAGTAAGGTAGTTCAGAACCATTAACGGTAGGAGGATCAACTAGCTTCTAGGTATGGTTACATTTAGAACTCGTGTTTCTTACTGGTCATCATATGGAAAACTCTAGAAAGTGTCAGACAGAAGGTGGTGTTCTGTCTTTGTGTGAAACCCTGAAGAGCCTCAGAAGGAGATGGAATACTTGTGTATGCTTGTGTGTGTGTACGCGCATGTGCACATACATGAACAGACCTAGGGTTTGAACTCTCGGCCTCGATGCAGTGTCTGAGCTTTTTTTTTTTTTTTTTTTTGCTCAAGGCTGGCACTCTACCACTTGAGCCACAGCTCCATTTCTGCCTTTTTTTCTTGGTAGTTATTTGGAGATGAGAATCTCAGAGGCTTTCCTGCTTGGGCTGACTTTGAACCACAATCCTACCACTACTCAGCCTCCTGAGTAGCTTGGGTGACAGTTGTGAGCCGCTGGCAGCTGGCAAAGGATTGTTTTGAATAGTCTAGAACTTTGGTTGGGAGAGGGGAAATGGTGGTAATTATTGGCTGCAAATACTTGGAGAACTAAGATATGAAAATAGAATAGATACTTTTATGTGCAGCAGAGAAGATAAAACCAGAACCAGTGCAAAACTGGGAACTGGTGACTCACACCTATAATCCCAGCTACTCAGTAGGCTGATATCTGAAGAGAGTGGTTTGTAGACAGCCCAGGTAGGAAAGTCTGTGAGACTCATCTCCAATTAACCAACAAAAAGCTAGAAGTAGTGCTGTGGCTCAAGTGGTTGAGCACCAACATTGAGAAAAAAATTTAAAAAATCAAAAGCTAGGGGACAGTGTCCAGGCCCTGAGTTCTAGCATAATTCCAGTATGCATGTGCACGTGCTGTGTGTGTGTGTGTGTGTGTGTGTGTGTGTGTGTGGTGTGGTGTGCTGTGCGCGTGCGTGCACACACACATGCATATAGACACAATTTTTTAAAAAAGATCAATGCACAATTAAAGAAAAAAAGATCAAGAAACAGCTTTTAGCTTAATTTAGGTTGGTCCCAAATAGAATGCATACACTTGTATAGAAGGAGGTTGTCCAGTCCTGGGAATGTTCATGTTATTCTGTTTCATAGGCTAGAATGCTTTCTAAATGGATTATCTAATTTGATCTCCCTAGGGGGGAAAATACATTTAGTCCCATTTCGTGGATGAGTGTCCAGACCTCAGGAATCCTACTTTCTCTGCCCAAAACAAAACAGTGGTGTGTGGGTCACAGTCACACACACACTCCTTTTCCAGGTTTTTCATTCATCTTGTTGCTACAGAGATGGGGGATAGGTAGATTCCAGTTTCTTTCTGAGTTTTCTCTTTTCTGAGAGTCCAGGGTATAGCATCTCTGCTTTTCACTTCCAGCGTCTACACATGTAGTGCAGTGACTGACCGCCTGCTTCCTCCTGAGTCTTAGTCTAAGTTTTTGAAAGGCCAATTATACAGTGTGTATACCTGGAAAATTTCAACTTTGTATTTCCTTCCAGTCTACTAGAATCTTCTATTTCTCCTCCTCCTCCTCTTCCTTCTTTTGTACCAATCCTGGGGCTTAAACTTAGGGCCATGGTGCTGTTCTCGAGCTTTCTGGGGCAAGGCTAGTACTCTAAAACTTGAGCTGCACTTCTGACTTTTTTATTTAGTCGTTTATTGGAGATAAGAGTCTCATAGGCTTTCCTGTTCAGGCTGGTTTTGAACCTTGATCCTTAGATCTTAGCTCCTAAGTAGGTAGGATTATAAGAGTGAGCCACTGGTGCCTGGTTTTATTATTCTCTTTATACACAGTTGTAGTCTGTCTCTCAAGGTGCAGCTCAAATCTCATCACCCCCTAGAGCCTTCTTAGGGAATGAAATTTGGGACTTCTTTGAGCACCTGTAGTATGTATCCTGTGTCCTGTTTGTCTCAAGTCATGGAAATTCTGCTCTCCATGCTTCACATATGCCAGCCATAGCTTCTTGCTTGTGCTGTGGAATCCTCTATGGTGTATTTTCTTCTCCTTTTCTGGGGAACTGCACACCACCCACGGCAAAGCTGGAGTTGACCCAAAAAAAGGTAAGCAACTACTTGATGATTTTTTGTTTATCTCCGTGGTGTTTTGATCTTCTTATTAATAATATCTTACAATATGCCCCAAAACATTATAGAACTTCAACTCCAGCACTCAACCATCTTGTGTTTGACTTGTGGCTCTGCTACTTTCTATAAATGTGATCTTTTTTTGTCAGTCATGGGGTTTTAACTCAGGCTCTGGGTCATGTCCCTGAGCTTTTTTGCTCAAGGGTAGCACTCTACCACTTTGAGTCACAGTTCCACTTCCTGTTTTTTGGGGGTATTCTCATGGGAGGTTGGCATAAGACAAAGAAGTGTACACCCTGGCTAGTTTCTTAGGACTGGGTCACCAGGGCATTTCATTTTCCTTAGAAGATACTGGAGCCTCAGCAGTTTGCTTACTGAGAGGCTAGGATGACAGGCATGAGCCAGTGGCACCTAACAATGACCCTCATCTAAGTGAGGCCCTATGAAATCACATTTCCCATTAATAAATAAGGGTTCAATAGCCATCTTGCAGGCCTGTGAAGTAATGTAGGTAGAGGAAAGGCTGCAACTTGAACTTGAATTCAAGGCCTTAGTGCTGTCCTTTTGATGCTCAGTGCTAGCACTCTACCCTTTGAGCCACAGGTCCAATTCTGTCCTTTTGCTGATTAATTGAAGATGAGTGGCTTTAGAGTTTACTGACTAGACTGGCTTCCAACTGTGATCCTCAGATATTAGCTAGGATTACAGACATTTACTTTGGACAGATGCATACAAGCCTCTTCACAGAATTTTCACAGTATTGTAGAGACATATCTCATCAGTTTCTCCATCACTTTTCTACTACCATGTAGGACTTAGCCAGTCCCATAGGTGTCCTCTTAGTTCAGAAAAGGAGAACCATAGAGTTGACTTCCTTCTCTCTTCTTATTGGTACAGATCCCTTCACCATAACTGGGAGGAAGATGAACAAGTAAACCAGTAAGTGGATGTTGACACAAAAAGAAGTTCTGTTCCTGAAAACTGGGTATCTTTGAGGCTTCTGAACCAAAGTGCAAGTTTGTTTGTCTACCACTTATGAGGGTTGAGGCTTGGCACTTCAGTGAATGCCAAATGACACAGTTGTGAATGTGGTTGCAATTGTGGATTCTAGTGGATGACAGGGAAAGCAGTGTGCAGAAAATCAGATCCTGTGCAGAAACAACATTCTCACTGCCTATCACAGGGTGAATTTTGGAGAATTGTCTTTCAGAAGCTCCTGGAAGTATGTTGTGATGATCATTCTGCTCCCAGGAGTCTCCTTCCTTTCTCAACAGGCAAGTCTGCATATGTGATGGACAGCCACAGCATGAGTCCTGGCAGAAAGGGGCTGTGGTAGAAGGCTCAAGATTGGGAGGTCAGGCTCTCACTTTCCTTGTCACCAATCTGCCCACAGCAGCATTTGTTTCATCTTCACTGTGTGGATGGACTTATACAACGATGAATTCTATGAGCGTAAGGACCATGACACCCTGAAAGAACTTACACAGTATGGCAAATTCAACTTGCCCTCTTCAGACTGGTCTTCCCCTTACATATTCTTCTTGACAAGTTGGAGGATTGTGTGACCAGTGAGTCCAAGAAAAAGGGAAGAAGTCCTTGTTTAGATGCCTCAAAGCCTGTGAGTAGGGATGGAACCTGGGTGTCTAGGGATGGGCCTGAATGGCCAAGAGCCCCTAGTACTACCTGGCTTGGCAAAATGTTCTTTTATGGATATTCTCTGCCAGGTAATTTTTCTTTTTGAAAATACATGAACATAGCCACTCATCAGTGTTCAGTCCAACTTCAAACTATACTGATCCCCCATTAGATCCTCATGGAAGTTTAGTTGCACCTTAACTTCTAGAGTCCACTCTAAAATCCTGTGCTTATTTCCATTCTCAGGTTAGCATTACTGTAGAGAAGCTTCTCTTGAACTCCAGATAAGGAATCTATTAGTGATGTTGGTGATGGTGACCAATGGAGATCTGGAACCATCCCTGCACTCCAGAAAGCATGTGAACATAGAGGGGTTTGTTCCATTGGTAGCAAAGCCCAAACAGGTTTTGAGTCCTGTGCACATTCCAGTGGTTCTGAACCCCACATGTGATGCAGGTGTACCTGCATGAACCACCAAGGAAGAACATGATCCAGGATGACTTCCATTGATGTTTAGAATCCACCTAGATCAGCTCCAAATTAGTCAAATCAGCACTTGTTTTGTTGTGCAGGATAAAGTATTACCCATGGGGCTAATGGAAAATGCCCCCAGTCTATGTTCAGGGGAATCAATAAGTGCCCAGCCAGTGATATTTGGAAAAATCTGAGTTTCTACAAAATCATATAACGAGGTCCTAGAAAAGTTTTGAAACCTGACTTAAATGTGACAAGCAAAGAAATTTGCCAGTTTGAGGCAATTTAATATCCTGGGTGGTATTTATTGTCATTTTGGGAGTAGAAATCAGACATTTATGACCTACTAAAGTACTGTTCAATTGTGCTATAGGCTCTGAGTCCAGAGATTCAAATTTCTTTTTTTTTAATTTATTGTGAAAATACTGTACAGAGGGGTTACAATTACATGGGCAAGATTTCTATAACATATTAGCTCTCCATCATCTATACCTCCATTTCCAAGGAACACAAAGTTTTACAAGACTTCTACATTTCTACTTCTGTTTCCACAACTGTTCCATTTATATAATTGTTGGTTTGTAAATCTGGTAGTAGAGCTGCATACTGATAATCAACCACAGCTTTTGAAAAGGCAAATCTGAATGCCATCCCAGGGCAAAAACTGAACACCTCGTCTGAAAATTAACTGAAAACCACCTGCCTATGGCAGGGGTCAAGTAATAGAATACTTGCCTAGTCAACTTAAACTTCTGAGCTCTATGGCAGGACAGCTTCTTATTTTTTTCTCTCTCTCAGTGATTCCCAAATTGAGAACACAAAATTCCTTACAACATTGGATATTTTTTCCACAGTGTTTTTGTCCAGGATTAAAACAATCTGAAGATAATTTCTCCTACATCAGAACAAATAATAAAGCCTCTAGCTTCTTGGCTTCAGCATACCTGCTCACTCGGCTTAGTCTTCCAACTCTTCTAAAACTGAATCTTTCAAACTATTATTCCAGCCAGGTGCTTGTGGTTCACACCTGCAGTCGTAGATACCAGGATGAGCTCTGAAGATTACAATTGAAAGCCAGCCTGGGCAGAAATAATCTGCTCTAACCATCCAAAAAAAAGCTGGAAGTGGAGCTGTGGTTTAAGCACTAGAGTGCTTGTCTTGAGCAAAAAAGCTAATGGACGGCACACAGGCATTGAGTACAAGTCCTTGGTCAGAAAAAAACACAAAACCCCATTATTCATAAAAAAATATCTTTTTCTTGTTCAAACTGCTATAATTTTGTTTAAATTTTAATTTCAGATTTTAGTCCTTTATTTTTGTATTATTTCCTTAGCTCCAGTTCTGACTCAATTTTCCTAATTCAGTCTATTTACCCTTGAGTCTGGTTAAGCATCGTCTGGACTAAATACACATTACCAACTTAGGTTATTAATTGTCAGGATTATTTTGGTAATAGAAAATGGTTTTTGTTGCTGTTGTTGCTCTGGTACTGGGATTAGAACTCAAGTCTTGGAGGCTCACAAAATGCTCCCAACTCCATAATTGCAGAGGTCAGCATATATTGCTTTTCTTATAAGATTCTTCTTCGGTTTACAGTATTTTTTTTTTTTTTTACAATTTGGCTATTGCTCCATTTCCTGTTTTTGACTGATTAAGCGAATATGATGGAGTTATACAGGCTTTTCTGTCCTGGCTGACTTTGAATCCTAGCATCCTCAGAACTTAGATTACAGGTGAGTCTCCAGCATACATGAAATTGATTTTTTGAAGTTGTCCCTCACTATCATTTCTAAAATAGTTACATTGCATGTCATATCTGTAAAATTTAGGAAAATGAATGACTGATGTCAAGAGGTCCACCAGAAAAGCGGTTGGACAGACTCCAGATGGACAAAAGTAGGGAACTAACAGTGAAATCAGAGGTAATGGCAGGTACAGGGCAGGGAGAGGATAGAAAGGGGGATTAAAATGGAAACATTCAATACAATTCACATTTTAAAGGATATGTATGCCTATGTACATATAGACAGACACATATGTACACACACCTACCCAATGGAACATATACATATATTTCTGCCCTTTTTCTTCCTTTCCATTTCTTTATTATGCTTCTGAGTAACGAACTAAGGGTCTTTTACATACTAAACACATCTGAGCTTCCCTTCTGTCATTAAAGAATGACAAGCCAAATGTTTTCCTTCCATGTCAGTCTTGAGTAGCTAGGAGTACGGGTGTGAGCCACAAGTACCTACTCTGAACAAATTCTGGTATATCAAATTGTTAATGGAGAAGATTCATACACATGAATTTTTTTTTTTTAAAAAAGGAGATTGCTGATGAATACTTGCTTGTCTGACAGAAGGCATGGATTGAGACTAGAATAGCTGAATTCTAAATTTGTGATTGTTTTCTGTTTGGGTAGAGCTTGTAAGTGTTGATTCCAATATATTAAGTCTCTAAAGATTTTGGGGGAAAAAGGCATGGGTTGTGGAGGTTTGGGTTGTGGAGGTTTTTTCTTCCCACAAGCTCCCATTCTTCCTTTTTCTATTATTTTGTTTTTATCATCATCCTAGTTGTATATTTTAATTATTGAAACTTTGTAACTCACCAATGTGAATTTTCCAAGCCTTATTATAATAATGTATTTCCTGACAACAGTAAAATAGATTTAGATTTAGATAATTATCGTTGTCTACATGGTTCCATAATTAATCAGGAAGGAAATCCATAATTAAATTAGTTATATGTAAATACATGTTATATTCTTTACACTATATTATATATAATATATTATATAAGATTGAATATGATTTTTTCAAACTATAAGAGCATTTAACATTTTTAGTCTCAGGGGTATTTTTTCACAAACTAGTGTAAAACATTATTGGGGAAAGTGGTGATATAACTTTGATTATAATTATATAAATATATATTTGTGTGTGTAGATATAACACTGTTTATAAATAGATGAATAAATACATGTGTATATACATTTGTGCATCTATCTACAAAGTGAATATAATTAAGTTGACCACATTATGTACCAAAAAAGAGCTATGAGTTGTATGTACAAGGTCCAGGCCTATAACCCTAGTTGTATAGGAAGGTGGGTTCTGAGTTTTAGCCTCTTTTACCATCATGGCATTAGACTTTGAGAGGAAGTCTGGGTCCCTCCAGGATAGCAAAGACACATATGCCGTGGGATCACCCTCCCTGACCCCAGAGAAAAGTCAGTAGAAATAAGGACAAGCTTCTTATCCTATGATAATCTACTCAATTCCTGTACCAAGATGGCCACCTGTAGATGGAAAGATAGCATTCCCTCCAAAAAGGTCTCAAAAGAGCCTTCTGAACTATAGTCTCTGACTATGCTGAATTAAAGCTTATTTTTGTTCCCAAGCTGCAAAGACATATAAATATGCCAATGGCTCCAGAGATGGACAAAGTCTTACAAATACTCACATAAAATTATATACTATGTTTCAATAATTCTGTGACAAATCATCAAAGGCATGTCTTGAATTTTTCTTTTCTTTTCTTTTTTAAAGAATGGAAACACACTGAGTGCATCAGGGGGCGAGGGATGGTTTGGTTGCTGAACTTTTGAATGTACTCCTGGGCATGGGAGATCCCTGTCTGGGTGACCTTTTATGGGGGTGGGTGTCCTCACAGCTTCACAAAACAATGGCCATAACTTCTATGACATCACAGATACTTTTGCCATGGCAGCAGATAAATTTCAGGCACTGATCTGGCCCTGAGGTGGACTCAGTTACATAGAGAGGCACAAAGCATGAGAGGAAATGACTGCTAGACACCAGGCTACAGCTTGATGAGCTGTCCTGACTGGTAACTAGGATTACTTGAGCTGGGACAGGCTCATTCCCATGCTAAGGCTCCTGAGCACTGTTGCAGGGGTTGGAGAAAAAGAAGTGAATGTGGCTGCCTCCATGCCTATTTCATGCTGAGAAGAAAACCAGAAATCATAATCACAATGTCATTGTGGTATTGTGGGTACAATTTCACAGTGGGGATAGGAAGAGACATCCCTGAGGAGGGGACATTTGATCTGAAAGCAGGGCCATCATCCATGCAATTTTCTGGGGGCAGATGTTCCAGGTAGCAAGAACAGCAAGTACATCCCCAATGGTGGGAACGGACCTGACTTGTTTAAGAAAAGGAAGACAGCACTGACATGCTGAGGTTCATGGAACAAGGAAGGACTGGAACAAGGAAGAAGAAAGAGATCAGAGATGAAGACAGGAATAAATTAGATATTGTGTGCTACTTGTTACAGGAAGAAAAGTTCTGATTTTACTCTAAATCTGACATGACCCACCAGAACCAATGTTCTTAAATTGTAACCAGACACACCGGACTAACCTAGAGAATACTTTTAAAATGTGGTGCTAGCCGGGTACTGGTGGCTCATACCTGGAATCCTAACTACCCCCAAGGCCAATATCTGAGGATGAGGTTTGAAGCAAGCCCAAAGAGGAAATTTGGTAAGACTGACTTTCAATTAACCACCAAAAATCTGGAAGTGATGCTGTGGTTCAAGAGGTAGAACATTAGCCTAGAACAAAAACACTAAGGGACAGTACCCAGGCTCAAAATTTAAATCTTCACAAGACAAACCAACAAACAAAATGTGCCCCGTTGTTCATCATTGGGCAATCTAGTTCAATATATTTGGTCTGAGCCTTGGAAATTATATCCTTAGCAAATGCTCTCGTCTGAAATTCTGCTTCATAGCCAGTTTTCAGAGCTCCAGCATCACCACTGTCTCCTCCCAGTTAGCACAGCAGCCTCTCACTGGAAATTTGAAGAAATCTTTTTAGTAATCATAAGAAATCTGATCATTTGTCCACATACATCAAATCAGTACTTGCCACATTCCACTATTCTGAATGTATTTAATCCCTTTTTGAGTTAATAAGCCTTAAGGATTAAAATCTATAGAATAGTTACTAAATTAATTCAACAATCACCATTCTTCCACCCAATCTTATAAGTTTATAAAAGCAGAGACTGCCGGGCACTCGTGGCTCATGCCTGTAATCCTAGCTACTTAGGAGGCTGAGATCTGGGGATCATGGTTTAAAACCAGCCTGGGAAGGTAACTCCGTGAAACTCTTATCTCCAATAAACCATCAGAAAACTGGAAGTGGTGCTGTAGCTCAAGAGGTGGAGCACTAGCCTTGAGCTGAAGAGCTTAAGGAAAGCGCTTAGGCCCAGAGTTCAAGCCCATGACTGACCTAAATCAATCAATCAATCAATCAATAAAAAAGCATAGACTATACTGAAGTGTGCATATGATAATTTCTAACTATAATACTCTCATGAAATTGGGTTTTACAGAAACATCTTGATTGTTTGCCAAAGCAAAGAATAAATGATTTAAATAAGCTACCTAACATCTCAGAAGGAAAATGCTACTGGGTTTAGATCAACTTCATATACCCAGTACTGAGGAAATAAGTTTCAGAAATGGCAGAGGCAAAGTATTATAAAAATCACTTTATCATGAGGTACAACCAGGCTGCCTACATCAACCTTGCAGGAAAAATGGGATGAATGAAAAGCAACTAAGGCTTCTAAAATGAGCCAGTTGGTGGTGCTATATGCTTGCAATCCTCAGAAGCCTGAAAGCAGAGGGTCTGGATTCAAAGCCTGCCCAGGAAGAAAACCTTTTTCTCTGCAACCAGCAGATTGGAAACATCAGCTCTGTGCTCACAGCCCAGCTGGATGCCTTCTTCCCACAGAGCTTCAGACAACCAAGACCCCCCATCTGAAATATTGTCAAATATATTAAAATATTATATCCTGTTTGGGAGATAATATTTGAAAGATATATCAAAAACATTTCACTGACTTCTAAAGAAAGAGTGAAAGAGGAAATATGTGCTCACTAAAGGATAAGTTACCTACCAAAATGATATTAATATGGCTAGATGCCCATTTGGAAACTTATCCACTCAGCCATCTTTCCTCACATCTTGTCAGTTAGCCTGAACTGTCAGATTTTTTGATGCAAGGGATGTGTATGAGTATGTAGGTTGTAAAAGTAATAATGAAAAGCTAGACACTGGAGGCTCAGGCCTGTAATCCTAGCTACTCAGAAGGCTGAGATCTTAGGATCCCAGTTCAAAGCCAACCCATGCAAAAAGACCCTTACCTCCAATTAACCAGCAAAAGACAGAAAGCTGAGCTGTGGTTCAAAAGGCAGACTACCAGCCTTGCAACAACAACAAAAGTTAAGGGACAACATCCAGGCCCTGAATCCAAGCCCCGGTAGTGGCGCTCACACACAAAAAATAACCATGATACCACCACAGGATGTGCATATCTTAGGTAAGGATGCAGATGGATGGGATGATGACTGTATTGTAGCCCAGTCTGTGAAAAAACCTAGGTGAAATCTTTCCTCAATACATCTTCATTTCCCTCTACACATTTAAAATCACACACACACACACACACACACACACACACACACACACACACACACACACACACTTACATGGTTATATTTGTCTATATAATTATGTAAAATACATATCATACACACTTGCTTCCGAATTTTGTCCATCTTTTGGTTTTATAGGTAGTACAATATATCCAGGGTTTGGCTCATACTTGTAATTTCAGCTGCTCATGAAGGTGGGATCTGAAGATCACAGTTTGATGCCAACCCAAGGAAACAAATCCTCAAGATTCTTATTTCAATTAAGTAGCAAAAAGCCAGAAGTGGAAATGTGACTTAAATGACACAGTGACTGCATTGAGCAAAATAATCTAAGCAAGATACCAGACCTCCGTTCAAGCCTACGTACTGGCCCACTAGCACTCCAAAAGCCAAAATCCCCAAAAGACCAAACCAAAAACATGTCAAAATATTTTATAACTTTTGAAGCAAAATCCAATGAGGCAATGTAGTTTGTTGAAGATTTGGTGGTAAAATGCTGAAAAACCCCAAATTCCACATGTGTTTAAATGATGCAACAGACAAGCAACCAAGTAAAAATTTCCCAATAATGTTCCTTAGTATCCACTGGGACCCTTGACAAAGATTTTTTTTCTATGCTTTTCAAAAAATCAGTTAATTTTCAGTAGTATAAATCTTTATTATAAGTTATAGAAGTTTTTTAAAGTTCCAAAGTGAATTGAATGTAAAACAAAAAGCACTTAATATTACCAGTTTCTATGCCTCTGGTAGAAAACCTGTAATACTGTGGCCTTTATGAATGAGGAGAGGGAAGACTGGTCATGAAATGTTGGGAAGAAGAGTTTCCAATTGACTGTTTGAAACCCAATCTTCTGCCCCCCACCCCAACAGGCAGAGGCTTGAACTCAGGGATTAGGTGCTGTCTTGAGCTTCTTCTGCTCAAAGCTAGCATTCTACCACCTGAGCCATGGCACCACTTCTAGCCTTTTCTGAGAAGTTTGTTAGAGTTGAGAGACTTACAAACTTTTATGTTTGGGATTGACTTCACATCTCAGTCTCCTGAGTAGCTAGGATTATAGTTGTTAGCTTCCCATGCCTGGCTTACATTCCACACTATTGAACACATAAAATTTAATTAGGAGGCTAAGATCTGGAGAATGGTGATTCAAAGCCAGGCCAGGCAGAAAAGTCTGCAACTCCATCTTCAACAAGCAAAGAGCTGGACTTGAGCAGTGGTTCAAGTAAGGTGAGTATGAGCCCCTGATTTCAAATACCATTATGGGCAAAAACAAAACAAAATAAAGCAATGCCCCAAATTGAAATAATAAAATTGCTCAATACCAAAATAATGGTCATTAAATAATGGTTTGAAGAGTAGAAAACAAATACACCCCTCCATAAATCCACATATAAAAATCTTCCAGTCAGATACCGGTGGCTCAAGCCTGCAATCCTAGCTACTCAAGAGGTTGAGATCTGAGGATTATGGTTCAAAGCCAGCCCAGGCAGGAAAGTCCCTGAGACTCTTATCTCAATAAACTACTCAGAAAACCAGAAGTGGCACTGTGGCTCAAGTAGTAGAGTGCTAGCCTTGAGCTGAAGAACGAGGGACGGTGCTTAGGCCCAGAATTAAAGTCCCATGACTGACAAAACAAAAAACAAAATCCAAAAAACAAAAAACAATAAACAAAAAAGAAACTTCCACAAAATATTTGAAATGGGTGAATTTTCAATAAGGAAACAACATTTTTCTTTCCTTTTTTTTCTTGCAACAGCAAAAGAGATGGTTTATTGTACATGTGTCACACTTGGCCACAACTATGAACAGAACTAGTCCAGAATGTCACAGGTCTGGGGCACAGGACCATCAGGGGATGCTTGGTTATGAGCAAGGTGTGTCTTTCAGAGATGATCTTGGCAATGAAAGTTCTGGATCCACTGGGAAATCACAGCGGCATGCAGTCCAGCATCTCAGTGTCCCAGCCTATGGCATTCCTTATTCCTCCTGCTCCTCTGGCCTCGATGGGTGCACAGACTGGTTTACTTAGACCTCTGCCTCATCTTTCTTCTTTTGCCCTTCAGCCTGCGCATTCACTTCCTCTACTTGGCTCTCATGGTGCTGTTTTTTCTAGGAAGATGGTGCTAAGGCAAAGAGCAGGAAACAACATTTTTCTACCTAAAGATGTCTGTGGGGAGAACAGTGGAAGAAATAGATTTATTCCCAGATATTTAGACCAACATGCCAATTCTGACATATCTATGATGATAGAGACTAGCTTTAGAATGATAAAAATAAACCAAAGGACTACATCCCAAAGTATTGGACAAGGCTAACAAAGCAGAGTAGGGCATCAGGGTATAGGGTAAGAGCTATGTAGAAAAACTAGTTGTTCCTACAATGAAAAGTATTACCAGGCCTAGCAATTCAAGTTTGCCAAACCAAGTAGATTTTGAAAAATAGTCTGTTACTTATTATATTAAAGAAAAATTTAAACTTGTAGGCTCTTCAACTTTATATCAGACAACCTAAACTTTGCTCAGGGGACATGGTACTTAATATTTGGATCATCAAGTGCCAATTGCAAATTTAATTATACAAATAATAACTACTAATAGAGAATGTTAATGGTTTCTTACAGATGGAGCTGAAGGTAAAACTGCTAAGACTTTTCCCACGGAAGAGACTATTCTTATTACACCTCTTCCCATGGTCTTCTTTTTTTTTTTTTTAACAAAACTCGAATATTTCCACTTTATTCACCCAGATGTCCTTTTAACACTTCAAAGGCTGTTTTTGAGAAATAATAAAATTTTCAAAAGCACAAAAAATGCCGCCCAAGTTAAGAAGTTTTGAGATCAAGCAGATGAAAGGGAAAATTTGAGTAAGGAGCAAGTTTAGTGTCCTAGCCATGACAAAATCCTAAGAGTTAGTGAGTGAACACATGACTTTGCACATATCCACAGAATTGAGGTCACATGATGATTCTGGCTCCTGGTCCTCCTCTTTGCCTTCCTGGTCTGACACACCATTCTCTGGGATGCTGAGCTCTTCTTTAGGCTTTCTTCATTCCCCTCAAGTAACTCCTGCCTTATAGGCTTGCGCAAGATAGGCTTTTTCTTCATTTTGACATTTTGTTTAGGTTGAGAAAGCTATTTTTTTCTCCAGTTCAATGCTGTTTGCCTATAAAAAAAATCACAATAAGGGGCTAGGAAGTTGGCTCAGTGGTAGAGCACTTGCCTTGCATGCATGAGGCCCTGGGTTCGATTCCTCAGCACCACATAAGGAAAAAGAAAAAAACCCGGAAGTGGCGCTGTGGCTCAAGTGGTAGAGCACTAGCCTTGAGCTGAAGAGCTGAGGGACAGCGCTCAGGCCCAGAGTTCAGGCCCCACGACTGGACCAAAAAAAAAAAATCACAATAAGAAAAACCCAACTAAGACAAGCATCCTTGGTTAAAGGCATTCTAGGTTGTAATCTCTGAACTCTTAGGAGCTACTTTACTCTTGGCTTTGACTGTCTTTTGTCTTCCTTCTCAATCAAACTCCCCCCACCCCCACTCCTAGGGCTTGAACTCAGGGCTTAGAATCTGTTCTTGTTTGCTTTTTTTCCCCCTCAAGGTTAGTGATTTTCCACTTGAGCTGCAGCTCCACTTCCATCTTTTTGGTGATTAATTGGAGATAACTGAACCATGATGCTCAGATCTCAGCCTTCTGAGTAGCTAGGATTACTCAATGAATTTTCAGGAAGAGGCATCATGATGTTATGGGATTTCATGAAGTCATAAATATGATGATACCCAAAACCTTGAACAAGGATATTCTCAACTTCACCCTAGCATAACCATTGAAGTGAGGGATTTTAAACACTTATACATTAGTACTGCTCATACTCCCCTCAGACTTCAGGATCACACATCACATTTGACTATCAAGCCTCACTGGTTACCTGGAACTCGCAACAACATTTTCTGCTTTCCTTTTACTTGGAGACCTGAAACTTGAAGATTAGGATTTACTTTGTTCAATTTTGAGTCTCCTCGGTATTTTTCTTTAATTTTTGTTAATCAGTTTTTAACTTGAAGTGATACTCTGCTAAGATCAAGGCAACCTAAGACATAGCATATCATTTTTAATTGTCTCTTTGCTTAGTTTACTTTAATCAAGGGATTAAGAAAGCTATTATAAGGTTTTTGGTGGGGGTAGCATTGTGAGGGGAAGGGCAAATGGACAAATGTGGTGGAAGTACTTTATGTGCTCCTAAAAAAGTAAACAATGAAGGTGGGGGAAAGTGGCTCACAACTTTAATCCTATCTATTCAGAAGGTTGTAAGCAGGAAAAATCAGTGAGTCTTATCTCCAAAAATCTACCAAAAGAAAGGAAATGGGTTGTAGCTCATGTGGTAGCATGCTAAGATTAAGCAAAAGGAGCATAGATATGGTACTCAGGCCCCGAGTTCAAGACCTAGAATAAGCACAAAACAAACTAACAAAACCTGCTGAAATTGCTTTAAGAAGGGTCTATGAGAGAAAAATGGTTAGGGTAGATTTGATTTGGGAACATTTGGTATCTGTCACAGTATATGCGAATAGATCCACTATAGGTTGCTCTGGAAATATTATTCCTTGTTCCATTATGAGCTATTTGGATTCACTATTTCAGTGTGAAGTGATATTTCTTGAGAGAAAATTGTCAGTTTGGAGCCCAGCACTGCTGGATCATGCCTATAGCCTTAGCTGCTCAGGAGGTGGAGATCTGAGGACCAATGTTTGAAGCCAGCCCATGAAAGAAAGTCCATGAGACTCATCTCCAAAAAACTACTAAAACACTCCTGGAAGTGGTGCTGTGACTCAAGTGGCACAGCACTAGTCCTGAGCAAAATTAGCTCAAAGACAGCACCCAAGCCCTCAGTTCTAACCCCAGGATCAGCATATACACAGAAAAAGTTTAGTATGACTTCTGAACGAGGTTTTGTACCATTTTTCCATGAGTTCATTTTCAGACAGCACTATGTCCTGTGGGAGGCTTATGTGTTCTGGCTTACATGGCATTTCTATTAGATGATATGTAATAGGCATCTACACAAAATTCCCTCACTCAAATTATATTCTTCAGTTAACAATCTATTATGGGAAAGAATTGAATTTCCCCATTTGTTTAAATACTCAATGAATTTAACAGTATAAATTTGTAGATTGCTATTTAAGTTATATTCCATTTCTATTAGTTTACTCTCTTAAAGTTCTTATTCTTAGTTTATGTAAGTATGTATGTATGTATGTATTTTGTTGGCCATGGGGTCTGAACAAAGGGCCTGGGAGCTGTCCCTCAGCTTTTCAGCTCAAGGCTAGTGCTCTACCACTTGAGCCACAGTACCACTTTCTGTTTTTCTGCTTATGTGGTTCTGAGGAATTGAACCCAGGGCCTCATGCATGTGAGGCAAGCACTCTACCATTCAGACACCTTCCCAGCCCCTCTTTGTTTAGTTTTAAAGTGCCTTTAATGACCTTTCTTATTATAAGATGATATAATTCTATAACTATATCTAGTTTTTTAATTGGTTGATGATTTCCCATAGATTCACAGCCATCAAAAGATACAAAGTATTTCCTTCACCCTTAAAAGAACAGCCAACTTCTGTTTCCTCAGAAGTTGCACAGAGGTTCTTCCTGCAGAGTATCCCATACTTATATCTAACACCATGTGACAGAACAGACAATAACAATGTCTTGTTATTCTGTTATCCTCAGAAAATAAAATGCTATTCAAAAAGACTTTGGACCTTTGTTTCCTCATGTTATTTATAATTTAAGGGAGCTCAATGCCAGACATTACTATTTTCTGTAGTTGTATGTTACAAGATCTACATTCATTCCCATGGAATGTTTTATTTTTGTTGGGTGTGGTGGTCCTTGTACTAGGGCTTCAACTCAGGACCTGGTAATGTCACTTCAGTTTTTTGCTCAAGGCTGGGACTCTTCCACTTGAGCTACCTCACTGCTTCTGGCTTTTTAGTGTTAACTGGAAATAAGACTGGGTAGGTGATGGAGGGGGTATGACTGTGATAAATTGTATCCATGTATGGGAACTTCACAACCTCCTTCTTGTACAACCAATACTTGCTAATAAAAAGAAAGATAATTAGAGGTCTAATTGTTCACAGTAAGTTTCTTGTAATTTCCCTTGTAATTTCCCTTCTTATGTCTTTCTCATTTTTTTCATGCTAGCGTGTGCTCAGTGCTGACCCTTAGCTCTTTTTCTTATGGCTAGTACTTCAGCCACAGCTCTAGTTCCAGTTTTTGCTAGTTAATTGGAAGAAAGAAACTATCTGATATTTGTGCCTAGGTTGTCTCTGAACCTCAGTACTCAGATCACAGCATCCTGAGTAGCTAGGATTACAGGTGAGAGCTACTCAGATCCTTGTTGTCTCCTAAATTATCCCATGTCCATTTCACAATGGCAGTCCATTTCCATGGTTCCCAGCTTTGCAGCAAGAGCTTAATTATAATCCAACACCAAGTCTAACCTCACCACAGATGCTATGTTTTGTGTCATACTCTGACTATAGACACCCTTCTCCTGGCTGATGCATTGCAACAACCTAGATGGCTCTCATACTAGGCCACAAGGATAGGAAGCCAGGAAACACTAGCTTAGAAGCTGTTAAATCAGAGGAGCAAAAAGATATCGTAGTGCATTCTGCTGTGATCTTATTCTGATTTAAACAGCCTTGTCATCTATTACCAGGAGTAGCTTTGGCATCACATTCTGAGTAGTGACTGGGTGTAAGCTGGTGTGTCCGAGCTGACTATAGTATTGTCTTGAGCCTGTGCAGACTGAAGAGACAAGCCAGTGCCAGTAGCACACACATTGGAATAACAAAGCAACCTATAGTTAGGCATTGCCACTCTTTGTTCTAGAGTAATGAATGAATGACTCTCTAATTTCTTGACAAGAAATTCCTGCAGACCCATATGCAGCTGCCTCATCAGAGCAAGTAAAGAGGCTGGTGCTGCCTGGAGGAAACACTGTGAGAAGCTGCCAGAAAGCATCTGTTTACTGGACTCATGGGGCTCCTCTGTCCTCTAGAATTAATAACAAATGAGGAGCAAACACCTCCCCCTCTAGGCAGACATACACAGGAAGAGCATTGCCACAGCACAACAGGGGACTCCCACGACATACACTTGATCTGTGCTGTCAGAACTGAGAGTTTTATTTTGGGGGGGAGGGTCCGGTTGTGGGGCCTGAACTCTGGGCCTGTGCCCTGTCCCTCAGCTCTTCAGCTCAAGGCTAGTGCTCTACCACTTGAGCCACAGCGCCACTTCCGGCTTTCCATTTTGCTTATGTGGTGCTGAAGAATCGAACCCAGGGCCTCAGGCATGCAAGGCAAGCACTCTACCACTGAGCCAACTTCCCAGCCCCAGAGCTGAGTTTTTAATGACACTTCATCCCACAGTGCTCCCTAAAACCTTCATCCCAACCCTGTTCCTTTCATGTCCCTGACAATGTTTATAGGCATCCCACATCCAGACTGAAGATGTTCCTTCATGTTTGGAGTAAGTCTGATCAGACTTTATATGGATCCACTGCTCAGTCAGGACTCTCGATCCCTCCCATCCCCATTTTGATACTGTGTGTCTCTTGACCTATTCCTGTCTTCTCTTTTCAAGATTCAGTCAGGGCCGGGTACAGGTGGCTCACACCTGTAATCCTAGCTACTTAGAAGTCTGAGATCTGAGGATCGTGGTTCAAAGCCAGCCCAGGGAGGAAAGTCCGTGAGACGCCTATCTCCTATAAACCACCAGAAAACCAGAAGTGGCTCTGTGGCTCAAGTCATAGAGTGCTAGCCTTGAGTTGAAAAGCTCAGGGACATCACCCAAGCCAAGCCCAGAGATCAAGGCCTATGACTCAAAAAATAAATAAATAAATAAAAGAAAGCAAAAACATACAAAGCTCAGAATGGCAAGCAGCTGAAAACAGGATGGAATAAACCAACATTATCTATGACAGTTTTCAGATTATGCAGAGAAATGCCTGCATTGTTGAAGCCCAAGCCCATCTGATAGCTGAGTTTTAGCTGGCTGGCATGCCCATGATGCCAGGTAATGATATTCACAAGTTTTGTGATATTATTCGATGACACAAATAGGCTTCAAGTTGGGAAGCTGAAAATTTTCTATTGATCTAGAAGGAGAAATATATCAGGACAAGAAATGGGATTAACACAATGCCAAAAGCAAAAGGCCATCCAATCCAAGGAAGACAGAATAACTCTGTCTCTGAAAAGATGATTCTCTCAAAGGAATCCTGAGCTGAGTATGGTGGTCTATGTTTGCAATCTCTGAATTTAGGAGGCTGAGTCAGAAGTTAGGTTGAGACTAGCCTAAGTTCCATGCCAAGAGAAGAACACAAAACCAAACCTCATCTTACAAAATAAAAGAAGGACTGGGAATGTGGCTTAGTAATAGAGTGCTGGCCTAGCACATACCTGAAGTCCTGGGTTTGGTTCCTCAGTACCACATAAAGAGAAAAGGCTGGAAGTGGTACTGAGGCTTGAGTGGCAGAGTGCTAGTCTTGAGCAAAAGAAACTCAAAATGCTTATGAATGTGTCATAAACAATCGCTTGAAAGCAAATAAAAAACTTTCGAATAAAAAAAAAGAAACTCAAAATGAATGGTGTTAGGAAAAATGTAAAATTAATGAAATAACATCTCTCTCCCTCCCCTATATCCCTTCCTGCTTTCCTCCCTCCCTCCTTTTCTCAGTACTAGGGTTTATACAAAGGATTTCATGCTTAGGCAGGTGTTTAACTCTTAATCCACACCACGGCCTTTTTGTACTTTAGTTTTTAAGTTAGGGCATCCTGTTTTCTTCCCATCCCAGGACCAGCCTCCCATCTAGCTGAGATTATTGGAATCAGCCCACCTTGATGATTGTGATCAGATCTCAATTTTTGCCTGGGTTGGTCTTGGATTGCAGTCCTCTCAATCTATGCCTCCCAAGTAGATGGTACTACAGGAGTGATCTATTATGCTTAGCCTTTAAAATGATCACTTAGAGCTGGGCACAAGTGGCTCCTGCCTGTAATCCTAGCCACTCAGGAACCTGAGATCTGAGGATCGAGATTCAAAGCCAACCAGTGCAGAAAAGACCATGAGACTCTTATCTCCAATAAACCACCAGAAAACCTAAGTGGTCCTGTGGCTCAAGTGGTAGAGTGCTAGCCTTTAGCTGAAAAGCTAAGGGACAGCAGTACCCAGGCCCAGAGTTCAAGTCCCAAGACAGACAAAAAAAAATCACTTAGGAAGATAAAAGAAAAACTCCTGAATTCTCACATTTATTTAAATAGCGGCTGCCAGTCATATTTTATAAAGCACTTATGGGGCCCATGAAGTCTTTTATTTTTAAAATACAATAAAATAGTACTAGAGCAGTTGGGATATTGTTCTGCCAGTAACACAACTATAAGAGCCTCGGAGGGAGCAAGCAAGCCAGCTACAGGCCAGCGCCGCCGCCGCTTCTTCTGAGCGGCAGTGAGAAGCAGCAAGCAGCCATGGCTGGGGCACAGGCTCCTCAGGCCAGACCCTGCAGACTGGGCAGCCCCTCCAAATCCCTCCAGCGGCTGACCTCAGGCCTCAAAGGCTCCAGCGCCGAGCTTCCTGGGCTCATCCCTAGGCTGGAGGTGCAGTGTGAAACAGCAAAGGAGCCAGCGAGACTCCTCCAGTGTCAGGGCAACCAGGCAGGAGTGGAGCCAAATGGCCAAACTTGCAGCAGCGACTGCAGCAGTTGTTGCTGCCTCGTGCAGCATGGGCCAGGGCTCCTGCAGCTGCTCAGGCACAGCCAGAGGCGGAGAAAAACTCCAGGACTGACACAGCCCCCTTCCACCCAATCTGCCTAAGATCTGGGAGTTGGAGTGGGAGCAGAAGGAGAGGGGTTCATATGGGTGTTGGAGGCATAGGCCTGCAAAACCCCATCTGAGCACCTTTGTGCCCTGAGGGTGCATACAGGCATGCATCCCTTCCTTCCAATTTATTTATTTGTGTTGGTTGTGGGGCTTGAACTCTGGGCCTGGACGCTGTCCCTCAGCTCTTCAGCTGAAAGCAAGTGCCCTACCACCTGAGCCACAGGACCACTTCCAATTCTTCTCAGGGAGGAAGGGACACCCTTTCCTCCATGCTGGGCAAAGGTTCTGCCCCGGTGCAAGACTCAGGTAATGGTTTGCTCAAAGTACCATTCCTGCTTCATCTACTTAACCACGTAGAACAATGCGTGGAGACCCCCCCCCATGTGTAATCACCTGTGCTTTACCTACTTTTACAACCTTGATTAGTGGAACTGCTCCACATTTGTTGACAAGGATTAGCTTTTTCTGTTTAAACTCTCATTGTCTGTGCTCCCATAAAACTGTTTAACTCTCTGCCCCTGACTGAAGATTTACTTCTCCTGCTTGTGTGCTGTATATAAGCATGTGATGTTTCAATAAATTTTGTCTATACCCACATGGTGTAGTCCCTTCTTGCCTATACCACACATCGTGTTCCCAGATCCCGCTGTGGAAACAGCAACAGATGGGGTTATGCCGGTTGATGCCTCTGACATCTCCCCCCTTTTTTGTTTGTTTAAGTACAACCGTAAGCAAGAGATCCTTTGCAGAAGGGATTTGCAGAAACTATTTTGGAATGTAGACAGCAATATCTTGACAAGACATAATGCAATCAATCCTGTAGAAACACTATGGGTAAAACTGTGCCACCAGGTATGAGGGTCCAATTGGTTTAGCACAGATGCAATTCCTCAGCCAGACCTTCATATCCCACCCCAGGGAGTTGTGCCAAGAAAGTCTCAATGACTTCCTGCTGTAACTAGTGGATGTCCCAAGTCAAATTTCCTTGCAAGACCAGCAGGTGGTAGTGAAGTCCCTGCCAAGTAATGTTAGAAGTGTTGAATCAAGTAGGAGTGATGCACAGTTTATTGAGCTCTAATCACACTTGAAGGTTAGCTGTTTCTGCAGATCAATTATCTGGTCTCCCATCCACTGCACCGTGTGTTGCAGGGTGTTCAGACGGGAATCAATGTCCTGTTTAATATTGTGCTGATGAGTCCATAGCTGGTGACAGTCCAGCCACTTCTCTACAAAGTCCTTGGTTTGGATGGAGGAATGCAGGGCCACTCCGGCAGTTGCAGCAGTCATGATGATAGCAGTCATTTCAAGGATCACAGCTACACTCAGACTCAGGAATCTCCTAGTTCTCTTCAGCAGTTGCTGGAAGACTCCTGTCAACAAACCAACAGTGGGGCTCTCCTGCCAAGGTCGGGTGAGGTTAACAGGCACCCAGACCCCTAAGCGAAATCTTAATATCAGGAGAGACTGAGAAGGCATATTAAAAGAAATAGTATGATTTAAGCATGTAAAGAGTCCAGGCTGCGTGGGTTCTCATTGATTGACACTGTCCCTGTGGGCTAGTACATAGGAAAGTTTAATACAACCCTGTACAGTAGAAGAATGGTTCCTGTAAAATGTATAATTTGCCTCATGGGCCCTAGTAAAGTGACCAATCCAATTCTGGGTTGTATAAAATTGGGTGGCAAGTTTTATAAATGCCACTGCTCAGGCCCTAAGTGTCCCCTGAAATTCATATGTGGCCTACGAGGCACAAGGCCTCCATCATGTCAGGTGAGCAAGCCAATGGGTTCTACATGATTTATAACTCCATTGTATAGACGTCACCATCAGAAGAATTATTAGTATACCAATCACCAACATGCTTTTCAGAATAATTGGCAATGAAACATCCATGAGGACCTCAATCTATAAATGAGATGTTATCATTATGCTGTATAATCTTTCCTCTAGGGTTTTGACACTGAGACCACTGAATAGAAACATAAACAAAATTCAATAATTAATGTCCTGGCATACTAGGTTAGGTGGTCGCCCAGTCTTATTTGTATAAGAATGATCCTTACCAATAAAATTTAAGGAAATTGTGCTGAATAGCCCCATATGATTGTTGATTTTATCATCAGGCAAGATGTATGCCCATACCTGTCTTCTGGTTGGTAAGCAAGGTGATGTCCCTAAACACAGTGGTAAAGACTCAAATCCTAAGGAAATAATATGAGGTATTCCTTCCTCACCTGGATGAGTAGGGTCTGCATGATCCCATGGTGGAGGAAAATACGTGCTGTCATTTGTATACACCACCGGACCTTGGTCTAGCTAATCCACTAATTTTAACAATGGTCGGTGAGGGACATAGGCCCAATATGCATGTTCACTACTCACTGCAGAAGTATTCACAAGCAGTGCAATCATGGCCAAAACAGATATTCAGGTATTCTAGGGGTTTTTGTACTGACCAGGGTGGCTTCGGTCTTGTGTCAACACTTATTCTGACCCCATGTTGGTGGGGTCAAGCTGGTTTTCTTAAGATAAGGATGATGGCTTCCTCGGGACTTCAAGCTTAGGTCTGCAAAGCTGCGTACTAGATCTTCCTCAGGATTGTGTTGTGTTGTTTTTGCTTCTCTGGAGGTCGAATGAGTCAAAAAGGGACCCAGATGTTGCCAGTGGATCCATCTGGAATGATAGAAACACTGTTTTCCCTTATGGGGCATTAGTCTTAGTCTTCATTGATTAAATTGTTTAAACCATATGGGAATAGATAGTGAGGTGGTGCTAGAGGGATAAAATGCTTTTCAGCTTTAGTGAAAGGATCACTTTGAGTGAAATTTTAAACATTTAGAGTAAATAAGGTTAAGGCAAAAGTTTCCCTTGGGGATTCCCCTTTTTTGTTTTTTTAATAATTGAAGCTTAAATGTTTTATGGGTGTGTAAACAGTTGGCATTAGTCTACACAGGTTGATTAAAGAAGTTTTACCTAGGGACTAACTTTAGTAAACTCCCCTAATATTTTTCTGATTGTACACTGGCTTTTAGAATATGGTGTGGGGTAGTTTGTCAAGGTGACAACTTTTTACTAATTACATTTTATTCCAAACTAGAGTTTAGGCATAATTTTTTAACTTTTCATAACTGTATGGACCCTTTTGGGGGGGGGGCTTTAGCAGCATAGCCTGTTTAGTACTTTGGTTTGTAAAAGATTTAAATAGTCTAGGATGTTTAAAGGTAAGATCCATAAGAAGTTCCACTTGTAGGTGTTCAGTGGCAGTTTTGTAATTGACAAACAATTTATAAAAGCAGAACTAACAGTTAGTGATTACAAATTGCATCAAGGCAAATAGGGTGGTTGAGTCCACACAACTGCCTGTAGACATCCTGGTATCTAGGCTGGAGATGGGGGCATTGCACCCAGCTTCAAGGCCTGGAGGTGGGACAAGTCTTACCTTGAAATCCTAGGAAAACATTACCTCCCCAAATGGGCGAAAGCATTGTTTAGCTCCTCAAATAGCCTAGGTGGAACAGGCAGGCCATCCTTTGGAATACAGATGTTTAGTGTAGCTCCTGGTGCGTAACTCTCTACTTAAGCCCTTATCTTTGAAAATTTAACATTTGGTCTAAATCCTGATATAAATGATCTTTTTAGTAATTATCAGACCACAATTTTGTTTTATTTTGGTGTTTATACCAATGTTTCTCTGCTTACCTGGGACTTATTTGTCTCAGTTAAATTTGAATTTTCTCCTTCATTGTTCTAATTAATACCCTATCTGTTTACTTTTGATCTGGTCCTAACAATTTCATATTTTATTCTTAAACAAATTTATTTGGTTAGTGTCAGCCCAGAATTTTCTGCCAATTAGGGTTTTAAGCACATACAGAGCAGTTTGGATTTAAGCTATTCCCCACATTTCACAACCTCAGCCTTTTACAGCCAACTATTACAAATGGTTGACAAGTTCTTGCCCAGTTATGCATGCTTATAAAGTAGCTTGCCATGACCTCAAGCTCTGATCAATTTTAGAAGAGCCAAACATTATTGCCAAAGTCCCAGGAGTGCCTCTTTCTATGTTAGGGTAAACGCAACCTTGACATTTCCCTTGGTCACTGGACTTGAACTTAGTGCCTGAGTGCTGTTTTTCAGCTCTCCAGTGCAAGGATTGCACTTTGCCACTTCGGACTCCAAAGCAACTCTGCCCGCTTTTTTGGCACTCTGCTGGCTAGTTAGAGATGATAATCTTTCTCTGCCTGGACTGGCTTTGAACTGCAGTTTGTAGATCGCTCACCTTTGGTCCTCAGCTCCACCCTCATCTGGGCCCCCTCTCATTTCTGGAGTTCCCTCCATACAACTGGCCTCTCCCTCTCTCCACCCAGACCCACCTGAACTCCCATCTACCTCACTTCCTTTTCTCTCAGATACTTTTGCTACCAGGATGATGATGGAGGTCATGTGCTCCCTCTTGGGGGAAATATGGCTCCTCTAATAAACCTTGTAATAATCTTTCTCCTTTGCCTGCCTGCCTCTGCATGGTCCCATAGGATGGATGTGTCTGATCCTCTTTCACTGGTGGCTCCATACTGGGATAGGTTCCCCAGTGCATTTGCTCCCCCTGCACTTCAGAAGGGAGTTCAAACAGCTGCCCTGGGACCTATTCTGAGATCCTTCACTCCAGTCACCAGAGGACCATCAAGGTAACTTTCTCCTGACTGAGTGCTCTACCAGCCCATCCAGCCCCACTAATTAATTCCCACTCCAGGGTAAGTGACAAGTTTGTCCGAGGTCGGGGTTTCTGATTCCAATATCAGTGGTAAGGCCACCTGAGCCTTTCTGGGCTAACTGAGCCCCACCCTCACCATCTGACCAAAAACTTGGCCAAGTGCTGGAATTAGCCACTAGGGGCCTACCATGGCCCAAGGACCCACCTTGGACCAACATAAGGACAGTCTCCACTGGTGTGGCCACCACCTATTTAGGAGCCAACCTGCACTGCAGAGGACACTCTACTCTAGGCACATGGCTTCAGATCACTTACCATGGGAAGGACACTAAATTTCTTTACATTAAGGCCACCTGGACTTGGAGGGCTGTTGAGTCCCCATCAGTTAAATTTGGCCCCACATTTAAAACTCCACTTCTGAGAGTGCTTGAGCAAGTAGCTCTCTCTCTCTCTCTCCCCCTCCCCTTAAACTCTGCCTCTTGCCAAAATTACCTGCTTGTAACCTCTTTCACAAGTATTTCATATGCTAAACGCTTTGGTTAAGCCCTGGAAGAATGTAACCAGTAATTGCTTGTTTCTACTCATTAGATAGAAAATGGGTGAGTTTAAGTCTAAACTCCCCGAAATAAAGGCCAACAAGTTTGGATATTACCAAAAGTGTATTAATCTTCTCTCTAGCATTGAGCAAGTGGTGGATGTGCCAAATTGGCCTCTTGGTACTTCAGCTTGGTACTACCCTTTCCCCCTCCCCTGTCCTGTGGTGCCATTATGCTAGGCCAAGTGTATGTTCCTATTGCCTCCTGTTCACTAGGTTTCTTGTTGGCAAAGTTTTGTATTTTAAACTGACCACATGGTTCCATCATAATTAGAAAAGTAGTTCCACTAAAATTTCAAAACTTTAAAAGTCTATTTTAAAATCTAAGCACGCTCTATAATCTGTGCACAAACATGTCTGTCTGTGTCTTATTCGACTATATGTAAGTGATTATGGTTTCAAGGTTACTCTGCCTACTAAAAATCTTTGTCAATGGAAGCTGTGAATTAATCTAAATTGCTTTAAAACTTTGTGACCTGACTAAGCCAAAGAAAAAACAGGCAGTTTTAAAAGACCTTGGAAAAGGACTTAAAAAAGACAATGTCCTTTACAAAGTAAATGAAATTGGTAACTAAGTTGGCTGTGAATTATGTCATTCCTATGTCCATCTATGCTAAGAGTTAACTATTGTACACTGACCATGGCTAGTAAACTAAAGCTAAGGGTTTCATTCTCTGTTTTCTCCCCTGTGTGCTGATCAACTTCAATTAAGATCAAGGGACCAGAGTAACTATGCTCAGGCACAGCTGCCTAAACCAGTGGCACCAGCCTGCAAAAGCCAGTGTAAACCAGGTCTCTAACCAGTATATGTAGAAATATTGCAGGTTACCAACAGGAGGTGCAACAGTCTATACATGCTGGGAGATGCCACAGTCTCTCTCAGACTCTGGCCTTGCATCTCACATGACCAAAAGCCTGTTAATTAAGGGTAAAACACAAGCCACATTAGATATTTGGTTCTGTAAATGTTCATCACCAGAAGTTAGACCATACGGGGTGTATGAGCAAAGGATAGAAATTGATTTCTATACTATTTTACAATTGGAGGTAAATTCCTAAAGGTAACTCAGACTGCAGAAAAAAAAATGGCCACTCTTTCTATTCACTGCCCACAGGACAGCCTACAGGCAAAGAATATACAGCCCAGTGTTTCAATGATGCATTTAAATGCAAATTAAAATAACTTTACAAAATGGATTTAAAATGACATCCCCCTTGTAAAAATTTGAGAAGTTGTGGAGAGTGGCTGGCCTCCCAGACAAGTTTAAAAGATAAAATTTTCCTAAAGGTTTATTTCAAAGTAAAAAAAAAAAAAAATAGGATTATTCTAGTTTGCCCCTAAAATTTTTTGTAACAGTTGCCGGAAGGCCCACAGTAAAAGATAGGACAAGTTTGTCAAATGTAATTTAATAAGTAAAACCATGCTTATAAAACTACTTCCAATGACCATCTTTGTTGCTTTTAGTTGGAGTAAAAGTGACTGTTTGTAAAAAAAAAAAAAACAAAAAAACTCACTGATCTGCAGTTCGAAGCCAGTCCAGGCACAGGCAGACTAAAGTCCCTGTGAGATTGTCATCTCTAATCTGCCAACAGAGTGCTCAAAGCTGAGTTGTTTTGGAGTTTAAAGTGGCCAAGTGCTAGTCCTGAGCTGGAGAGCTGAGGGACAGCACTCAAACCCTGAGTTCAAGTCCAGCGACTGACCAAGGAAAATGCCAAAGATGTATTTATCCCAACATAAGAAAGGCACTCCAGGGACCCTGATATTGTTAAAATATCCAGAGGCAATTGCAAACAAATGTTTGGATGACAAAAGTGGTATCAGGTCCTGAGTTACTTGAGCTTGGTCCTCCAAAAAATTGATCAAGCCAGAAGGTCATGGAAAGATAAGTTTGTAAACATGCCTATCACCCATGTTGGTCTAACTGGGCAAAACTTTCCAGAGATCTGTGATAGTGGGTAGTAAAAGCTAAGATTGTAGAATGTAAATCTCCAAACCCCTGTATCTGCTCAAAGTCCTAATTGGCAGTAACTTTTGAGCTGGTTAAATTCATCTGTTGAAAAGCTTGTAGAGCTGAGATTATGTTCCTATTGAGATCTGTCTAAAGGCCTACATAAGTAGGCATTCCTCTGCCAGACAGAAAATGCTTTTATAAACCAGGGTGTTAAACAGGCTATGCTGCTGTAGCCCAAGAAAAGGCCTGTACATTTGTTATAGGTTAAATGTTGTCTATAAGCCACTTTAAACAGGCTACCCAGAGGCAGTGGGCCGTACTTAGAGTGCCAATCAGTCTCAGGTTAAAAGCATCTACTGGGCTTTCTTTTAAAAATCTCTGACAAGTAATTGTTAGTCAATTGTGAACAAGTTATAGGTAAGCTCCATCTCATTGATCTCCTTGTTGCTTTAACTGGAAATAAAAAGAGCTTTTGTAAGAAAGTTCAAAGCCATCCTGGGCACAAAAAAAAAAATCCTTCTAAAACTCCATCTCCCTACTAATCAGCACAGAACCAGGACTATCCAGCCAAAGGCTGAAAGTGGCATTGTGACTCTAAGTAGTAGAGCATTAGCCTGGAACAGAAGGACTCAGGGACAGTGCCCAGGCCTTGAGTCCAAACTGTAAATGCCAACCAGGACAAGCTATCCCAGCAATGGATGTTGAGACAATGGCCAGGACAAAGTCAGTCCTGACCATGGAAAACCATGGAAAAGAGTAAGAGATGATACCCTAAATGGAGTCACTTTATGCTTTATGCATTGTTTCTGGCAAAACTGGAGCTTCAGCTTCCACCCCCACTACAAAGGCAGAGGAGGGGTCCCGCAGAGCAGTGAGGACCTCACAGATGAAGTCCTTCAGGGGAGGGGGCCTCACAGAAAAGGCTGCAAAAAGGGGTGTACCTCACTGGGAGGCCGCAGAAGTGAGGGTGCCTTGTGGGGGAGGCCACAAAAGAGGGGAGCGCCTCACAGGGGAGACTGCAGGGGAGGGGAAACTGCAAAGGCAGAACACAGAGGAGGAGTTTAAACTTAAACTCATCCATACTTTTACCTTCAGTTACAAGGGAGAGGGAAAGAGGGAGAGGGAAAGAGGAAGAGGGAGAGGGAGAGAGGAAGAGAGGGAGAGAGGGAGAGAGAGAGAGCCAGAGCTATCTGCCCAAGCACTCACAGAAGTGGAGTTTTAAATTTGGGGCAAAATTTGATTGCAGGGGCTCAGCAGCCCTCCAAGGCCCAGGTGGCCTTAATGTAAAGAAATTTAGTGTCCTTCCCATGGTAAGGGACCTGATGCCATGGGCCTATATTAGAGTGTTCTCCACAGTACAGGTTGGCTCCTAAAGGGGGTGGTGGCCCTGCCAGTGGAGAATGTCTTCATGTTTGTCCATTTGTATTCCTTGGGCCATGGAGGATGGGTCATTGGGCCAAGGTAGGCCCCTGGCACTTGGCCAAGGTTTGGCTCTGATGAGGGGAAGGGGGGCTCAGTAAGTCACAGAGGCCCAGGTGGCCTTACACTGAGATATCAGAATCAGAAACCCAGACCTCAGATAAACTGGTCACTTAGCCTGGAGTGGGACTTAATTAGCAGTGTTGGATGGGCTGGTAGAGCGCTCAGTCAGGAGAAAGTTACCTTGGTGGTCCTCTGGTGACTGGCGTATAGGATCTCAGGAAAGGTCCCAGGGAAGCTGGTTGAACCTCCTTCCGAAGTGGAGGGAGGATCAAACCCACTGGGGAGCCTATACCCACAGGGGTGACCAATGTAAGAGGATTAGACAAAAATCCATGCAAGGGGACCATGCAGAAGCAGGAAGGCAAAGGAGAAAGATTATTACAAGGTTTATTAGAGAAGCCATATTTCCCCCAAGAGGGAGCACATGACCTCCATCACTATCCTGGTAGCAGGAGGATCTGAGGGAAAAGGAAGTGAGGTAGATGGGAGTCCAGGTGGGTCTGGGCAGAGAGAGGGAGGGGCCAGTTGTATGGAGGGAACTCCAGAAATGGGAGGGGACCCGGTGTAGGTGCTCATACTTCGAGCTCAGGACTCTACCTGATTCTGGGGCCTGGATGAGTTGCCTTGATCTCTTCTAAGTCATTTACCACATGAGGCTTTTCTGAACTCATACATCACTGCAAATTGCTAACATTCCTCCCTAGCACATCACTCAATATATTTTTTCCATCATATATTTAAACATATTTATGTGTATACATTCCCTACCCTCCCCCAACCCCACACACAAAGGCATAGACCTTCAAAACAAAGCTTTTCTTTTTTTCCTTGCTACAGTGTCTAGAACCTAATAAACTCAATAGATACAAAAGAGTGAGCTGGGTACTAGTGTCACACCTGTAATGCTAGCTATTCAGGAAACTGAGATCTAGAATCACTTTTTCCATTTAGTTCCCATTTTGATTAAAATTTAAGCGTTAAAGGAACTTTTAAAGAGAATCAAGACTTCCTTTTTTCTGGAGGTTTCCTTCACTCCCTTTCACCTAGTCCAGCTCAACCTATGTCCCCCTGGGAGCTTTGGCATCCCAGAAAATCCACAGTCCCCCAGACCCCAGTTAAATTAGACAGAATCCAGCATTGCCTTTAGTCATGTGGTGGGCAGAGCAGAAAGCATCCACCACGTGTGCTACCCAACACCTCTAATCCACACCAGTGCCACTTCCATACTCCTAGCCACATGAGCAGCATTGTGTCACCGTCGCTTGCACTGGCATAGGCTTCCGTGGTCATCAGGACAGATGTCCTGAGAGTTATTTCATCTGCACAAGGTGACATTTCCTGGGTCCAGGTATATTGCTGATCTGGGAAATCACTGGCATTGGAGCAAGCCAGGGCTGCTGCAACCGCACTGTAGGATGCATCTCTCTGCAGCAAAACCTGAGGCCCTTCCTTCCTAGACACAATGGAGATCCTAGAAAATTCCCTGCTTGTCCCTAGATAAGTCCATGAATATATCTACAGCCCTCATCTGTCAGAAATGAACAAAGAGTACAGAATTGTTCAAGTCATTTTCCTTCTTCACAGAAGGGTGCACTATCATCCTGGCCCCCCAGAGCGAGACAGCACACCAAATGGGGGGATCCACTTGGTTTTCATCCCAACCTAGGAATGATATTGTCCCTTCTCATGTTGCTAAGGTGTCAGGATCACATCTTTGTAAACAATCGGTTACCAGGGTAATAGGGTCATAGAAGGAAGACAAGTCATTCTAACCATCAGTGGACCATCCCTAGTCAGGAGGCAGTGTACTTTGGGAGGCTATTGCTCCAAAACAAACATCCTTTTTACCTGTTAATGAAACTGCAACTCCACTGCACCTCACCTTTGTCATTACAACAACAACAACAAAAAGAAAAAGAAAAGGGTGTTTTGGATTTTCTTGTCAGGACTGGCTTGAAACCACAATCCTCAGATTTCAACCTCCTGAGTAGTGCCAAGGTTTTTTATGAGACAATTCTCTCAAATTAACCACCAAGAAAGAAGCAAAAAGGAATAAAGTCCAGGACTTGAGCTGAGGCTCAACTGGAAGATCATGGACAGCACCCATGCCCTGATTTCAAACCTATGACCAGCACATCATCATCATCATCATCATCATCATCATCATCATCATCATGTGAATAAAAAGACTGTAAGAGCCTATTAAGAATATTAAAATTGAGGGCTGGGATGGTGGCTCAGTGGTAGAGCTCTTGCCTTGCATGCATGAGGCCCTGGGTTTGATTCCTCAGCACCATATAGCAAAAAAGAAAAAAGCCGGAAGTGGCGCTGTGGCTCAAGTGGTACAGCACTAGCCTTGAGCTGAAGAGCTGAGGGATAGCGCCCAGGCCCAGAGTTCAAGCCCCATGACCAACCAAAAAAAAAAAATTAAAATTGAGTGAGCCAGGCACTTTTTGGTGGCTGACATGTAATGCCAGTTAGGAGCATGAAATCTCAGGATGGTGGTTAAAAGCCCACCTGGGCAGGAAATTCCATGAGGCTCTGATCTCCAACTAACCAGCAAAAATGCCAGAAGTAGAGCTGTGGATCAAGTGGTAAAGCAACAGCCTTGAATGAAAAAGCAAAATAACAGTGACCAGGCCCAGGTAGGACTACTACTAATTAATCAATTAAATACAAATACACAAATAAAAATCAGAGTGGAAGATGAGCACAAAAGCCAAGAGAATTGCTGGTTTATACCTGGAGCTCAAGCTACACAAAAGACAGAACTTGAAGATCTGGGTTCCAAGGCAACCCAGGCAGAAAAGTCCCTTAGGAATTTGTGAGTATGTATCAGGTGTGGGTGTTGAACCCAGGGGTTGAAATAGAATTTTTTTTTCTTAAAGGTAGCATTCTACCACTTCCTTTCTTTGGGGGATGAAATGGAGATAAGTTTTATGGACTTACCTGCCTGGGCTTTCAACCCCAATCCTCAGATTTCAGGTGCTGATACAGTACTCTTATCTTCTATGAGATTTTTATCTGCCATGAACTGCCAAAAAAGTAAAAGAAGCCAGAAGTTGATCTGTGTGGCTCAAGCCACAGAGACTGCTTGCTTTGAGGGAAAATGAACAACAAAATCCCTCATACACAGTGGCCCTGCCCTGGTTTCAAACCCAGGAAGTGACCAGGCCCTATGTTCAAGCCCTAGGACCACCACCACCAGCAACAAAAGAATGACTCAGGGACAAGGACTAGGCCCTGAATACAAAGCCTAGAAACAGCATTAAAAATAAAAGAAAAACAAATTCAGAGACTGTGGCTAGGCTCCAGAGTTCAAGGGTCTAGAACCAGCACCAGGACGGACACACACACACACACACACACACACACACACACACACACACACACACACACACACACACACACACAAAGAAGAAGAAGAGAGAAGTCAATGAAATATTTTTAAGTAGTGGCTCATGCCTATAATCCTAGCTACTGTGGAAGCTGAAATTTTAGGATTGTGGTTCATAGTCAACATGGGCAGGAAGCTCCATGACACTTGGTTTTATGTGTGCTAGTCCTGGGGCCTGAACTTGTGCTGTTTTGCACAAGACTAGAACTATTCTACTTCCAAGCTCTTGGTGATTAATTGGAGATGAGAGTCTCAACAACTTTCCTGCCCTGGCTGGCTTTGAACCACCATCCTCTGATTTTAGAGCCTGGCTAATGTCCCTGTCTTCCCATGAGAATCTTTCTTTTTTTGGGGTTGGTCATGGGGCTTGAACTCGGCCTGCACACTGTCCCTAAGCTCTTCAGCTCAAGGCTAGTGCTCTACCACTTGAGCCACAGGGCCACTTCTGGTTTTCTGGTGATTTAGTGGAGATAATTGTCTCATGGACTTTCCTTCCCAGTCTGGCTTTGAACTGCAATCCTCAGATCTCACCCTCCTGAGTAGCTAGGATTACAGGCGTAAGCCACTGGCACTCAGCTTTTTTTTTCTTTTCTTTTTTCTGTTTTATGGGTTGTGGGGCCTGAACTCCAGCTCTGGATGGTGTCCCTTAGCTCTTCAGCTCAAGGCAAGCACTTTACCACTGAGCCATTTCCCAGCTCCTCCATAAGAAACTTATCCCTTATGAATCACCAAATTTGTTTTACAAAGCCAGATGTTAAAATGTGGCTTAAGTTTTAGAGCCTGCCAGCCTTGCTCAGGACATGGGAGAGACTCCAGCACAGTGACCTTGCCCTGATTTCAGGTTTAGGAACAGTCACCACTTCCTGTGTTCCAGCCCTAGGACCAGAACCAAATAAATAAATAACTCCCCCATTTTCACTGTATTTGATGTTGGCGTAATTTGTGAAGGTGAAGGGAAAAAACAAATTGTTTAAATAGGGATACAGCTAGACCTATTGCAACAATGAGATGTACAAGAAATTATTTCAAAAAATGAACTTTACAACTTTTGCCTGGTGGGGGTGGTAGAGAACATTATATAAACAAAGCCATTCATGCAGCTGTTGCTCAAGCTGTTAAAGTATGCTAGCCTTGAGAACAAACAATACAAAAAATGCTTCATTCACAGTGGCCCTGCCCTGACTTCAAGCCTCAGAAGAGTGGCCATGTCATGAGTTGAAGCCCTAGCAACAAAAATGAAAATAAATAAATAAATAAAGCCAGAACTTTATCTGTGGCTCAAGCCATAGAGACTGCTAGTCTTGAGAAAGAAAAGGGAAAAACCTCAGACACAGTGGCTCTGCCCTGATTTTATGACTAGCAAAAGTTCAGGCCCTATGTTCAAGCCCTTGGACCAGCAATGAAGAAAAAAAAATACAGCAACAACAAAAACTCGGCAAAAATGCCCAAGTCCTGAGTACAAGCCATAAGAGCATCACCTAAAATAAATGCAGAAAGAAAGAAAAATACATAAAGAGCCACAATTTGAACTGTCTTGAGGTGGGAAGCCTACTAGTCTTGAGAAAAAATTAGGAATAATGACCAGGCCTGGAGTTCAAGTACTATAAAAAGCTCAAAAAAAAAGAATCTGTTGGGAGCCAAAAGGAGTCTCTCAACATGAAGATAGGCTTGACTATCTCACTGGAACATCTTGTGGCTGAGTTTACAGAACCACTCTCAGAAATCCGACCCTTTCATCCTGCCTTATGCAAATATCCTGCAGCTGCTAATGACCACCCTTTCACCCTGCCCTACGCAAACATCCTGCAGCTGCTATGGCCAATGAAAAAGCTTCCTTAATGGCCAATTTAAAAGCTTCCTTATTCCAAGCATATAAATACCCCTGTGTGAAAAATAAAAATTTGCAGCTTGATCAGAATCCCTGTCTTGCTGTCATTCTTCATGTCTCTTGTCCCTTCATTCCTTCTCGTTTAGGTTCATCGCCCTCGTTGACATCCTGCAGGTTGGGACAAAAATCCACAAAAAAACTTCAAAACAAAAACCCAGAAAGAGTGGCCAGCCCTAATAATAAGCTGGATGACCCAAACTTGTGAAAAAGAGAAAAAGAATAATAAATTAAGTGAAAAGAAGGACAAAAATATTAGAGCCAATTCAAGATTTTAAAAATATGGTTCACACCTATAATCCTACCTCCTCAAATAGCTGAAATCTGAGCATTTGTGGTTTGAATCCAGCCTGGGCAGGAAAGTAAATGAGAATTCTTTTCATTTATGCTCCTCCTGGGCTAAAACTTTAGTTTTACTCAAGGGTAGAGCTCTACTGCTTCCTACCTGTTGCTGGTTAATTGGTGAAAAACGTCTCATTGATTTTCATGCCTAGGATGGCTTTGAACCTTGGCTCTCAACTTTCTTTTTTTTTTCTTTCTTTTTTTCTTTTATTTTATTTTTATTTTTTGTGAACACACTGTACAGAGGGGTTACAATTACATGGGCAGGTTAATGCGTACATTTCTTATCAAGCATTGCAGCCTCCTCTTTGTTTACATTACACATCCCTTCCCAGCCTCCCCCCGCAACCGCCCACCCAATCCTCCCGGCTTGCCCCCCCACCAACATTGTAAAGCTCATTTTCCACATGACAACTTGTACTTCTCATTGTTGCAACAGGTCTACCTGTATCCTTAAACGACTTGTTTTTTCCCATCTCCTACACAAGTTATACTGACATCAAATATAGTGAAAGCAGGGTTATACTGTGGGGGAGGGACATACAAAGCTACAAAGAGATAATCTTATAAATGCGTTAGAAACAAATGCATGAAAGGAAAAAAACATTAAAATACATATCTAAGGATTCATTTTCATAACATCACATTATCTGACCTATTCCGCTTGACTCATATATATATACTAGATATTGCAAATAAGGGAAACCATGGGACCTATGTTTCTTTGGGCCTGGCTTACTTCACTTAATATAATGTTTTCCACGTTTTTCCATTTCCTAACAAATGGGGCAATGTCATCTTTCTGATGGAGGCATAGAATTCCATTGTGTATATATACCACATTTTCTTGATCCATTCATCTACTGAGGGGCATCTGGGTTGGTTCCATATCTTAGCTATGGTAAATAATGCTGCAATAAACATAGTTGTGCTGGTAGCTTTAGTGTGGTCTTGTTTGTAAACATTTGGGTAAATGCCCAAAAATGGGATTGCTGGGTCATAGGGGAGTTCTATCTGAAGTCTTTTGAGGAACCTCCATACTGCTTTCCAAAGTGGTTGAACAAGTTTACATTCCCACCAACAATGAAGTAAGGTTCCTTTCTGTCCACATCCCCTCCAGCATCTGTTGTTGTTAGAGTTCTTGATTTTTGCCATTCTAACTGGAGTGAGGTGGTATCTCAATGTTGTTTTGGTTTGCAATTCTTTTATGGCTAGGGAGGCTGAGCATTTCTTCATGTGTCTGTTGGCCATCCTTCTTTCTTCTTCAGAGAAGTTTCTCTTTAAGTCTTTAGCCCACTTGTTTATTGGGCAGTTTTTTCTTTGCAGATTTGTTGTTGGGGGATTTAATTTTTTGAGTTCCAAGTATATTTTAGATATGAGACCCTTGTCTGTTCAATGGCTAGTGAAGATCTTCTCCCAATCCGTGGGCTTTCTATTGATCTTGCTAGCTATGTCCTTTGCCATGCAGAAGCTCTGCAATTTCATGCAATCCCATTTGTCCCACCTTTCTTTGATTTGTTGTGTTTCCGGGTCTCTATTCAGAAAATTTCGGCCTGAGCCAAGGAGACCTAGGGTTTCTCCTATTCCATCCTGTAATGTTTTCAAAGTGTCTGCTTTGACTTCGAGGTCTTTGACCCATTTGGAGTTGATTCTGGTGCAAGGTGATATATAAGGATCTAGCTTTAGTTTTCTACAAGTAGTTAACCAATTTTACCAGCACCATTTACTGAAGAGGCTGTCGTTCTTCCATTCTATTGTTTTAGCTTCCTTATCGAAGATTAGATGGCTATAGGTCTGTAGGTTCATTTCTGGGATTTCAATTCTATTCCATTGGTCCTGATGTCTGTTCTTATGCCAATACCAAGCTGTCTGGATAGTCATCTTGGCTTCCGGTAGTACTTTTTTCCTTTCTGTATTTTTTGACAGTTGTGGGGCTTGAACTCAGGACTTGTGTGCTGTCCCTGGGCCTCTTGTACTCAAGCCTTGTGCTCTACCATTTGTGCCATAGCACCACTTCTGGGTTTTGAGTGGTTAATTGGACATAAGAGTCTCACAAGGACTTTTCTGTCTGGGCTGGCTTCCAACTGAGGTCCTCAGATCTCAGCCTCCTGAGTAGTTACAGCCATAGGACACTTATCTCACTTGTTAGGTTTTAAAAAAAGAGATAGCCTAGTAAGAACAGCACCATGCACGTGCTATTCAGGTAAGGGATAGTAGACCTGCTGGGACCAGGCAAGGTTGGAACTCCACATGGCTGGGAAAGGCCTTGGAATTAGAGAGAGCTGGGAAAGAGAGGAAAGAGAGAGGAAAGAGCTAGAAAAGAGCAGAGAGAGCAGAGAGAGAGCAGAGAGAGAGTGTCTGGGCCTGGGCTAGGCCTTATCTAGGGTACGGGCAGAGAAAGGTGTGGCCACATCAAATTCAGATATGACCTCAGTGGATGCAAATGTGACTTCTTCCAGGTGTCCCAGTTGCCTAGGTAATGCAGTTACTGGGTGGAGACTTTGCTGTGAGGAGGGTGGAGTCTGCTCGCCATCCAGGAGCAGACCTTACAATATTAACCAACAACAACAACAACAAAAAAATCAAATGAGGTTTAGAGATATCAGTGGCAAGCACACTGACAGTTCAAAGAAGTAAACAGAGAGCCATCTTTAAAAGCACTAATATTTGGAAAATTTTCATCTGGCAGCTCTCAAACATGCTAGTCTCAGGACCTCTTAATACTCTTAAATTTTGAGAGCTCCCAAAGAGCTAATTAAAAAGGTAAGGTGGCTCAGTGGTAGAGTGCTTGCCTTGCATACATGAGGTCCTGGGTTCGATTCCTCGGCACCACATAAGTAGAAAAAGCCAGAGGTGGCACTGTGGCTCAAGTGATAGAGCGCTAGCCTTGAGCTGAAGAGCTGAGGGACAGTGCCCAGACCCAGAGTTTAGGCCCCACAACCGACAAAAAAAAATGTTAGTAGAGCCAGGAACTGGTGGCTGTCACCAGTAATCCTAGCTACACACTCAGGAGACTGAGATCTATAGATTGCTATTAAAAGCTAGCTGGAGCAGGAAAGTCAATGAGATTCTTATCTCCAATAAACTACTTAGAAAACAAAACAAAACAAAACAAAAAAAACCCAGAAGTAAAACTATAACTCAAGTGGTAGACTACAGCTCAGGATCAATGCCTAAGTGCTGAATTCAAGCCCCAGGACTGGCACAAAAATAAATAAATTAAATAAAAAATAGGGGATACACATGCATTTGCATGTGCACGCACACACACACACGAGAGAAACAGACAGATATGTTAAAAAGTAGAACTCAGCTAATGAGCAAAGCATCAGGTATTGAGTCCTAGTTTCACAACCCAAACAAAAGAAAATTTAGAACTCAAGTGCTTATGGTAGTTTTGTAAACTTAAGAACAAAAACACTGGGGATGGGAAGGTGGCTTAGTGGTAGAGTGTCTTGTATGCATGAGGCCTTGAGTTCAATTACTGAGCACCACATAAGCAGAAAAAGTTGTAAGTGGTGCTGTGGCTCAAGTGGTAGGATACTAGCACTGAGCTAAAGAGCTGAGGGTCAGCACCCAAGCCCAAAGTTTACTCCATACAACTCACCAAAAAGAAAAAAAAAGAAAGAAAAGAAACACTACTTATTAATATACACTTATTGAAAAAAAACTGTATTTTCCAAAAAAGGTAAAATTTCAGCAGAATAGTCCCATTGTTTTACATCTTTAATAAATCTCTTCATCCTTTAGCCTAATGAAAGACACCTGTATTCTCTCATCTGCTTTTATACTGTCTGTTGGGTTATGTTGTTTCAAGTATATGCAGAAAATCTACCTTACAAAGTCACTTAGTTAGAAAAGGAAGAAGTATTTTAGTTGCCTTCTCAGATTATCAATAAAGCTAATGCTGGCATACTCCTTAATATTACACTAAAACTCAACTAGTGGTCATCTCTTAAAATTTAGTTGTAATGAGATACATAGCAATGAGCCTGAAGCTATACCATAAGATTTTCTGCTTGGATGTATTAAATTAAAATCAGTTAGTCTTTTCTTTTCTTTTGCCTGTACATGATTTGCTAACATCACACATTAAATAATGGGAAAATACTCACACTGAGTCACACAAATCTTCCAAATGCTGACCAACTGTCCTGAAATCAATGAATATAGCTGTTATTATCAACACAGATTTCATCAGCATAGTCTGTAAACAGCACTGGGAAGCTACAAAGCTCAACAGAGCAATAAATACATTCTACAAAATTGAAACTTAGTTTCAATGTGTATCATGACTCATACATCGTTGCTTTTCTCGTGGTAAAGGCTCATTTCATTCACTTTTAAGAAATGTTCACCAAATAAAATTCTAGTCTCTATGACCACTTGTATACTTCAGAGTGAAAATGTCATTCCATGGCAAAGTAAATAGTTCATTTAAACACTACAAATGGGCTAGGCACTGGTGGCTCATGCTTGTAATCCTAGCTACTCAGGAAATTAAGATCTAAGGATCATGGTTCAAAGCCAGCCCAGGCAGAAAAGTCTGTGAGATTCTTATCTCCAATGAACTATTCAGAAGAAGCCAGAAGTGGTGCAGTGGTTCAAGTGGTAGAGCACTACCCATGAGCAAAAAAGCTTAGGGCAACATCCAAGCCCTGAGTTCAAGTCCTAGGACCAGCTTAAAAAAATAAGACAAAACTGAATTCATTGGATTCCACTTTCTTAAAATAGCCAATTAGCAGATAATATGTCTTAGAAATATATCTAATTAAATGTTAAAATAAAACAACCTTAAGATTCATTTGTCCAGAAATTACATTTTATACTAACTGCCACATTACCTAATTACTATAAAAAATGAGCAGCTTCAACATTCATATTTTCTAAGAGATACAGGCTTTAAATTGTGGAGGCAGGGAGGGGGAAGATTGTCACTCATGTTTTAGGTACTACCACCTTTTCTGCCTCAATTCAAGATGGGATTAAGGATCCCACAAGTCACAAGGCACAGATGAAGTATCCAGAGATATAAAGAAACATCAGCCAAACTGAGGACAAACTCTGAAAAGAGCAATCTTTAACTGTAATCACTGGCAGGGGTGTATGAACAATATCAGTATGAGGGATGCTAAGAGGAGTCTGACAGGGAACAAAAAAAGAAGACATAAGCAAGAGGCTGACGTGTCTGAACACCTAGATGGGGGAAAGTTGCAAAAAGAATTCTACATGAAAATTCTCACTGCAAAAAAGAGAGAGATGCAGGGTGCCAGTGGCTATCCTTGTCAGACTGCTACTCAGGCAGCTGAGATCTCGGGATCACAGTTGGAAGCCAGCCTAGGAAGAAAACTCCATGAGACTCCTATCTCTAATCACAAAAAATAAGCTGGAAGTAGAGGTGTGGCTCAAGTCCTTAAAGGTCTAACTTTAAGCAAAGAAGGTCAGGGACAGCAAGCAGACCTTGAGTTCAAGCCCCAGGACCAGCACAGGCATTGTGCGTGCACACACACAAACACACAAATTACTCTAGTAATAATAAATAATCTAGTAATAATATTAATAATAATAATAAATACCCTAGTAATAATAAATACTCTAGTAATAATAAATACATTGCATCTTCCCACTCCGATTCTGAATTTTCATATTACCTTTTTTCTCTTCTTCCTCTTCCTCATAAAATTCTGCTAGGGAAAATGCTTCTGAGTTGTTCTAATTCAAATATTAGAGCCTCTAATTCTTCTCCACTCAGAGAATTAAGGAAAGATTTCACCTGAATGAAAATAATAAAATATTGTGTAAATATTAATGAAAAAAATCTCATAAGGAGAAAAGACTGAAGAGCTCATGCCAGCACAGCTCTGTGTGTGTGTGTGTGTGTGTGTGTGTGTGTGTGTGTGTGTGTGTGTTTGTGTTGGTCCTAGGGCTTGAACTCAAGGCCTGGGGGCGTAGCTTTTGTGCTCAAGTCTAGCACTGCATTATTTGAACCACAGCACAACTTCCAGCTTTTTGGTGGTTAATTGGAGATAAAAGTCTCACAGACACTCTTATCTGAGCTGGCTTCCCACCATAATCATCAGATTTCATTCTCCTAAATAGCTAGGATTGCAGTACCCAGTAGTAATTTTTTTTTTTTTCAGATCCTGGAGCTTGACCCGGGAGCTATCCCTGAGGCTCTTTGTTCTCAAGGATAGCGGATATACACTTGGAGCTACAGCACTACTTCCAGCTTTCTGAGTTGTTTATCAAAAATAACCTGTCTGGTGTGGCTTTCAATTAACCTCAGATCTCAGCCTCCTGAGCTAGGATTAGAGCCAGAACTAATTTTTTTAATAACCGTAACACTAAAGGGTAGATATTATTGGAAAATAGACAGAATTTGTATTTCCAAAAGTAATATAGGCCAAAAGATAAATGAAAATTATCAGTGCTTAAGCATGACTTCGAAGCCCAGGCAGGAAAAGCCATGAAACTCTTATCTCCAATAAACCACCAGAATAAATACTGAAAGTGTTGCTGTGGCTCAAGTGGTAAGTGCCTGCCTTGGGCTGAAGAGCTGAGGCACAGCACTCAGGGCCAGAGTATAAGCCCCAAGACCAACGAAGAAGAAGGAGAAGAAGGAGAAGAAGGAGAAGAAGGAGAAGGAGAAGAAGGAGAAGGAGGAGGAGGAGGAGGAGGAGGAGGAGGAGGAGGAGGAGGAGGAGGAGGAGGAGGAGGAGGAGGAGGAGGAGGAGGAGGAGGAGAAGGAGGAGAAGGAGGAGAAGGAGGAGAAGGAGGAGAAGGAGAAGAAGGAGAAGAAGGAGAAGGAGAAGAAGGAGGAGAAGAAGGAGTAGAAGGAGAAGAAGGAGAAGAAGGAGAAGGAGAAGAAGGAGGAGAAGAAGAAGAAGGAGAAGAAGAAGGAGAAGGAGAAGGAGAAGGAGAAGGAGAAGGAGAAGGAGAAGGAGAAGGAGGAGAAGGAGAAGGAGAAGGAGAAGGAGAAGAAGGAGAAGGAGAAGAAGGAGAAGAAGGAGAAGAAGGAGAAGAAGGAGAAGGAGAAGAAGAAGAAGAAGAAGAAGAAGAAGAAGAAGAAGAAGAAGAAGAAGAAGAAGAAGAAGAAGAAGAAGAAGAAGAAGAAGAAGAAGAAGAAGAAGAAGAAGAAGAAGAAGAAGAAGAAGAAGAAGAAGAAGAAAGATTGTCTTAGATTATCAGAGGAGATGAACTAACAGGAAATTATATACAAATTAGCAGCTATAACAGGCTTTTTGACACCTAAAAACCCATGACACTGGAGAAAAAACAGAAAATGAAAGACTAAAGTGAAAGAAAAGGATATCTTATACTAAGACCTCTGTTCTTTTTCTTTTTGCTTATGTGGTGCTGAGGAATCGAACCCAGGGCCTCAGGCATGCAAGGCAAGCGCTCTACCACTGAGCCACCTTCCCAGCCCTGTTCTTTTTCTATAATTTTAAGAGAAATATTTGACTTATTCACTATTTCTAACAATTAAACAGTAGGGGATATTTTTCTTCTATTATAATATTTCCAGCAACCCACATCTCCTTCAGAGACACATTTCATCTTCCAAATATACAAAGTGAAAAGAAACCATGCAACGTTTTTTCTTTGAAGACTCTTTTCAGCTGGGAGTTTGGGATTGGAATTACCTTTATTTCACTTTCTTGGGAAAGCATCGCCAGAACTTCTAGATGTTCTTGAAGTTCATCAAAGGGTAGCTCACAATGAGTTTTCTTTTCTATTTCCATGGCTACCTCATTGGAGGTCTTAGCTCTTCTTTTTCCTTGGCCTCTTACTGTAAAACCTAAAAAGAGATGGAAGCATAGATGCAGCAAATAATAAGAGCTCAAGGGAAAGTTTTTAAGAGTGGAAAGAAGCAAAGCTAAGTTCTAGTATAAGTTCTAGTATAAAGTACTACCCTTCATTCAGCAAGTCAAATTCACTAAGGATCAGGAGCTGCATAGAAATAAAAAAGAAGCTAAACAAAATTTGATGCTAGACAGCAGCACCTAAGGAGCCACATGCATTTCCAAAAGTGGTTTCAACAGTAACCTAATAAGTAATCTTGACAGTGCTCAGGATTTTGTACTGCACTGACAGAGGCGACTGCAGAAAGAAAAGAGCTGGCTGTTTGTCTAAGCATTAGACAAACCCATAAAAAAAATCCAGCCCATAAAAAATGCCTTAATTTTATAATGCATTGATAATTCTTTACAAGAAAACACACTAACAAAGTCCCAAGGTAACAAAGGGAAAAATTCAAATTAAAAAAAAAAAAAACACACAAACAACAGAAAACAGCAATCAAACCAGTAAAGGTAACAGTACCTGAGACAGTGCAGAATTCCGGTTCATCAAACCCTTAGTCATTTTAAATACAGGATCCCGTTCTGCTATTACATCCATTGTCTTCTTCCCAATGAATTCTAAGGCATCTAAACCCCCGCTAATAATGTCCTTTCCCTAGATAGCAACATCAATGTCATTACTACTATACTGGGAAAATACATTTGCATATATTGTGGGGGGTTTGTAGCAGTCCAGGGACTTAAAACTCAGGGCCTAGGTGATGTCTATGAGCTGTTTTCCTCAAGGATAGTACTCTACCACTTGGGGAACAGCTCCACTTCCTACTTTGTTTGCTGGTTCATTAGAGAGAAGAGTCTTGCAGATTTTCCTGCCTGGGCTGTCTTTGAACCACAACCCCAGGTCTCAACTTCCTGAAGAGCTAGGTTTACAAGCATGAACCACCAGTGCCCAACCATTTATATGTTTCAATTCTTTAAGAGTGACTTACAATACTAAGTACTGGGAAGAATGTGGAACAGCAAGGGAAATAAATACACACCGCATGTGGAACCATAGTAGGTTCTCCTCTTTGGAAAACTGGCCAGTATCTACTATGCTACATATGTGTAGTGGTTCATCAGAAGACAGCTTAATTGTACAGTGCTTGCCTAGCATGCATGAATCCCTGAGAACAATTCCTCAGTACAACAGGAAATAGCACTGTGACTCAAGTGGTAGAGTGATAGCCTTGAGCAAAAGAAGCTCAGGGACAGTGCCTGGGCCCTGAGTTCAAGCCCCAGTATTGGCCAAAAAAAAGACATAAACAAAAATATTCAGAGCAGCCGTATTTGTGATAGCTACAACACGGAAACTATTTCAATGCTTAACAACTGTGGGATAAATAAAATATAACATAGTGACAAAATGGAATACCACATCCAAAATACAACATGGTCAAATAATACAAAAATGTTGTGGAAGAAGCTAGATACAAAATGTACTATAAGTATGTAAAGTATAAAAGCAAACAAAATTAATCTAAGATAAAAGTCAGGACTATAGTTATCTTCCTAGAAGGGGCATACAGTCTCTTAAAGATTCTGAACAATGCTGGGCGCTGGTGGCTCACACCTGTAATCCTAGCTACTCAGGAGGCCGAGATCTGAGGATCGCGGTTCAAAGCCAGCCCAGGCAGGAAAGACCGATAGACTCCTATCTCCAATAAACCACGAGAAAACCGGAAGTGGCGCTGTACCTCAAGTGGTAGAGCGCTCGCCTTGAGCTGAAGAGCTGAGGGACAAAGCCCAGGCCTAGAGTTCAAGCCCCATGACCGACAAAAAAAAAAAAAAAAAAAAGATTCTGAACAAGTTCACATTATGAAAATTCACTGTTTTAATTTTCAGTATGAAAATTAAGAAAAAATATAAAGCATAAAGCTAAAGTATAACCAAATATTGTAGTGTAGTGCATGCCTATAATGCCAATACTCTAGAGACTAAGATATGAGTATTGTGAGTCTGAGGCGAGCCTAAGCTACATTCATATCCATTCAAGGATGCTCGGGCTACAGAGTGAAAAGAATAAAAAGAGAATCCAAAGACACAGTGTATGCCTATAATCACAGCTGCTTACAAAGTAGAGGCAGAATTGTAGTCCAAAGCCAGCACAAGCAAAACCGATGATCAGAACCAAAAACAAACTAGCTATTTCTGCTTTCTAGTTGCCATCGTATGATTGATTCTGCTTTGCCATGCCCTCCCTGCCATTTTGAACTGACATCTCTGAGAATATAGAGCAAAATAATAACTACTCCCTGTAGATAGATAGATGGATAGATAGATAGATAGATAGATAGATAGACAGACAGACAGACAGACAGACAGACAGACAGACAGACAGACAGACAGATAGATAGATAGATAGATAGATAGATAGATAGATAGATAGATAGATAGATAGATAGATAGATAGACAGACAGACAGATAGATAGACAGGTAAATAGGTAGATAGATAGAGGCATGCAGAAGAAAGGACTAAGGATGTGGCTCAAGTGGTACTTCATATTGCCAAAAGAAAGAAAGAAAGGTTCCAATAGCCAGGCAATGGTGGTCTGCTGACTCGTGCCTGCAATCTTAGCTTCTCAGCTACTCTGAAGACTGAGAGCTGAAGATCATATTCGAAGCCACCCAGACAGGAAAGTCCATGAGATTCTTATTTTCAAATGACTTCTCAAAAAATTTAGGAAATAGTGCTGTGGCTCAAGTGGTAGAGTGCTAGCCTTAAGTACAGAAAGGGTCAGGGACAACACTCAAATCCTGAGTTCAAGCCCCAGGACTGGCAAAAGAAAAAAAAATATTGATCTGCACATAGTAAACATTTTTCTAAATAGTCAGAAACAGATCAATGGTTGGCAAATGCTGTGAACAGACAGAAAGGTGTGGCTACAAACTGGCATGAAGGAACTCCCTCAGATAATGAAAATATTCTTATATCTCAGTGAGCCATACAAATACAGAAAATATTCTGTATCTGTGCATCACAATATACTGTGATTATACAGTATTAACATAACCATTATTTCTCAACACAAAGGCATATTGCAGAAAAAAAGTTTTACTGTATGAAAATTATAGCTCAACTTTGTCCTAAAAGACTATGCTGATTCTTAGTATGGGAATCAATATACATTACAAAGATGAGTATGTTTCAAGAATAATTAGTTCTGTTTACCTTTAAAAATCTTATACTAGATCAACTAGTACACCAAGTAATTTAACTATATTATATCAAACACTCTATTATGGAGAGAACTTTTGCTTTCAAGTTCTACACTTGCCTTCCTATACAGCAACTAGAAAACCAGACAAAATAGAAGAAAGAACTATTTTTAGATACTACACAAAAAGACAAAAAAAAACCACTTTGGTCCAGGAGAAAAGAGAAACAAAGTCAACCCCACAGCTGGGCTTTCTGCCTAGAGAAAAGTTCCAAACCCCAACACACAGAGGAGAACCTACAGACAACAGAACACTCACAGGCAATGTAAGTCAGGGATAAAGTCTGGTATCAGGTAAGGCTGAAGCAGCTACCACTTTAAAGTCAAAAAACTTCAGAGGATACAGCTATATAAGTAAAATTTTCCAAGAATCTACAGATGTGCTGATTTGTCTTTATCTGAGTAATACACTGTTCAAACACTAGGTAACGTCACACAGTTGGGAGAAGAACTAGCATAAGTAGTAAGCAACACAATCCCCATAGCTCAAGCTATGCTGAAACATCTGGTTTTTAAACAACCAAAGTGAACAGATTTCACTGAAAACCTGAGGAATAAGAGTGAATTCAGAGGAATCAGGGCGCAGCAGTAAAGATAAACTAGTCCTTAAGATTGAAGGCTAAAAGGCATACAATGGAAGAAACAAAGCCTCTTCAACCACTGGTGTTGGGAAAAGTGGGCGGCCACATGCAGAAAAGTAAAAGTGGACCCCAGCCTATCACCATGCACCAACATCAACTCAAAATGAATTAAAGATCTTAACATTAAACCTGAATCTCTGAAACTACTGCAGGACAGAGTAGGAGAGACACTTGAACTTATAGGCACAAGAAGAAACTTCCTGAACAGAGTCCCAGAGTCACAACAAATTAGGAGAGTGACTCGACAAATGGGACTACCTTAAAATAAAAAGCTTCTGCACAGCTAAAGCTATCGCAACCAAGCTAAAAAGACAACCAACTAATTGGGAAAAATATTTACCAGCAATATATCAAACAAGGGGTTAATATCCAGTATATACAGGGAACTCAAGAAACTAATCCCAGGGGAAGGGGAAAAACAAGTCGTTTAAATGAGGATACAGGAGGACCCGTTGCAACAATGAGAAGTACAAATTGTTATGTCAAAAAAGAACTTTACAACTTGGGGGGGGCGGGGAGATTTGGTGATGGGGCCGGGGGGAGGATGGGAAGGGATGGGTAGGGGAAACAAAGGAGGAGGCTACAATGCTTGATAAGAAATGTACTCATTATCTTGCCCATGTAATTTTAACCCCTCTGTACAGTATTTTCACAATAAAAAATAAATTAAAAAAAAAAAGAAACTAATCCCTCTCAAACCTAACAAACCAATTACTAAATGGACAAGGGAATTAAAGAGAGACTTCTCAGATGAAGAGATAAAAAATGGCAAAGAAACACATGAGGGAATGTTCACCATCCCTGGTGGTGAAGGAAATGCAAATAAAGACAACCATGAGATACCACCTTACCCCAGTCAGAATGTCCCACATCCACAAATCAGCCAATGACAAATGCTGAAGGGGACGTGGAGAAAGAGGAACCCTATTACACTGCTGGTGGGAATGTACACTTATACAACCACTTTGGAAAGCAGTGTGGAGGGTCCTCAAAAAGCTAAATATTGACCTCCCTTATGACCCAGTCATACCACTTCTAGGCATCTATCCTGAACAACAGGAACCAGTATACAAGGACACATGCACCTCCACTTTACTGCAGCACTGTTCACAATAGCTAGGATATGGAAACAAACCAGATGCCCCACCACAGATGAATGGATCCAAAAATTGTGGTATCTATACACAATGGCATATTATGTAGCCATTAGAAATGACAAAATAATGACATTTGCAGGGAAATGGATGGAGCTAGAAGAAATCATGTTGAGCGAGGTAAGCCAAAAGCAAAGAGACAAATGGTGTATGGTGTCCCTGATAAGTGGATGTTAAATCCAAAATTTTAGCTGATACAACAAAATTAACAAGACTTAAGAAACAAAGAACTGGAGAGGTTCCGGGAAGATGGCGGAGGAGAAGCTGGAATCTGAACAAGCTCTCGCATAGAAAGCAGTTTTAGAGTTCCAGTGAACAGGACTAAGCCAGAGAATCACACCAAGTGTGCCATCACAGGACAGAGAGTTAGACAACAGAGGGGAAGCCAAGGAAACACATCAGCTGCAGCTGCGGCGGCAGGGTCGCGGCGGCGACCACTGCTGCGGGGTCATACCTGAGACACAGAGAGTCCGGGACGAAGGAGCCGGACGCAGCGGACGAGTGGATTCTACTCAACACCAACAAGAACCGACAAGGAGCGGACATCTTCATCCTGCTGTTTGCAGACCAGAGACGACCCAGGATCCAAGACTCGGCGTGAGTACAAGCCCGACGTCCTCACTCCTTCTCAGGGAGCAGAGGAGGGAAGGCCACCCCTCCCCCCCCCAGCACCGGTGATCTCCATCTTGGATACCGACAAAGCTCGGAGGAGCTGCTAGCTCCAGCTCAGGCCTTGGAATAAAACGAGTCATTTAGCAGGTCACAAGAACTTAACGGCGAAGTGACCTGCCAGACTCAGCTCCATCCAGGGAAAAGTCACCCAGCTCAGGCGCCAGCCATTGGAGTGCCTTGACTCACAGGGTAACCAGAGCCAGAGGCTGCCCCTCCCTCTAGCAGCCACCACAATCAATTGAAAAACAGAAACCCTGAGAATGGCTCCAGGCTGGGCGCTGTGAGCTTTATCACAAAATAGCCCCAGGGAAAAGCTACTGTGTGTTGAAAGGCCTCAACTCTACCCAGAACCTAGCCTCATCACCACATCCCCCTCTTTTGTGATTCTCAAAGCAGATCACCCTCCCAGAAAACTAACCTGGGAGGGGGATCTCAAAATCTTGGGTAAAGCAGAGCATTTTTCTGCCTCTTCCAACCAACCGACTTAAGAAACCAATCAAGCCACAGGACCTCAAGCTGACCAGAGACTCCAACAAGAGACTGGTTACAGACAAAAGGGAGATACAGGATTCTTCCCACTCCTCCCCCCCCAAAAAAAAAAAATCAAAAGACTTTTTTTTCTTTTTTTCTTTTTTTTTCTTCTTCTTCTTTTCTTTTTTTTGCTTGTTTTTTGTTTTTTGTTACCATATATATATATTTTTTTTCCCTTCTAAAACTTTTATTAATCTTTAATTTTTGCCTCTTCTGAAAAAATAATTGTTTTCCAGTAACTTTTTTTTTCTCATCTTATAATTTTTATTTTAGGAATATGTGAATGAGCGTTTTCCTTTCTTTTCTGTCTTCTTTCTCTTTTTCTTTCTTTCTTAATTATCTTTTTGTTTTTTGTCTAGCTCTACTGAACTTCTGATCTTTTCTTCTCCCTTTCCCATCCTTAAAGTTTTTCACATCTCCTCTATGTCCCTCCCCTTCTCTGAACATATTCACATTCCTCTCTAAATAGACGGTTTTTAACCTCTATAATAACATTAATTTTTATGTTTCTATTTTTTTCTGGTCTCTCTTCATTCCCCTTTCCATCTCTTCTTTTTCTCTCTCTCTCTACTTGCATCCTACCCAACCCATTTCCTGCATTGTGATTAGGACATAGTTAACTCTCCCTGTGCCTCCCCACACCAATCTATTCCTATTTTTTACCCACATCTCTCCCTAATCCTAATAATTTCTGGTTTTCCAAATTCTTTTCTGTGGTTCGAAGTCTAACATATAGTTGTTTGATGTTGAATAGATTGTACCTGTAGACTATTGACTGTACAAAGGCAAACTTTGGTTGATGGTTGCCTTAAGATAGTGTTCTAGCACAAAACTGGTGCAATCTTCATCTCAAATGGGCCGAGTAAGCCGGAAAAACACAAGAAAAATGGCAAATTCGGGTATCTCAATTCCCAATCTTGATAATCAGGGATTAGAACAGATAAAGAATAATCCAGAGGAGAGTTCCCAAATAGCTCTACAAACACTAATAGCAAACATGATAAATGAGAAGTTTGACAATGTACAAAGGACTCTGTATGAGCGTGATAGGGAGAGAGAGGAGGCATCCCAGAAGTTTATACAGGAATATCATAAGCGTGAGGATGGTACTCAAAAACTGATACAGGATTTGCGTGAACAACTTGAGAATACTCAAAGAGAAAGGGAGGAATGGCATGAGCAGGCAGAGAACACTCAAAGAGAACTGCAGGAATCCCACGAATGGGAGGAAAGAGAACTGCAGGAATCCCACAGACGGGAGGAAGCTAATCAAAGAGTAATTCAGGAATTGAGAGACCAGGTAGAGAATACACAAAGATCACTAAAGGCATTCATGGAATCCATTAACAAAGAGCTGAAGGAAGTCACGGAGACCACAAAGGGAATGCTGAATGGAACCCAACAGAAGGAATGGGAGTCCAAAGAAACCATAACCAATCAACTAAGTGATTTGAGAACAAACACTGAACACCAAATTAAGGAAGTAAAGAAATTCATACAAGACCTAAAACAGAGCTTCAACAAAGAACTTGAAGCCATCATAGCTGACCAATTAGAAGGAAAAGAGATAAAAAACAAAGTAGAGAGTCTTGACAGCAGGTTAGACCATGCAGAAGATCGAATCTCAGGGATTGAAGACAGCCTAGATATTATAGAGAAAGAACATACAACCATCCAAGACAAGTCCAAGAAATATGATAGGTCTATCCAACACCTGGAAGACACCATCAGAAGGCCCAATCTAAGGATAATGGGTGTAGAGGAGCACCTAGAAACAGAAGTTAATGGTCTAGGAAATTTGTTTATCAGGATCCTAGCAGAGAACTTCCCAAATATACAAAAAGATAGGCCTATTCAGATACAAGAAGCTTTTAGAACCCCAAATAGACCAGACCAGAATAGGACATCCCACCGTCACATTATAATCCACACAGGATCAACCCAGACCAAGGAAAAGATCCTTAAAGCTGTCAAGGAGAAAAGGGTAATCACCTATAAAGGGAAACCAATTAGAATTACCTCAGATTTCTCAGCAGAGACAATCAAAGCAAGAAGAGCCTGGAATGACGTATGCCATGCCCTAAAAACAAACAACTATCAACCAAGAATACTGTACCCAGCTAAACTTTCCTTCATAACTGAAGGCCAAATAAAAACCTTCCAGAGCAAAGAAAAATTGAAACAATACATCTCCACCAAACCAACCCTACAAAAGATTCTTAAAGATGTCCTACACATAGAAAACCAACAAGACCTCAACAAAGGCCAAGAAACTGCACCCAAACTGAGAATCCAAGAACCTTAGGAAGAACCCAGTTTTCGCAGCCCCCAAGAAGGTGGATAACATGGCAGGAACTCCCAAATACCTCTCAGTCCTATCTCTTAACGTTAACGGACTGAACTCTCCAATTAAGCGACATAGACTGTCTAGTTGGATTAAAAAACAAGACCCTTCTATCTGCTGCCTGCAGGAGTCACATCTTGCCCGTAAAAACAAACACATTTTCAATGTTAAAGGCTGGAACAAAATCTACCAAGCAAACGGCCCTCATAAACAGGCGGGAGTTGCAATCCTAATATCAGATAAAATAGACTTCAAATTAAAAATCGTGAGAAGAGATAAAGAAGGTCGCTACATACTAATTAAAGGATCTCTCCTTCAGGAGGATATTACAATTCTAAATATCTATTCGCCAAACAATGGAGCACCCAAATTTATCAAAGAAACACTACTTTCCCTCAAATCCCATATAGATCCAAAGACATTAATTGTTGGGGATTTTAACACACCACTCTCCCCACTAGATAGATCAACTCGGCAAAAACTCAACAGAGAAACCGCAGATCTAAACAGCTGCATAGATCAACTAGACTTAACAGACATTTACCGAACATTTCACCCAGCAGCATCAGAATACACGTTCTTCTCAGCAGCACATGGAACGTTTTCTAAAATAGACCACATTTTAGGCCACAAAGCAAACGTCTAAATTCAGAAACATTGAAGTTATACCTTGCATTCTCTCTGACCACAAGGGAATAAAATTAGAACTCAACACCAAAAGCCACCAAAGAAAGTCCGGTATCACATGGAGGCTGAACAACACACTGCTGAATCATGAGTGGGTCATGGAAGAGATTAGAAAGGAAAATCAAATGTTCATGCTATTCAACAAAAATGAACACACAAATTACCAGCTCCTCTGGGACACAGCAAAGGCAGTACTCAGAGGCAAGTTTATAGCTCTGAGCTCCTACATCAACAAATTGGAGAGATCTGAAACTAACAATTTAATGACACATCTAAACCTCCTTGAAAAAGAGCAGCAAGATAAACCCCAATCCAGTAGATGGAAAGAAATAATCAAAATTAAATCAGAATTAAATGAATTAGAATCCAAAAAAACTATAGAAAGAATCAACAAAACAAAGAGTTGGTTCTTCGAAAAACTTAACAAAATTGACAGACCCTTAGCAAACCTTATCAGAAAAAGGAGAGAACACACCCAAATTAATAAACTCAGAGATGAGAATGGAAACATCACCACGGAAACAACCAAGATTCAGAACATTATAAGGGAATAATTCTCAAAACTTTATGCTAATAAGTTTGAGAACTTGACAGAAATGGACCTTTTGCTAGCAAATATTGACATGCCAAAACTGAACCAAGATGAGTTAAACCAGCTTAACAGGCCCATATCAAGCATTGAAATAGAAAGAGCAATAAGAGACCTCCCAACTAAGAAAAGTCCAGGACCAGATGGTTTTACAGCGGAATTTTACAAGGCCTTCAAAGCAGAGCTCACACCAATACTCCTCCAACTCTTCAATGAAATTGAAAGAGAAAGCTCACTACCGAACACATTCTATGAAGCCATCATAACCCTAATCCCAAAACCAGGCAGGGACTCATCAAAGAAAGAGAACTATAGACCCATTTCTTTGATGAACATTGATGCAAAACTTCTCAACAAAATTTTGGCCAATTGACTTCAACAATTCATCCAAAAAATCATACACCATGATCAAATAGGATTCATTTCAGGGATGCAAAGCTGGTACAATATACGCAAATCAATTAATATTATTCATCACATCAACAGGAGCAAGAATAAGAACCACATGGTTATCTCAATAGATGCAGAAAAAGCATTTGACAAGATCCAACAACCCTTTATGATGAAGGTTCTGGAAAAATTAGGAATCCATGGATCATTCCTCAATACAATAAAGGCTGTATATGACAAACCTACAGCCAGCATTATACTCAATGGTGAAAAACTAAAGCCATTTCCTCTTAACTCAGGAACAAGACAAGGATGCCCACTCTCTCCACTTCTCTTCAATCTAGTATTAGAATGCCTAGCTACAGCAATAAGACAAGATGCAGACATAAAGGGGATCCAAATAGGGAAAGAAGAAATAAAACTCTCCCTCTTTGCAGATGACATGATCTTGTATTTAAAGAATCCCATAGACTCCACTCCCAAATTACTCAAGCTGATTCAAAACTTTGGCAAAGTAGCAGAGTATAAAATTAACCCCCAAAAATCAATGGCTTTTCTATATGCCAACAATGAGAAAAGTGTGGCTGAAATTAGGAAAGCAACTCCATTTGTAATAGCCCCACAAAAAATAAAATACCTAGGAATTAACTTAACCAAAGAAGTGAAAGACCTCTATGATGAAAACTTTAAAATCTTGAAAAAGGAAATCAACACAGAACTTAAAAAATGGCAAAACCTCCCATGCTCCTGGATTGGCAAGATTAACATCGTGAAAATGGCAATACTTCCCAAGGCTATCTACAAATTCAACGCGATACCTATCAAAATTCCACCCTCATTCTTCAAGGAAATAGAAGAGGCAATCCCAAAATTCATATGGAACAATAAAAGACCCCGAATAGCAAAAACGCTCCTCAACGGAAAGAACACTGCTGGAGGAATATCAATACCAAATTTCAAACTCTACTATAAAGCCATAGTAATCAAAACAGCTTGGTATTGGCATAAGAACAGACCTCAGGACCAATGGAATAGAATTAAAAACCCAGAAATGAACCTACAGACCTATAGCCATCTAATCTTCGATAAGGAAGGTAAAACAATAGAATGGAAGAAAGACAGCCTCTTCAGTAAATGGTGCTGGCAAAATTGGTTAACTACATGTAGAAAACTAAAGCTAGATCCTTATATATCACCCTGCACCAGAATCAACTCCAAATGGATCAAAGACCTTGAACTCAAAGCAGACACTCTGAAAACATTACAGGATGGAATAGGAGAAACCCTAGGACTCCTTGGCTCAGGCCGAAATTTTCTGAATAGAGACCCGGAAGCACAACAAATCAAAGAAAGGTTGGACAAATGGGATTGCATAAGGTTGCAGAGCTTCTGCAGGGCAAATGACAATAGAAAGCCCACCGATTGGGAGAAGATCTTTACTAGCCATACAACAGACAAGGGTCTCATATCTAAAATATACTTGGAACTCAAAAAATTAAACCACCCAACAACAAATCCTCAAAGAAACAACTGCCCAATAAATAAGTGGGTGAAAGACTTAAAGAGAAACTTCTCTGAAGAAGAAAGAAGGATGGCCAATAGACACATGAAGAAATGTTCAACATCCCTAGCCATCAAAGAAATGCAAATCAAAACAACATTGAGATATCACCTCACACCAGTTAGAAAAGCAAAAATCAAGAACTATAACAACAACAGATGCTGGAGGGGATGTGGACAGAAAGGAACCTTACTTCATTGTTGGTGGGAATGTAAACTTGTTCAACCACTTTGGAAAGCAGTATGGAGGTTCCTCAAAAGACTTCACATAGAACTCCCCTATGATCCAGCAATCCCACTTTTGGGCATTTACCCAAATGTATACAAACAAGACCACACTAAAGCTACCAGCACAACTATGTTTATTGCAGCATTATTTACCATAGCTAAGATATGGAACCAAGCCAGATGCCCCTCAGTAGATGAATGGATCGAGAAAATGTGCTATATATACACAAAGGAATTCTATGCCTCCATCAGAAAGAATGACATTTCCCCATTTGTTAGGAAATGGAAAGGTTTGGAAAAAATTATATTAAGTGAAGTAAGCCAGGCCCAAAGAAGCATAGGTCCCATGGTTTCCCTTATTTGCAATATCTAGTATAGGTATGAGTCAAGCGGAAAAGGTCAGATAATGTGATATTAGGAAAATGAACCCTTAAATATGTATTTTAATGTTTTCGTTTCTTTCATGCATGTGTTTCTAATGCATTTATAAGATTATTTCTTTGTTGCTTTGTATGTCCCTCCCCCACAGTGTAACCCCCGCTTTCACTATATTTGATGTCAATATAACATGTGGAGGAGATGGGGATAAACAAGTCGTTTAAGGATTCAGGTGGACCTGTTGCAACAATGAGAAGTACAAAATGTCATGTCAAAACCAACTTTACAATGTCGGTGTGGGGGGGGGCGGGGGGTATCATTGGGGGGGGAGGGGGGAGGCTGGGAAGGGAGGTGAAGGGTAAACAAAGGAGGAGGCTGCAATGCTTGGTAAGAAATGTATGCATTATCCTGCCCATGTAATTGTAGCCCCTCTGTACAGTATGTTCTCAAATAAAATAAAATTAAATTAAAAAAAAAAAAGAAACAAAGAACTTCCACTCATCTGGTCAAACCACTACTAAATAACTCCATGCTGCTGATCACATGTATGGTATATATGTGTACACCAGAGGAGAACCAGGAAGATGACACAGAACTAGAGGGAATCAGGGAAAAACATACAACAGCGGGACCCATCAGCTGCACAGGACATTGACCAAAATGAACTAAGCAACTTAATGGCAATTATGGGAGGGTGGGAACAAATGGGAAAGAGGGAACAGCTGATACTATGCAAAACAAAAGAAATGTACATACCACCCAATGCGGAAGAAATGACTGTATCACAAAGCTCATAGAACTCATAAATGTTATACCGTAATAGACGATTTGTTCCAGGAAAGTTAGAATGTGTTTGTGACTTTAACAGCATCACTATCCCACAATACTGTGAAATTGGGGAAATTATGTAATCAATCACAATAAAAAAATAAAAATTAAAAAAAAGATTGAAGTCCACACTAGACTCCCTCTAAACAAGCCTAACAGAGAAGGAAATGGTGACACTGTCCAAAAAGAAATGTACTCTTAGCAGGGCACCAGTGGCTCACACCTGTAATCCTAGCTACTCAGGAAGCTGAGATCCGAGGATTGTGCTTCAATGCCAGTCTGTGAGACTCTTATCTCCAATAAACCATCAGAAAACTACAAGTGGCATTGTGGCTCAAGTAGTAGAGCACTAACTAGCCTTGAGCTCTAGAGGTGAGAGGCAGCGCCCAGGCCCAGAGTTCATGTCCATGACTGATAAAAAAGAAATGAACTCTTTACCCACCTTATATAACTGTAACCCGTATCTTTTAGTAACAGTTAAAAAGTTTTTAAGTATGAATCTGAATTGGGAAAGCAGGACAGGGTCACTGGTGACTCATGCCTATGGTCCTAGCTACTCTGGGCTGAGATCTAAAGATCACAATGGAAAGCCACCAGGGCAGAAGAGTCTGTGAGACTTTCATCTCCATTTATTTATCCGGCAAAAACGAGAGGCAGGGTTCAAGTGCCAGCTGTGGAGGAGGGAGACAAGGTAGACTGTGAAGACGGAATTCAAGCTCCAGTGCCAGAACATACACATTAAAAAAGAAAGAGGCTGGGCACCGGTAGCTCACAACCATAATCCTAGCTCACAACCATAATCCTAGCTACTCAGCCTTGAGCAAAAAGGTCAGGAACAGCACCCAGGCCCTGACTTCAAGCTCCAGGAACATCACACACACAGACACACACACACAGACACAGACACACACACACACACACACACACACACACACACACACACACACAGACACAGACACACACACACACACACACACACACACACACACACACACACACACACACACAGCAGAAGACAACATCCTTAAAGGAACATGACAAAATTGCAAAAAAGATACCAAGTGATTTCATTGGTATCTTTTATCTCAAACTTCTAAAAAAAACCCATCTCCGGTATACTTTCTTTCACAGTGAAATTAATGCTTAGAAATTTTAGATGGGAAAGACGTTAGGATGAAAAAGCCACCCATTCTATTCTGGTACACTTAATATTCAACTAAAATCTAAGTCCATAAAACTTCCACTGAGTAGTGGGAGTTCTCTACTCATGAGACACAAGTAAACACAACCTAAATTCTGTTCTCCATGCTAGTCTTCAAAGGTATAAAAAAAGGTGTATTCTCCCTATCTCCTTTCCTTAGATTTTCATATTCATGATCCATTAACTCTCTAACTTTTTAAGACATTAATACTAGCCACTCTTCCCAGGGTTCTCCATGATTTTTATTCCCCTTCTAAAACATGGCTCTGAATGACAAATATCCTTCAAGTCTTATGAAATCACTGCTGTTTACTATCCAAACATACTTCTAACTCCTGTTTTCCTTGTCCACTAAAAGCAATTCCTGATAAAAATTTCTGAAAATGCCAACACTTTAATCTTCCAACATCTCAAAGCATCAGAGTTAGACATTAAACCATTCTAGCTGCTGGGAGCATGAGGAGAAATGAAACTTCCTGTCTCTGTAACTCCTGAATTTGAGCTTATCTGTTTGAGAATACCATACCTGCACTCACAGCATGATCTGACAACAATTACAAAATCATAAAGAACCCAACAAATAAAAGTGAAGATACCAGGCCCCTACATTCGCCAAAATAACATGCAATACTCTATTTGTAGAGTTCTTCAGGGAGAAAAATAAATTCATTTTTAAACACATAGTGTGTTAGTCACAGACAAAGTAGCCTCACTTATGCAAGCATCATTAAGAACAGTGCCTCATATATGGAGTAATTTGCCATGTCCCATGAAGTTATCTCTCCATTCTACTGACCCATGCACTATGGACCCGAAAGTAGGTCAATCCAGTTCTCTCTTAGGTATTCACAAGTAGTGATAGTGGAACCTATTAGTATCTGATAGGTATGTATGCCAAGACACAATATAACTCTGAAGATGGAGAAAGACAGGTAGAATAAATCTCCTTCCAGAGAAAAATGATAGAGATGAGCACAGAGTATTAAATGAGAAACAATAAGGGCTATGAGAGATGAAGAAAACAAACTGGTTTTTCAAAACTTTTCCATATGGATTAGAAGTGCAGGTTTCCTTTTGATCAATACAAACTTTCAAGACTAAACCTTGGCACAGGCCAAATTTTTCTTAAAAGAGACCCAGAAACACAACAAATCAAAGAAAGATTGGACAAATGGGATTGCATGAAATTGCAGAGCTTCTTGCATGGCAAAGGACATAGTTAGCAAGATCAATAGAAAGCCCATGGATGGGGAGAAGTACTTCACTAGCCATACAACAGACAAGGGTCTCATATCTAAAATATACCTGGAACTCAAAAAATCAAATCCTCCAAAAATAAATCCTCAAAGAAACAACTACCCAATAAATAAGTGGGTTAAAGACTTAAAGAGAAACTTCTCTGAAGAGGAAATAAGAATGGCCAATAGACACATCAAGAAATGCTCAACCACCCTAGCCATAAAAAAATGGCAAATCAAAACAACATTGAGATACCACCTCACCCCAGTTAGAATGGCTAGAATCAAGAACTCTAATAACAACAGATGCTGGAGGGGATATGTACAGAACCCTACTGCATTTTAGTGGGAGTGTAAACTTGTTCAACCACTTTGGAAAGTAGTATAGAGGTTCCTCAAAAGACTACATAGAGCTCCCCTATTACCCAGCAATCCTATTTTTGGACATATACCCAAATGATCACAAACAAGACCATCCTAAAGCTATCAGCACAACTATGTTTACTGCAGCATTATTTACCATAGCTAAGATATGGAACCAACTCAGATGCCCCTCAGTAGATCAAGAAAATGCAAAAAAAAAAATAGAAAAAAGGCTAGAATGTACCTCAGCTCAATGGCAAAACCTTGTCTAGCTAGTGCAACAACGTGGGTTCAATGCCCAGTTATCAAAAAACAAAAGGCAGAAAAACAATCAAACAAACAAAGAACAAAAGGCAAAAAAATAGCCCTAAATGAACAAAAATACTTTTTGGTCCTGACAGATTTAAATTCACCTAGCCCTGGTTGCCAAACAAAGTGCTAAGCAATTCTTATATTCAACATATATGACGATATAATTTTAATACATAGAAGTCCTTGAAATTACTTCAGAGGCAGAGTAGAGGGATATGAGCAGTTCCAAGACACAGATCTCTAACTGGCAGCTGGATTCACAAGACAACACACCACACCAGTAGAATGTCCCCATGTCCTTAGTATCAAAATTGCACAAGCTAGCTACTGAATCCAAAGTATCCTAGGACTTAATGTTTCCATATATAGACCTCCAGCATGTTTGACTTCAGCTGAAATCTCACTGGAACTAGGGATCCCAAGGGAAGTCTCTGCCTTTTCAATGATATTTGAAGTATCTTGTCCTAAAGAAAAATCAAAATGTGTTGCTCTTTATTACCCAAACTAAACAAACTAAATTTCAAAAATGTAATATCAAAGTCCATGTGTCTAAAATCATGATAGCTATAAGACAGTTTATTTTTAACAATTAGGGTTATTAATCCTTGGAAATATCTCCTTAGTATAACATTTTTTATACAAAAACTCTGATACAACATCACTAAAGAACAGACATTTATAGCAATTCCTAGACTTCATTCTAATAAGAAAATGCTAACAATTCTACATGCGATGTCTATCATCTATCTCATGATCACTTGTCTTCAAACAATAAATCCCTTGAACAAATGTAGAAGGAGATTTATTAACAAAGTCCCTTGTAACAATGTAAACGAACACAGACAGTCATGAAGTGACTGATGATCTTACACACAGTGGCTAATGTAGCTGAGCCTGAGGAGAGCAAGGACTTGTTCCAGGTGCCCCAATATCCCCATCTGGCCTGGGATATATCTTTGGAAAGTTTCCTACTGTCCCAGTAAATGATCGGGGGAGGGAAGACACTAGAAAGTATGAAAGGGCTGGGAAGGTGGCTCAGTGGTAGAGCGCTTGCCTTGCATGCCTGAGGCCCTGGGTTCGATTCCTCAGCACCACATAAGCAAAAAGGAAAAAACTGGAAGTGGCGCTGTGGCTCAAGTGGTAGACCGCTAGCCTTGAGCTGAAGAGCTGAGGGACAGCGCCCAGGCCCAAGAGTTCAGGCCCCACGACCGGACCCAAAAAAAAAAAAAAAAAAGAAAGTATGAAAAATTAGAGAGAAATAGTATAATATACGTAAGTTATCTAATTATTAGCCAAAGTATGGGGAACCAAATAATATTTGCTTAATGCACTGCTTGACTGACAGACACTTGCATGTTTTCATCATGTAGGCACCATGCAGCAAAGGTAATTACTGCTGATGGCATTTATAGAACTGAAAAACTATTATTTACGGTTGTAAAAACAAGTAAAGAAGTTCAATCCTAAATTAGCATTGAGCTCGAGTCTCTTAACCCCAACTTCTTTTTCCTTGTACCAGGGCCTCACACGTTTGGTTTGCTTGCTCGTGACTGGCACTCTACCACTTGAGCCATACCTCTAGTGTAGCATTTTGCTGAAATTTAGTTGGAAATTGAATCTGCATTTCATCTGGACCTAAGCATCCTCAGGAGCTAGGATTACTGGTGTGAGCCAGGGGTACCAGGTTAACCCCAATATTTTTAAATCCCAATATTTTATAGAGATTCTAGCTGGGCACCAGAGGCTCACACCTGTTTTCCTAGCTACTCAGGAGGCTGAGTATCTGAGATCTGAAGATCACAGTTCAAAGCCAGCCCAGGCAGGAAAGTTCATGAGACTCTTATCTCCAATAAACCATTAGAAAACCAGAAGTGGTGCTGTGGTTTAAGTGGTAGAGTGCTCACCTTAAGTTGAAAAGCACAGGGACAGCGCCCAAGCGCAGAGCTCAAAGCCCCATGACCCACAAAAAAATAGAGATTCTAGTCAGTGGCTGTCTGTAATACCTGAAAAGGGAGAACTTCTGAAGTCTCAGGGTCCCTGGAAGACCCAACATCTGGTCTTTTCAACTGGGCACTACAGCTTCCATTAACTTTCTTGATTGGCATGTTGGTCAACAGATTCATTAGTCTTCACAGACTCAGAATTCTCCACTGACTCCCAGTTTCCATCTTCAGTTATCACTGGAGTCTCAAGGATCATCTTTATCAGAAAGCCCAAGGGAAAAAAGTGATTGAGGTCAGCTTTTTTAGTATACATTATTTGTCTAAATCTTTTGACACTTTCACAGAGTCACAGGCAGGAACATTAGTAAATTAATACAGACAAGATCCCACAGATCTTCCCCCACGTTCTCCTAATAACAGCTTCCATAACTGAAGCATAATTCATTGTGGCAGAATCCACCAATCTTCAGATTTCAACAGATTTCAACTGAAACTCTTTCACTTCAAGAAGTATAGATGAAATTACATAGCATGCCACTTGTTAAGAATTTTTTACACAGCATTTAAGTCCCTCCAGACCAACTTCTATTGTATTAAGACTTTTTTTATTGTTTCTGAATAGTCCATGCTATAAATGTACTTTGGGACTATCACAGAAATAAGATGATTCAGAAACCTTATGTATAGGTGTTTATGGGAACCAAAGCTTTCTCTTGGGCTACTCAGTTTAGTTTTAAATGTTACTGTTAGGCTGGGCATGTGCCTTAGCAGTAGAAAGCTTGCCTAGCATGCATGAAGCCCTGGGTTTGATTCCTCAGTAACATATGAACAGAAACTGGCACTGTGGGTCAAGTGGTAGAGCACTAGACTTGAGCAAAATGCTCAGGGATAGTGCCATGGCACTGAGCTCAATCCACAGTACTGTCTCAAAACAAGGTATTTTTCTATTCTTTTCCCAAGTAAACTATCACTTCATTTTCCTAGTGGCAATGTATGAATAATCAAGTTCCCCTGAATTCTGATCAACCTTGTGTTGTCACTATTTTGATTGAACCATTCAAATAGGTATGTAGTGGTACCTCACTGAGCCTTTTAAATTGCATTCCTCTAATGGCTGGGACAAAGGCATCCTTTTATGTGCTTATTTGCTGAATATATATTCTTCAGTGAAACATTTATTTGTATCTTTTGGTCATTATCCAATCATTGTGTTTTGGTTTTTATCATTATGTACTACAGAGACTTGAGAACACTGTTTATTAGAGATTTAATTCCTCTACTATATGGCTTGCAAATATTTCACGCTAGTTTATAGTTTATCTTTTTCCTTTCTTCCTAGAGTCTTTCCCTGAGCAAGTTTTTCATTGTGAGGAGGTTCATTATCTATTTTCCCTTTTACTGACTATCCTTTAAAATCTTTAGTAATCACTTCCTACTAAAACTCTTCCAGAGATTTAATCTATCCAAAAATATTTCTGTCAGAACAGTTTTTTAGGGTTTTGTTTCCTATTTATGTGGTGGCCCTAGGGAACAAAAGATGTCCCTAATCCTTTTGCTTTTGTTTTTTAGATAGGGTTTCCCAAATTTGTCTAGGCAAGCCTCAGACCATGAATTTCTTACCTCTGCCTCTCAAGTACCTGAGATTACAGGCATACACTACCATGCTTGCTATCTCTGAAACACTAACTTTTTGTTTGGTCTGCTCTTAAACCTTAATCCTCCTATCTCCTTCTCTGGAGTGTCTAGGATTATAAGTATAAAACACTATTCTGGGCCTTTTGCTATTATTAAAAATATTCATCATAAATATACCAAAATTCTGTTAGTATTGGAACATTTGATGTGACAAAAGAGATGACGATTGACTTATATTTTACACTTACTTTTTTTTTTACAGTGCTAGTGATAGAACTTAAGACCCCACACATACCAGGGAAGAGCTCCACCATTTGGCTATATCCATTGAATTCCTACTTTAACATTTTTTTTGCCAGTCCTGGAACTGGAACTCAAGGCCTAGGCACTGTCCTGGAGCTTTGTTTGCTCAAGGCTAGCACTCTAACCCTTGAGAGACAGCCTCACTTCTGGATTTTTCTGTGTATGTAGTATTGAGGAACTGAACAACGGGCTTCATGCATGGTAGGCAAGCACTATTACTAAACCACATTCCCTGCACCTCAGATCAACTTTTAAGCAACAATTCAATTACCCAATCTAATTCCTTCCAGAAGAAGAGAAGGAGAATCAAATACCATGAGAGAATAAATGTATTTCCTCCTCTTTCCTTCACTCTTCTCTTGTGCTCTCTCTCTTTCTCTTTCACCCTCCTTCACCCATACACACAGGTATGTATAAACTATTTTATAGAGAGATGGATTACATGTAGGAAAGAGCCAATATATGACAACAAATGTTTCAAACAGATTTAAAAAACTTATTAACAACTAAGGCAGAAAGACCAGCACACTACTATAATTAAGATACATACCAAAAATGCTAACAGAAAGGAAAACACCCATTTGAATCAGGAGACATGATTCATACACAAAGAACCAAACACAAGTCTAGAGCTTGGAGTGTCAAATCTAGCCTAGAGATGTTTTTAATTTATCTATATAGTGCCTAAACTTTTAAATGAGTTCCATGTTTAAAAACCAGTCTTCATACAAAAGTGCAAGTGTCCAATTTCCCTTGAAAACTGAAAGATCTAGCAACAAAGGCTATATAGTGACTGGTTAATAACTACTTCATGCCAAATAGCTACTGGTCCTTTTAGGCAATGCTCCTGCACCTCAAAATTGGCACTCGAATTCAATTCACTCATTTATGTTAACTGATTAGCCCTATAGTCATCTGCAAATACCTGCCATGAGACATACATCAGACTGTGACAGGTGAAAATGCCAGAGAGAGTGTTCAAAGGTATAAAAACAATCCATAAGAAAGCTCAAAGGTATACATGATACCAGTTGCCTGGAGCCATTAAAATACCAGAGAGAAAAAGAATCACGAGGCATGAAATCAGAAGGCAACTTTAAGATACCTTGGAGCTAAGCTGTAGGTGTGTGTGTGTGTGTGTGTGTGTGTGTGTGTGTGTGTGTGTGTGTGTGTGTTTGTGTGTGTGTGTGTGTGTTGTATACTATGTGTAATGCATGCACTATATGTAATACAAAATATATCATTGTAGAAATGTAATTCATTTAACTTCATATGATATTAAGACATACTCTGAAATAGGAAACAATGGAAATCTCTATACTTTGGTCATCACCATCTAAATTTGAATCTACATGATTAAAAATCATTTAGAGGGGCTGGCCAGGTGGCTCAGTGGTACAGTACTTGCCTTGCATGCATGAGGCCCTGGGTTCAATTCCTCAGTACCACGTAAGCAGAAAAAGCCCGAAGTGGCACTGTGGTTCAAGTGGTAGAGTGCTAGCCCTAAGCTGAAGACTTGAGGGACAGCACCCAAGACCAGAGTTCAGGCCCCAGGACCAACCAAAAAAGAAAATAAAAGATCATCTAGAATGTGTTAGGATGGAAGACAAAGAGTTTATATTGTTTATACTGTTAATATTATTAGTAGAAGGAATGTAGATACTCTACTCTCAATAAATTCATCATCTCTCAGCAAACATAAATAAATAACAGGTAGGTGAAAGTGCAATTGCATTATTTAATGGTTTCCTAAGTTTTCTGGGTATTTTATGATGAATTGGAAAAGAGAAATATGCCAGTAAATTAAGAAAAAATAAGCCAAAAGGATTCATATTTTTAAGGAACCAAAATGCATATGCTTTGTGTCTCTCACTCCTACCATCAGGCTGCCTTTTCCCTCCTTTACCCTTCTCAGCAATCAAGGCTTACCAGCAACTTGCTCCTGCCAACCTCAACTTGGGGAGTACCATGCACCCAGCCAGCACATAGCCACTCCTGATGCCTACAAAGTGTGCTCCCAATGCCTGGGAAATACTTCCCCCTGTGGGGTGGGTCTGGCCAGGTATACTTCTGGGTCCGGGTTTTTCTTTGGTCTGAAGTGGCTGGGCTCTGGTTCATTGAGTTTGGGCACCAACTGGGTGGTTTAAAGTTTGGCTGACCATAGTCACTGGAGTGATGTCAGCTGGGAAAAGGAGACTGGGGGTGTCCATCTGCATTTGTGTTTTTGAAGATCTGACCCTCCAACAGGTACTGAGCGCTAAGTAGCCTCCCAACTATCCCGAGGTCAGGGATTACCCAAGCCACTGATTGGCAAGGCCCAAATGGGCAGAACAGGGCTGTCCAGGCCAGTAGCAAAGTGTTTGCAAGGACGTTTAGTTATATGAATTGGGCAGGAGAAGGTGAGGGAGGACTAACTAGCAAATGCAAAGGCCTTAACAAATTTTAATAATCCAAGAAAAGAAAAACAAAAAAATGCTGCAAAAAAACGGGTCAAGGGGATTGTAATGTGGCTTAGTGATAGAGGCTTGCCTGGCATGCATGAAGCCCTGGGTTCAATCCCTCAGTACCACATACACAGAAAAGGCCAGAAGTGATGCTGTGGCTCAAATTGTAGAGCACTAATCTTGAGCAAAAGAAGCACAACGTCAGTGCCCAGATGCTGAGTTTAAGCCCTAGGACTGGCACAAAAAAATGAGGGGGAGGAGGTTTGCAAAAAGGAGGTCTGGGACTTGAACACCTGGCTCGTCGAGCTTATGAGATGGGATAAAGTTGTTTCTCTCTCTCTCTCTCTCTCTCTCTCTCTCTCTCTCTCTCTCTCTCTCTCTCTGTGTGTGTGTGTGTGTGTGTGTGGTTAATTGGAGATGAATCTCAGATTTTCTGGCCCCCAAAACATTAGACTCCTGAGTAGCTAGGATTACAGGCATTAGCCACCTATGCCCAGCTCAGGATAGTTTTAACTCTTAATATGGAACTTAATGGGAAAAGACAGTAGGTTTCTAAGCAGACTAGTAAGATGCTTTGATTTGTGGTTTTTAAGATGAGTCCCCCTTCCCTCATTAAAAAAGATGCATCTCATTATTTATCCTTCAGTAGTGTAAATGTGTGAAGTCTGGAGTTGTGGAGCTAGAAAGGTATAAGTTTATAAATATAAGGAAAATGGAACTTTTCAGAGGTAAAGAGATTGGATTTTTTTTTTTTGGCAGTCTTGAGGCTTGAACTCTGGGGCTGGGCACTGTCCCTGAGCAATTCAGCTCAAGGCTAGCACTCTACCATTTGAGCTACAGCGCCACTTGCGGTTTTCTGGTGGTTTATTGGAGATAAGAGTTTTACAGGTTTTCCTGCCAGGGCTGGCTTTGAACCCTGATTCTTGGATCTCAGCTTCTTGAGTAGCTAGGATTACAGGCATGAGCCACCGGCACCTGGAGAGAATTGGATTATGTAAAAATCCAAACATGTGGCTGGGTATCAAACACAGTGGTTAGATGTCTAGCCTAGCATGTGCTAGGAGAGAAAGGAAGCAGAGAGAAAGAAGAAAAGAAGAACAAGAATAAGGGAGACAGGAGAGAAAAAAAGAGAATCTATGTTTTCTACTGCTTCAGTGGTTTCAGTAGAGCCATCATTCTAAATAAACCTTCCCCAGATAAGTCTCCGATTTGTCTGCCTGGGCTGGCTTCAAATCTGGATCCTCAGATCTCAACTTCCTTAGGTAGTTATAATCGTAGGCTTGAGCCACTCTAGCTCTGGCCTCTTAACCTTCTGTTTTATCTAGTAGCTGCTAATTTCCTCTTACCTCATTTCTGGGGCTTGAACCCAAGGCCTGGGCATTGCTCTTGAGCTTTTTTGTTCTAACCTAGGGCCTAGCCACTTGAACCACAGCTCCACTTCCAGATTTTTTTTGGTGTTTCACTGAAGATGAGTGTCACAGGTGAAAATCTATTTAAAGAGAACAGTAAAAACAATGTAGTTAAACAATTGTGTCAGAACAGGAGCTCAAAGGATCATACTTTGAAGAAAAGGTGCTGGATTCATGGACACAGACTATGACTTTCACCGTCCTTAGATTTAACATAGTAGTAGATACACAGAGACACTAAATAAATGCTGCTTGATACCAGTTCCATTTTGTGTTGCTTATATTAAACCTAACTCACTTTGTGAATGTCAGTTTGGAAGGAAACTATCTTGCAGAAAAGCTTATAGGCAAATCTCCAACATCAGGCTAGGTTCTCAAACAGAACTTGAGGCACTTCACAAGCTGGGCCATTTAGAGATGAGGCAGAAGATCTTGCTGGAATACCAACCTGGCCCATGTCCATCTCAAGCAAAGCATCTGGTTCCCATCTGTTTCCTAAGCTAAACCTGCACAGAGATACTCTTTGAAGAAAATCTCTTTACAATTGAACTATAGACATGTTATTTGCCAATTATCATGTAAGAAACAATGGCCTCATCCTGAAAAATACTGGCAAGGATCACCTTAAGTAGATGACCAAAGATACATCCAGGCAATGAGACACCAGAAATTGATATGACATAACTGAGCTTTCTCATTCAGTTATAAAATTGGGCACAAACAAACAAGGAAACCAATATATGCCTAGCTGGGTTCCAGTGGCTCACCCATGGAATTCTAGCCAATAAGGAGGCTCAGATCTGAGGATGTTGGTCCAAAGCCAGCCCAGAGAGAAAAGTCTGTGACATTCATATCTCCAGTGAACACCAGAAAACTGGAAGTGGGTGCTGTAGCTCCAAGTGGTAGAGTGATAGCCTATAACTAGCTCAAAGAGAGCACCCAGGCCCCGAGTTCAAGCCCCAGGACCAGCCAAAGTAAAAAAACACCCACCCAAGTCACACTGGGAGGCTTCCCACAGGATCAGTAGCTGCCCTTTTCAAAAGTGTCAAGCTCATACTAAAGAAAAGACAGTGGAAATGTCACAGACTGGAGGAGGCAGAGGAGGTCTGACAGATCAAGGGAAAGCAGGATCCTGGATGGATCCTGAGTGGGAGTGCCAGTTCTGAGGCTTGAACTCAAGACCTGGACACTGTCTCTTAGCTGTTTTGCTCAAGGCTGGCACTCTACCACTTGAGCCACCACTTTACTTCAGGCTTTTTGATGGTTTGTTGGAGAGAAGAGGCTCACAGACTTTCCTGCCCAAGCTAGCTTTGAAACTTAATCCTAAAATCTCAGCCTGCTGATGAGTTAGGATTACAAGTGCCAGCTATATTTTCTGTTTTATCTTGCAATAAAAATAAAAAGATTGGGGGGGAGGGGGGAGGCTGGGAAGGGATGTGAAGGGTAAACAAAGGAGGAGGCTGCAATGCTTGGTAAGAAATGTATGCATTATCCTGCCCACGTAATTGTAACTCCTCTGTACAGTATGTTCACAAATAAAATTAAATTAAATTAAAAAAAATAAAATAAAAAGATTGTTTTCAAAATACATACTTGGGAGGGAACAAGGGAGAGGCTCTGCTAGTACTGTTGACTCTAGCCGTTTTTGTCTTATGCTACAGCTGCAGGGCAGGCCACATGGGCAGGGTGTGGTTCAGGCACAGGCTCAGCCTGCCTAGAACAAGGAGGTAAAAATGAGGTGTACATAGTTCTGACAATAGCTAGTGGTCTTGTTTGGCCTTCTAGTGTAGAGAGCAGAAGGAAATAAAATGAGGAAATAATAGTTGAGGGCACAGTATGTAATCTCATTATGCCATGACAAGATATTTGTTCTTAACCTGTCAAGCAAAAGAGAAAAGGTATATGTTTCTCATCAAGGATAGATACCACCTCAGTGGTCACTTCTCAGTCCTCTTTGCAAACAAATCCCAATTTTGTCTCATCATCCATTCTGTTGGTTTCTGTGTTTACATGGGATGTCTGGTGCTGCAACAGCCAACTTGGGATGATGAGCTTTAGCCTGTGGAGAATATACCCAGTATGGTCAATTCAAAAGATGGTAGGAATATAAATATAAGAAGACAGACTAGGTGCCAGTGGCTCAGGCCTGTAATCCTATCTACTCAGGAAGCTGAGATCTGAGGATCATGGTTCAAAGCCAGCCCAGGCAGGAAAACCTGCGAAACTCTTATCTCCAATAAACCACCAGAAAATCAGAAGTGGCCCTGTGGCTAAAGTGGTAGAGTGCTAGCCTTGAGCTGAGTTGCTCAGGGACAAAGCCCAGGCCCAGAGTTCAAGCCCCATGGCTCACAAAACAAAAGACAAAAAAAGAAGACAGTACTGAGCCACTGAATTAATGAATTCTACCGTCTCCCTTGTGCTATGGTTATTATTTTTTTCTTTTTTTTTCCAGGGCTGAGGACTGAACCCAGGGCCTTGCACACGTGCCAGGCGTGCGCCCTTCCCCTGGATAACCCCCCAGCCCCACTGTGGTTATTATTATGTGAAATAATAAATCTTCCTCTCACTGAAATGAGTTAGGCCTTCTATAATTACACCTAAAAGCAACCAAAATTATGCTTGAGTCCTAAGGGAAAATAAAAGGCATCTAGAAGTAATACAAGAAAAAAAATATAGGTGAAAAATAAAAATAAAGGCTAAAATGCATTAGGTGCATAGGGCTCTGAAAAATCTCCCAGGCCTGAAGAAACTCACCTGGAGTTTCAGAAGCCAGCTCCAATTTACATTTAACCATCTAAGTCTAGTTGCTATCAAGTTCTTATAGGCAGTGATCCCTGAGAAGAGGAAGAAAAATGAAAGGGAAATAAAATTAAACAACTGCCAGTGGAGAAACCAGCTTTACATGATCAATTTCCTTCCAGGGAATCTCTATTTGTCTGAAGAGAATTTCTTCATCAGATCCCTGGCCCCAAGTCAGAGACAGGTATATGAGGAGGAGACAGGACAGGGCAGCCTAAGATGGACAGTGACTCATCTGGAATGGAAGAAAGAGCTAGCATGTGGCAGAGACTGAGCCCAAAGCTAAGCCTGACTCGATCCAGAACCTTCCCAATGCACTGTCATGCCAGAAATGAAAGCCAAGCTGCAAAGCCACCAAGAGCTGCTTCTAAGCCATTCTGAAAAGTGCCCACATTCACCCAGGCGTCTCACCAGAGACCCCAGGTATAGTCCAGCAGAGCACTTGAAAGCAGAAACCCAAGAAGCAAAGCAGGTGGCCTGCATCCAAATTCAAGAAATGTAACTCACTCAATTGTCACTGTGGCCAGGCCTGAGATTTCCAGTCAGTCCCCTACACTCTAGCCTGAGGACAGGACCTATTAGGATGAGACCATATAATAAGACACGGATGAAGGCCCTGTCTGACTGCCACTGCCATTAAGAACAGCATTATAGATGGGTGCCCATGGCGCATGCCTGTAATCCTAATCAGGATGCTGAGATCTGAGGACCATGCTTTGAAGCCATCCTAGGCAGAAAAGTCAATGAGGTTCCTTATCTCCAATAAAGCAACAAAAAAAGCCAGAAGTGGAGCTATGACTCAAGTAGCAGAGTGCTAACCTTGAGCAAAAAGCTGAGGGACAACTTCTAGGATGGTGGTGTGGGGAAAGACTAATACCACAAGCCCCTTTAGGACAGGTGCTCTCACTTATGCCCATTTCCTTCAGAGCATTGCATAGCCCTCACCTTACTGACTTGCCTCTCCCTGTTTTAACACAGGATATTCACTTGGCCAGTCTATCTTGCAGCATCCCTAGCAAAGCAGCTTTTTCTCTGGGGTTTAACCAAGGAGCCAATACTGTCTGTGATTGGTTAACTGTGCACAGTCCAGAATCAATGATACCTGGGGTCCATCTGGCTTGGCCATCTACTGTTGTAGCTTACAGCATATTGTTCAACACTTCTGTTTTCTTATAATAGTTCTTGCTCATGGGTCCTAACGGTCACAATAGAATAACTAATAGGGTTACTTGTGTACACACACACACACACACCACTGCAACAGTACTACAAGGGAAACAAGGCAACTCAACAGGGAGCTTCAGGATTCAAACATCTACCACATCCTAAGTATTTCCTGTTCCTTCTTAAGTAATTATTAATATTATTCCTATTTTGGTGCAAGTACTGGAGAGTGAACTCAGAGCTGGGACACTGAGCCCCACTCAACTGGGGACTGAACTATCCCTAAGCTTTTTTGTTTTTGTTTTTTGTTTTGGGTCTGGTCATGGGGCCTGAACTCTGGGCCTGTGCACTGTCCCTTAGCTCTTCAGATCAAGGCTAGCACTCTACCACTTGAGCCACAGCACCACTTCTGGCTTTTTTTTTTATTACTTATGTGGTGCTGAGGAATGGAACTAGGGCCTCATGCATGCAAGACAAGCGCTCTACCACTGAGCCACCTTCCTAGCCCTTCCTTAAGCTTTTTCTGCTCGAGGCTAGTGCTATACCATTTGAGCCATACCTCCAGTTCTGGCTTTTTGCAGGTTAATTGGAGATAAAGAGCCTCACAGACTTTTCTTTCCAGGTTGGCTTCAAACCAGGACCCTCAGATCTCAGACTCTTGAATTGCTAGGATTACAGTGGTGAGCCACCCGCACCTGGGTACAATCTGTTTTTTTAATGTTTTTTTGAATGTTTTTTATATCTATTAGATATGGAGATTAGGAATCTCTGCTGCTCTCTTTTTTTCTTAGCTGTATTTTCTTTTTCTTAGCCCCTTCCTTAAATGATTCTTTATTTTTTATTTATTTATTTATTTTTATTTATTTATTTTTTGGTCAGGGGTCCTGAACTCTGAGCTTGGGCACTATCCCGCAGCTCTTCAGCTCAAGGCAAGTGCTCTACTGCTTGAGTCACAGTGCCACTTCTGGGTTTCTAGTGGTTTATTGGAGATGAGAGCATCATGGACTTTCCTTCCTGGGCTGGCTTTGAACCATGATCCTCAGATCTCAGCCTCCTGAGTAGCTAGGATTACAGGTATGAGCCACTGGCGCCCAGCCCTTAAACAATTGATTCCCTATCTGGTAAGAGGAACAATGATTTCACCTCCTAATGAGTAGGTTGTCACAGATAGCAGTCTGTGAGCATGAGACCTGTCATATAATAACTACTTACTGAAACAGGCATGACCTGTAAGGGCAGAAAGAAAAGGAGCTAATGAAGGGGACTCCAGGAGGACAAGGCAGCTCTTCTCTGATAACACTAAGAGCTCCCAGAGGTCAGGGATAGTATCCTCAGATCTATGACCCCACATGGACAATAGGCTGATTCTCTACATATCTGATGTCACAGCAATCTTAGTACCAAGAGTGGCTCCTTTGTGCCAGGACAGGAAGGAAGGAAGAGGACAGGGGGGCCCATAGACAGGCAGCTCCTGAAACAGATCACCAGGTGACAAAATGAAGACAAGAGTATAATCAGGAGACCATCACATCCTCTGCAAGCTTCTCCACCAGAGGCCAGCAGCAGAGGAAGACAGACAGCCCACTGTGGGTGAACATGAGCACCACACTGGGAAGGCCCAGAATGGTGAACCAAAGAAATATAGGAAGGGGAGAGCTTTGGAGATGTATATCAGCTCTGACTTTTACCAATCTTGAGATTGCTCCTCATGGTCCTCAATTTCCTTATCTGTACAAGGTGGAAAATTATCATCTTGATCAAATACAAGGACAGGGGAGCCCTTGTTCCAAAGAGAGACATAAATGATAGTCATGTTATGGAGATTTTTTTTCTGAAGGTAAAAACTAACCTCCTAGCCAGATACTAGTGGCTAATACCTGAAATCCTAGCTACTCAGGAGGCTAAGATCTGAGGATCATGGTTTTCAGCCAGCTCAGAAAGAAAGGTAAGTCTTTGAGACACATAGCTCCAAATAACCACCAAAAAGCCAGATGTGGAGCTGGGACTCAAGTGGTAGAACACCAGCCTTGAGGAAAAACAAACAAAAAACAAACAAACAAAATCTCCTGGCCTTGCATTTAAGACCTAGCCCTGCATTCAAGCCCTAGGATCCGCAAGAAGGAAAAAAGGAGGAAAAAAAAAAACTCTCCTCAAACAAGAATACAAGCTAAGAGGTTTTCAGCTGAATGCAACTAAAATAAAAATGGGAGAGCCCGTTGTTTCCTGAGGATGACTATTTATGAGGCCAATTTCATTTTCAAGTGCTAATGAGTCCCCAAAGCAGACCCATGTACAGCCTGGAGTCCAGAAGAGTGGGAAGACACCCAACCCAAACTTTGTGGAAGCTCCAAGGACACTTGTGGCGCTCAATCAGAGTGTAATGATCAGAGCAATAATCTAAATAATGAACAAGATAAAGTGTGGTGGAGGGGAGGAGAGAGAAGATACAGGTGGAAAGGAATAGTACTTAAGTTTTTTGTATTTCCTCAAGACAAACTTCTGTCTGGAATAGATTAATTCCATCTATATATTAATGTGGATTACTAATTAATGAGTTAAAAATGCTTTCAACACAAGAAGTGCTAAGAAAATGCTTAAAAATAATGAGTCTCTGGGTATGTCTCCAAAAGAAATATGCTAGCTTCTGTAATTTTCTCTCTCTCTTGTAACATTTAAAATGTTATGGTTTGCCAGGCATTGGTGGCTCCTGCCTGTAATCCCAGCTACTCAGGAGGCTGAGATCTGAGAACCGAGGTTCAAAGCCATCCCAGGAAGGAAAGTCCGTGTGACTACTATCTCCAATAAACCACTAGAAAACCAGAAGTGGCACTGTGGCTCAAGCAGTAGATTTCTCGCCTTGAGCTGAAGAGCACAAGGACAGTGTCCCAGCCCAGAGTTCAAGCCCCACAACCAACCAAAAAAAAATATTATGGTTTGAAGGAAATGGAAGGGAATCATGGAAATTCATTTAAAGCACAAAATCAGGAAATTGGAAAGCCTGGTCAGGTAACTAACTTCCTTGAAGTCCTATGAACACTATCAATGCACATTCCCCAGTGCGCTGAGAGCGCTGTTGCACACATCTGAGCTGCAGTTCATTCTTGGGATACTTGAGCACAGATGATGTCTTGAGTGTCTTCATAGCCCTGCCACACAACACTTTACCAGGTGCACAGCAAACAGTCAATAATATGTTACATCACCAGGTCTTCTCAAAAGAGATGGGCATGCCTAACTATGCAGGAAGCTGAGATCTAAGGATAGAAGTTCAAATCCAACACAAACAGAAACATCAAAGAGACCCTTACCTCTAATTCATCAGCAAAACCCTAAATTGGAGGTATGGCTTAAGTGGTAGAGTACCAGCCTTGAATGAAAAAGCTAAAGGACAGCACCCAGGCATTGAGTTTAAGCTCTAGTACTGACACAGAAAGAGATAGATTGGGAGGTGGGGGGGGGGAGTAAAGTTTAAAAAAGGAAGAAAAAGATTTTTGGCATTGGAGAACTATGAAGGCCCACGGACTAGGTGATCAAGGTCAAATTGACAGTGAAAATACATCAACTTTGTGCTAAGAATGGCATTTACTTCTCTGGTTTTCTCCTCCCAAATCCATGAACTTCAATCTAAAATCAAAAACACATGAGATGAATCCCAACAGATTCTAAAGCATGTCTGACTAGGGCTCCTCAAAACCATCCAAGCTGCCCCCAAACAAGGGCAGTGTCAGAAGCTGTCACAGCCAAGAGGAGCCCAAGAAGCCATAGCAACTCAATGTGAAGAGGTTTCCTGGAAGGATTTTACAGAAGTAGAAACAAGCCTGAGAAGACCCAGAGCCCAGCTAAAGTCTCACAGACACAGTAGGAACCCCAACCTTCCCTCATATCCACTTGGTGAAAAGATTCTCACTGACAAGCTGATGATGCTTTCTTTACATGTACAGTGACAAGACCTTTGTAAATTTGTCACTGAAATGCAATGCTCAGAAGTGGTGCTGTGGCTCAAGAGGTAGAGCGCTGACCTTAAGTTGAAGAGCACAGGGACAGCGCTCAGGCAAAGAGTTTAAGCCTCACGACCACCACCAAAACAACAAAAAAACAACTAATAATCCTAAAATGCAATTCTCCTTCTCTGGAAACCCCAACTTCTCTTGAACACAAGTCCTGTATAATTTGGCACTGAAGCACCTCATGGACCTCAGAGCATCATGTAGCGAGAGTCAAAACTGAGGCCCAAAGTGGGAGCCAGTGTTTTCCCAATTTCTAGTTTAGGATCTGGTGCTCTACTTGGGCTGATGCTTCAACACTGGCCAGATCCAAAACTCTCCCTTCTATCCTGCACACACCAAGAACCAGTTTAGGACTCTGGGATAAATTCAAAGACCAGCTTCTGGTCTTTGCTAGCATTGTGGCTGGTGTGGTGCAAGGACATATGTGTGGAAAGTGGTTTGGTATTTAGCTACATGTCCTTTTGCCATGGGACACTATGCCAGAGCCACACAGAAAGTCCATCCCTGGCAGGGTAAGGATCCAGACATAAACACACAGCTTTCAAGGGGCTAGGAAGGTGGCTCAGTAATAGAGTGCTTGCCTCACATGCATGAGAACTTGGGTTCAATTCCTCAGCACCACATGAACAGAAAAAGCTGGAAGCAGCAAGTGGTAGAGTGCTGGCCTTGAGCTGAAGAGCTAAGGGATAGCACCCAGGTCCAGGGTTCAAATACCAAGACTGGAAAAAAAACACAAAAACAAACAACCACCACCACAACAAACAAAAACAGCTTCCAACTAGGGTGTGTGGAAAAGGCAAAGTTCTGCAGGCTGGCGAGGTGGCTGCATTTCCTTCCCCTGTGTGGGCCCCATCCATCAGCCTCCCTGAGGGATCTCAGCTACTTGTAGGGCACATTTTCTAAATGTGAACCTGTTTTTCTTATGAGAATCAAAGTGCTCCAACTAACTGCAAGATCATAAATACTCAAAAGTGACTGTTAATAGCAGTGGCAGTTTGCAAAATACCAAATGGCAGCAAGAAGTGGATATCATAACTTACCTTCTTTGCTTTCCCATGTTCACAGAGGTGTTATGCAGGGTGTTTTTTTTTTTCCTGGTGGTTCTCTTTTTTGTTTTGTTTTTTAAGTGATGAGATCTTCTTTCAAGTAGGTTCACAGGGGCTCCCTGGGACTTCAGGCAGTACCTTGAAAATTACTTAACAGATACTAAAAAGAAAACCAAAGAAGCCTACAATTCCAAGCCTAAAAGCTAATTTTAAAAATATGCCTAATATCCCAATGCTAGTGGCTCATACCTGTAATCCTAGCTACTCAGGAGGCTAAGATCATTAAATTATGGTTCATGGCCAATGCAGGCAGGAAAATCTATGAGACTCTTATCTCTAATTAACTAGAAAGAAATGTAGGAAGTAGAGGTAAAGCTTTCGTGGTATAGCACCAGCCCTGCATGAAAGAAGCTAAGTTTACCATTCTTTTACACATGAAAAAAATCAGGTCCCAAAAGGTCATTTGTCCAGGCCACTCAGCTACAGGACAAATTGGGAGATGTGAACAGAAGGTATCTAACTTTAGAACTCAGGGCTTGGCTCTCACCCTGCTACATTCCCAGTCAAAGCAGACCAGAGAAGGATGGAGGACCTCAGCAAAAACCATCCCTGTGGCCATGTATTGTGGTACTCAGGAAACAGAGGCAAGAAGAACACTAAGAGTATGAGGTAAACATGGGCTACATGGACAGATCCTGTCTTAGAAAAACAATCCTTGTGCACAGGAGCAGCCTAGGGACTATGTGAGTATCACATTATGGGAACCTGTCATTATTAGCTCAATGAACAAAAGGATAAACTTTTAGAAAATAGCCAAGATCCCTATATGAAATGGTGGACATAGAGGCCTAGTTTTGCCACCCACTGTCTTTTTGGCCTTTGTTCCTTTATCACTTAAATGGTGCAAATACCACCTTCTCATTGTTAAGACAATTTTGGTGAGCTCACATATGTGAAAAGTTCTTTGAAAAACACAAAGTGCTGTATAAATTGTGTTATTAATGAAAATCTCTAAAAATTGAGTCAAGTTGCTAAAATTCATTCTCTCAGATCCCTTTTCCAGAGGCAGAAAGTGAGGGGAAAAGAGATGAAAATAACTTGCCTAAAGTTCCAACATTGAGAAGGAATGTCACATACATGGCAGGAGGTCTGGAGTGTCATTTGTTCTTCCTGCCCTCCAGTCCATCCTGTTTACCAATGCACACACACATGCAAATACACACACACACACACACACTCCCCTCTTTAGCAAACAAAGGTGCTGGGCAAGTAATTGCTAGGCCTCAGAAGGAGGACACTAGCACTTCTAGTGTCACTGCTGTGACCTTTGACCAAGAGGAGAACTTTCAGCACTAGAACAGAGCTTCTCCCATACAGATAACATTGGGGAGAGCAGAGGGTCAGCAGCCCAGTACTACTGCCAACAGTAAGGAAATAACTCCAAGTTCCTCGTACTTGCAGAATCCTACACACTAGACCATTTTCCTCGGTCCTCATCTCCTCTATTTTCTGACATTCAGTAACATTGTAGAAGGATAAGTTACAGAATCCTACAATCAGGGTTCATAGGAACTCAGATCCTAAGGATTGCCTACTCTAACTCCTCCCATCTGGCATTCCAATTTCCTCCAGTTTCAACTTTGAATTCTTCCAAGGATGGGGAGCTCACTACTTCAGGACCAGCTGACACTCCCCCACACTTACCGAGATTCCATGATAGAGCAAGCACACAATGTAGCAGGGATGAGGCACATGAACCTTCCTCAGGACTAGCCACAGGGTAGAGGGGCCCAGTACAAAGTGACAACACAGCACCTTTTGTTCAAATATTAATACTTTCCAGATAGCAACAGGAGAAGGTTAAACTAAGAATAAGCCTTTTTCTGCGTCAGCCCTAGAAATTGAACTCAGGGCCTGGCACTGCCCTGGAACTTATTTTGCTCTAGGCTAGCACCACTTCTAGTGTTTTGTTGTTGTTGGTTGTGGGGCTTGAACGCTGGGCCTGGGCACTATCCCTCAGCTCTTCCGCTCAAGGCAAGCACTCTACCATTTAAGCTACTGTGCCACTTCTGGTTTTCCAGTGGCTTACTGGAGATAGGAGTCTCATGGCCTCTCCTGTCCAGGCTCACTTTGAACCTTGATCCTCAGATGCAGCCTCCTGAGTAGGTAGGATTACAAGTGTGAGCCACCAGCACTTGGCCACTTCCAGCTTTTCCTTGGCTAACTGGAAATAAATGTCTCATGGACTTTCCTGCCTGGGCTGGCTTCAAAACAATGATCTTCAGATCTCAGTCTCCTCAACAGCTAAGATTACAGGCATGAGAGACTAGCGCCCACCCTAATTACAAGCCTCTGTGCCTCTGCATTGCTTCTGATATTAAATTCAGTGGGCCTGAATTCATCTATTGGCTAATACTACTAGTCATTTACTTAGTTGAGGTAATGATATCAATTTCTGGGGCATAAATAAGTTAACTATTTAGGAATCTTAGAATTCAGAGTAAACACCATTTTTGTGCCTCAAATACTACAAGTTGCATTTTAAGATGTGCAATGAGGGGATGGGAAGGTGGCTCAGTGGTAGAGTGCTGGTTTTGCATGCATAAGGCCCTGGGTTTGATCCTCAGCACCACATAAGAGAAAAAGCCAAAAGGGGCACTGTGGCTCAAATGGCAGAGCACTAGCCTTGAGATGAAGATCTGAGGGATAAGGAGATGTGAGGGGAGGGATGGGAGGGGAAAAACAAAGGAGGAGGCAACAATACTTGATAAGAAATGTACTTATTACCTTGCTCATGTAATTCTAACCCCTCTGTACGGTATTTTCACAATAAAAAATTATTAAAAAAAAAAAAAAAAAAAAGCAGAGGGATAGTGCCCAGGCCCAGAATTCAGGTTCCATGACCAAAAAAAAAAAAAAAAAAAAGTGCACTGAAATGCATGCTAAAGTTACACACTTAGGTACAGAAAGAGTTTGAGGAGTAAGTAATCTGTACATCACCTCATTCAAAGCTGCAGACTGCTCTTCAGCTGCTGGCTCCTGACACCTCTGCAGACCATGAAGGCACCAGGCAAGAAGAATCACAGCCATCACTGAGGCTGGAGCCAGTTTTGTGGGATCCAGTGTTGAGTTGCTGGAAGGCAGGGAGAGGCTCCTTAAAAAATATGAAATTAAGGCACTGTCAGAATACATCAGTAGCCGGGCGCTGGTGGCTCACGCCTGTAATCCTAGCTACTCAGGAGGCTGAGATCTGAGGATCGCGGTTCAAAGCCAGCCCGGGCAGGAGAGACCGTGAGACTCCTATCTCCAATAAAACCACCAGAAAACCGGAAGTGGCGCTGTAGCTCAAGTGGTAGAGCGCTCGCCTTGAGCTGAAGAGCTAAGGGACAGCGCCCAGGCCCAGAGTTCAGGCCCCACGACCGACAAAAAAAAAAAAAGAATACATCAGTAAGTGATGACATGTCACCCCATCTGGACTGTCCCATTGCAAGATCCCCAGCACCACCGAAGAGGAGGATCCACCAATATATCAGATGGCCAACTGTTAAGAGATTCTCAGAGTGGAAGGAAGGGGGCTCAGGCCTATGGTGAATATGACACTGGCCACCACCCAAACTCAGTGTGTTAAAAGTTATGGATTAGATTGAATTGGTAAAGAAAGTAGAGCTAGATTGGTACTGGTGACTCACACCTGTCATCCAAGCTAGTCAGGAGGCTGAAGGCTGACAATCATGATTTAAAGGCAGTTTCTTCAGAAAAGTCCATGAGCCTCTTATCTCCAATGAAACAGAAAAAAAGCTGGAAGTGCAGGTGTGGCTCAAGTGGGAGAACATCAGCCTTGAGAAAAAAAGCTTGGTTGACAAAGTGATGCCTGGAGTTCTAGTCTCAACTCCTGAAGGGGAAAAAAAGGAAGGAAGGAAATGGGAAGGGGAGAGGGGGCAAGGGGATGAGGGAAGAGGAGGGAAAGAAGGAAGGAAGGAAGGAAGGGAGGAAGGGAGGAAGGGAGGAAGGGAGGAAGGGAGGAAGGGAGGAAGGGAAGAAGGGAGGAAGGGAGGAAGGGAGGAAGGGAGGAAGGGAAGAAGGGAGGGAGTGAGGGAAGAGGAATCCAGGACACAAGAACTATCCTGGGATATGGAAGGGGCTAGTGTGGATATGAGACATTGAAGAGTTAAAAGTGGCTTCGTTTAGAAGCAGTAACCCTTCTGCTGCTCATATTAACCTTGGGCCCACCTGAATTTCAGAAACCGTCTTGTTTGTGCTGAAACTGCTAAACCATAGATTACTTGAACAAAGCTACTTTGAAGTCAGGCCCCACTTTGTACTATAGCTGGCCTTGGGTCCCCACAAACTTCAGGAGATGACCAAGCTGGCCCAAGATAAACAGACCCTGTGAACAAACCCAGACCACCAATTATCCCAGCTACAGCTTATCAGAACCCAACTAGCCAGGAAACTCCCTGCTAAGCTTTAACTGCTCTGGAATGCCCTTTAAGACCCAGCCAGTTTGATAACTCCCTACAACCCCTTATTGCCTTGGAATGCCCTGCTGACACCTCTTGTTGCCTTAAATTTGTCAGTCTGTGATTTCTTTTTTTTCTTCTCCTTTTATCCCTTTGTAGTTTTTGCCTTTATAAACACTGTGAAATTTCAGCTCGGGGCTTCCTCCTAAGTTCTGCTGAGTCAGTGTGTGGGACAAAGCCGGAGCTGCAGCCCACCTGAATAAAGCCTTGCTTTTGAAGTGATCTTCTTGGTGGGGGTCCTGCAACAGGCGTACAACCACATGAGTTTGAGTTCCAGCCAAGCCTGGGTGGGAGAAGCTACTCTGCCTGCAACCTTTTTCTCACCAATGCCCCAAGCACTATTGCTTCTCCATATATTTGCTTATACTTGCTTTCTCTAGTTCTGAAGACAGAAATCAAACCCAACTCAGCTTAGCACCTGCTAGCTAGGAGCTTCAATTGTATTCTCCCCAATGTATCCTGGGGAGTATTTCCATCAGGTCTTGCCATTCTGGTCCACTGTAACAGCCCAGCCTTGATGCCTAGCCCTGAGGGCAGAGATGGGGGAACACCCTGACATCTTGATTGTCCTTTTCAGAAACATGGCAGGCACTTGACCAGTCACAGATTGATGAGTGACTGCTACACAATGCCAGAGGTGAAGAAGGGCTGGGGTACAAAGACTGACTGGAGTAGCATTCTGAAAAAGCCATAATCTCTGGGAAGTAGAAGTGTGGCTCCAGTAGGAGAGAACTAGTAATGTGCAAAAAGCTAAGTGGGAAGCCCTGAGTTCAAGCCCCAGTACCAGCACCAATCAATCAATGAGAAAAGAGCTACAATGTGCTCTCAGTGCCATTGGTGATGTGCAGGATAACCCAGCACCAGGGCTTTGGTGCCACACACTGTCTCTAAAAAGCCAGCAGAGATAGCAGACACCATGTCCTTTTTGCTGAGCTTCCTGTAACACAGACTCTTGCAGGAGCAGCCTAAATTCATTTCTTTTTCATTTCCTTGGAACACCACTGCTGCTAAACTAGGACAAATCCTAGAACAGGCCACCCACCTGCCCACCCACCTGTAAGGCAACATGGATTTAACCTGACACCAGGAGATCTCATCTGAGAGCATCCAATTATCAAAGCCAATTATCAAAGCCAAAAAAAGTTAAAAAAAAAAAAAAAAAGCCCAGGACACAAAGGATAAATCTGGAGTGAAGATGTGCTCCTTCTTGCCAGGCCCAAAGAAACATAGGTCCCATGGTTTCCTTACTTACAATAACTAGTATATGTCAGGGACAAGCAGAAAAGGTCAAAAGCTATGTACATATGACCAAATAAGATGATGTCAAGCGAAATGAACCCCAAGATAGGGACACAAGTTTTGTCTTTTTCTTTCTTGCTATGGTTTCTAACATATTTATAATGTACCATGTGATATTTTTTTTGTTTCTTTGTATGTTCTTCCCCCAAGGTATACCCCCTGTTTTCACTGTATTTGATGTCAATGCCCTGTATCTTGTATATACAGTTTTCTAATTTGGGGAGGGAAAGGGAAAAAACAAAATATTTAAATAGGGATACAGGTTGATCCATTGTAACAATGAGATGTACAAGACACTATGTTGAAAAATGAACTTTACAATTTAGGCATGGGTAGGGGGTGTGGGGGTTATGGAGCGTATTTGTGGAGGTGGGAAGGAAGGGATGGTAGGGGAAAAGCAAAAGAGGAGGCAGCAATGCTTGATAAGAAATGTACGCATTACCTTACTCATGTAACTCAACCCCTCTGTACAGCATTTGTACAATAAAAAATGTATTAAAAAAAAGATGTGCTCCTTCTCATCAATAATGCTCTTAAGCATTTAGGTGTTTTCATATCTATTACTTCAACTATTCTTATAAAATTTTCCTGAAAATACTCCAAATTATAGAGCTCAGAGATAATTGTCCTCATTTTACAGATAAGGGCATTGAGGTTCAGAAAGGCTCAGAAAGTGGGCTGGTGCAGGGTTCAAGTAGTAGAGCAACTGAATAGTAAGCAGCAGGCTCTGACTTCAAATGCTAGTACAACCAAAAAAGAGACAGAGGAAGGAAGGCATGGAGGGAAGGGGAGGGAAGGAGGGAAGGGGTCAGGGCTGACATGAAAGGAGGGTAATGAATGATCCCACACTCTAACCACTCTACAATATTCTCTATTCTGCATTCTAAAGAAGTTTGAAAGAGGGGCTGGGAAGATGGCTCAGTGGTAGAGTGCTTGCCTTGCATGCCTGAGGCCCTGGGTTCGATTCCTCAGCACCACATAAGCAAAAAGAAAAAAGCCAGAAGTGGTGCTGTGGCTCAAGTGGTAGAGTGCTAGCCTTGAGCTGAAGAGCTGAGGGACAGCGCCCAGGCCCAGAGTTCAGGCCCCACAACCGGACCCAAAAAAAAAAAGAAGTTTGAAAGAATGGTTTGATAGTACCTACTACAGTTTCAACTGTCAAGGGCCTTTGTTTGCTAGGCTGGTACTCTACCAAAGACTGGTACACTACCTCTTGAACCATACTTCCAATACTGCCTTTTCCTGTTTTTTTCAAGACAGGAGTCTATTCACATCTTTTTTTAAAAAAAATTGATACTGGTACTTGGGCTTGGACTTAAGGCCTTGTGCTCTCACTTGTCATTTTTCCTCAACTCTGCTGTTCTTGAACCACACCTCCACTTCTGGCTTTTTAATAGTTAAACAGAGAGAAAAGTCTCACAGATTTTTCTGCCTGGGCTGGTTTCACACTGTGATCCTCAGATCTCAGCCTCCACATTAGCTAAGATTATAGGCATGAGCTACCAATGTCCACCTTTTATCTATTTTTCTAGAGCAGCTCCAGGGACTCCTTGAGATTTATCTGCCAAGTAAGAAAGTTTTATTCCTAGGAAAATTCTGTCCCCATGTTCTCAGAGCCTGTCACTACCTCCCCCACAGCCTATGGGAACCTTGTCCCAGACTCCCTATGTTAGCAAAATGAGCTCCCTCCCCATAGTTTAATACACTCCTTTTCCTCTCCACAGCTGAGCATGCTCCCTTCTTAGGCAACACTAAGCCCATTTAAAAACACAGTAAATAATCAGCCTCCACAAACTTAAGATGGCATTTCTCTGGAGCAGCTACAACCATATAAGGCAACAAGAGCCCCTTAGTGTGACCTTCAGGTCTGGGCAGATGCAGGGCCTCTTATCTATTATTTGGACAGCAGCCTAGTCTGCCATGATGAAGCCCCTGGCCCTCACCAGGGTCACTACCTCCTAGTCACTTGTATCACCTCTTAATCCTCCTAGGTTATACAGGTCACCTCAGAAAATACCAGATGATTCTTCTCACTGCTAGCCTGTGAGAAGGGGTCTTGCCAGCCCCCCTCCCAGCAATAAACCTACCTTTGTTCTCTGTACCTACCTTTCTCGTGGTTCTCTGACAAAGTGCAAATACTGCTCTTTTTACCTAAAAATCATTTACCATCCCTCTAAATTACCTATACTCCCCAACTCCATGGTGCAGAGCATAGGTGAAGTGATTTCTGTTTTTAAATCTCACTGGATTGTGGGTTGATCACCTCCTATGGTTCTTCCAACTACAAAATAGGATGAATATATCTTTGTCTCCAGTTGGTTGATCTCAGCAGACTTAAACCTTTGGAAAGAAAAAGGGTTTCTCTTCACCTTATGTGCTTTTCAGAGACCACTTACTATCAGTCTGTTTAGTTCCTTAACAGTATTCTTAATTGTTGGGTGCCAGTGGTTCACACCTGGAATCCTAGCTACTCAGGAGGCTGAGATGTGAGGATGGCAGTTTGAAAACAACCTGAGACGTCTGTGAGACCTTACCTCCAATTAACCACCAAAAGTCAGAAATAGAGATGGGCCTCAAATGGTAGAGCATCAACCTTTAAGCAGAACTAAGCAAAAATACTCTGGCTCTGTGATCACACCCGAGTACTGGCACAAAACAACAACAACAAAAAGTCCGCAGCTGGGCGCTGGTGGCTCACGCCTGTAATCCTAGCTACTCAGGAGGCTGAGATCTGAGGATCGTGGTTCAAAGCCAGCCCGGGCAGGAGAGACCGTGAGACTCCTATCTCCAATAAAACCACCAGAAAACCGGAAGTGGTGCTGTAGCTAAAGTGGTAGAGCGCTTGCTTTGAGCTGAAGAGCTGAGGGACAGCGCCCAGGCCCAGAGTTCAAGCCCCACGACCGACAAAAAAAAACAAAAAACAAAAAGTCCACAGTTCCAATAACCACTGTCATATTTATTAATTTGCTTGTTTACCACCTAGGTGTCTCTTCCACAAGAATGTAAGGCACATATCTTGCTGGTTACATAGTTGGTACAACAATAAATGTACTGAATGAATGAATGAATGAATGAATGAATGAATGAATGACTCGATCCATCAAACAACCAATGAATCAATCTTATTTGCATTTGACCACTGTCTAAAGCCCACAATATCTCAATTGCAATAACCAAATTAGGTACAATAGTCAAATAACCTCATGAAGTAGGATAGATAATAGCTTTCTATTTTTCTTCAGCATAAAAATAAAATTAGTGCACAGAAATGGAGGGACAAAGGATGAACAAAAAGCAATGGTAAGCCTGACACCAGTGGTTCACACCTGTAAGCCTAGCTATTCAGAAGGCTGAGATCTGAGGATCACGTTTCAAAGCCAGCCCGGCCAGAAAAGTCCATGAGACTCTGATCTCCAATAAACCATTAGAAAACTGGAAGTGGTGCTGTGGCTCTAGCTGCAGAATGCTTGCCTTTATCTGAAGAGCACAGGGATAGCGCCCAGGTCCAGAGTTCAAGCCTCACACCGACAAAAAATAAATAAATAAATAAAACAGAGGAGAAAGCTGCAAATACATGAAGGCAGGAGCCAGCTCCTCCCTAGAGCCTCCCTCTGCTACCATCCATTCTGCTTTCCACTTTTTCAGACCTCTCTAAGAAGTCTGTCTCCCTTCTCATGATCAGTCATGGAGCAGAGCATAACTTTTCTGGCAGATGTAAACTTCTAGAGTGTACATCAGGGGCTGCACCTTGGATCCCTTGTGCCATTCATGATGTCAAGCACACAACAGGCTCTCAAATGGCCTCCAATTCTGTCACACTCCTCCCCTGAAGAGCTGGAGTCTGGTTCTCTTCCTGTACAGAGGCAGCATTTCAGATATTATTTCTAACTTAATGAATAGAGCTTCTGCCCCGGCCCGCGGGGTCGGTCAACAAGGGCTCGAAGAGGAACTGACCTGAATGAGAGACAAACCAGACACGAGGAAGGAGACCAAGACAGGGTTCTGATCAAGGTCTCAAACTTTATTTTTTACACAGCAGTATACATAGCACGCTGAGCAGGGTAATTAGCATCAGCAGGTCAATAGGGTTGCTAGGCACCAAAACTGCAAAGTATATCTTGCAAAAGGTCATAGGTGGGGAATCTTCAGAAGGTGCCAATCAATGTTGTCATAGGTAAGTTTTAAGGCTTAGTGGCTCTTCTTTTTTTGGGTCCAGTCGTGGGGCCTGAACTCTGGGCCTGGGCGCTGTCCCTTAGCTCTTCATCTCAAGGCTAGTGCTCTACCACTTGAGCCACAGCGCCACTTCTGGCTTTTTTCTTTTTGCTTATGTGGTGCTGAGGAATCAAACCCAGGGCCTCAGGCATGCAAGGCAAGCGCTCTACCACTGAGCCACCTTCCCAGCCCAAGGCTTAGTGGCTCTTATGTAAAGTGGTGGAGGTTCTTATGCAAAGTGGTCGTGCCAAGCAATGTTTTCAAACAGGGTATCAATAGGCTCCAAGGCTTAACAGCTCTTATCAAAGGTAGTAGCTGTGTTTTCTAGCAAACAGCACTTGGTTCCCAGCAAGCTTCAAGTATCATGGACATGTTCAGAGACTACATTTAGGTCAAAGAGGGAATAGAGCTGTCAGCTTGATCTTTTCCTCCTTCCTGAATCATTTGGTCTAGGGAAATCAAGCTACAACACAACACTGTGAGCAGACCACCCAGCTCCAGTTGAGACCCCAGAAGGGTGAAGAGCTAGATATCATGACTACAATCTCACACGAACCAGACCACTTCATACAGCAAAGTGCAAATCCCTGACCCACAGAAACTATGAGGTGTTTGTTCTATAAGTCACCAGATTCTAGAATTTGTTAGGAAAAGTGAGGAGAGGAGCAGAAGGGAGGGAAGGGAGGGAAGGGGAGAGAAGGGAAGAGGGAGGGAAGTGGGGGAGGCCTCTAGCAAAGGCTAAATCACACAGCCCAGACATACTCTGCTCCAGCCAACTCTGCTGGAAACTAGTTTCACCTCTTGCTCTTTCTTTTCCAGCCCCAAAGCCCCTGGCAACCACACAGCCCTCCTGGAACTATGCTCTTCCTGCCCTTTTACATTTGCTTTTTCCTGGGGGAGTGAGGAACGGGGAGGGTCCTTTTGCTCTTCCTAACATCCCTTTTCCATTTTATTTGTTCTATTCAATGCATTTTAAATTTTTTATTTTTCACAGCCTTTATATATATTGGCTGTGACCATTCCCCACATTCATTTGATCATTCCCTCCCCCCACCCCGCCTCATCTATCTACATTTAATGTTTTGAACCATATGGACCAATTCGAAGTTTGTACGTGGGCTGGGAATATGGCTTAGTGGTTGAGTGCTTGCCTAGCACACATGAAGCCCTGGGTTCAATTCCCCTGTACCACATAAACAGAAAAATAAGAAGTTTGTGTATATATGTGTGTGTGTGAGTGTATATGAAAGAGACAGAGACACTGACAGAGAGAGAGACAGAGGGGGAGAACAAGCATTCCATGTAGTAAGAGGCAGGTGGTTTTCATGCAGTCAATGTGGCTGGGAACAGAGGTGGGGAAGACAGGAGAGGAGGGGACCAGGAGTAGTTTCCTACAGGAGAGCCAGGGGCATTATTCACATTTCCAGAGATCACTATGACTGATGAGTAGAGAAAGTCATAAAAATACCACAGGTCAAGCACATCTTTGCCTCAATTTCAAAATCTAAAACATTAATAACTTCTTAACTCATTTAGCAACAAAATCTGATCTAAAAAGACACGTGTATTAATAGTCTTTATTTATCCAATTCATGTGTTGTCTGAATACATTTTGGCCATGGGGGGAGGGAGGTGCCTGATCACAGGGAACCAATTGCACTGTGCCAACATTCCTAATTTTAAGAACACTTGTGTGGATGTTGCAGACTGACTGCTTGGGTCCCTTCTGCCAAATTCACCAATGTGCCAGAATTTGGGGTGATTATTTCATGAGGAGGGAGCCCCAAGAGTGGGATTAGTGTCTTCATGAGAAGAAACAGGAGCTCTCCCCTGAACACTGTCTTCACCCCTAATTGTTAATTGCAAAAAAAGCAATTAGCTATAAACTAGCACCTTGACCATGACCTTGACTCTGGCAGCCTTGAGCTCAGACTTTCAGTTTCCCCAACATGAGAAATACAAGATTCTGTAAATCTTCTGTTCAAGTTCTGTTCTCTCAGCTCACACTGACAAAGACCACCAATTATCAATATTTTAATTCTCTGCTGCAACACAACCATCATTGCCCACTATGCAGAATGCGATACAGCCATTCCAGATGTTGACCTTCCAACTACCACAGTGGTGTGAGACCCTTCAGGGGGAGGATGGTGGCCAGGCATGGCCTCTCCAGGTCCAGCTCCTGGCAGAACAACTGCTCTATTTAGCTGTGCACAGGATGGAGATCAACATCATCCAACACCAACATCTCACACCACCAATTTCCTTCCCTATGCCTTAGCAGAGCTTTCAGTAAGTTCTCCGCCACTAGGTAAATAGCATGGCTTTCCCCTCTCCAAGTCCCACTCGGACTCTTTCTTGAGAACTCTGCCACGGCCCTGAGCAGAAGGTGTTTGGAACCATTTCCTCAGCCATGTGATGGCAACTCAGATAGTGGCTGCTCCTACAGCTGATATTCCTATGTCCTTTACAGTTTTTTTTTTAATTTTGGTGCCAGTCCTGGGGGTTTGAACTGAGGACCTGGGTGCTGTCCCTGAGCTTCTTTGGCTCAAGGCTAACACTCTACCACTTCAGCCATAGCTCTATTTCTGCTGCCCAGACTGTCTTCCAATTGCCATCCTCAAATCTCAGCCTCCTGAGCAGCTAGGATACAGGCTTGAACAACTGGCTCATTAGCAAATCTCTCATTAGTCTATTCTCTTGTTTTATAGTTAAAAAATCCTCTGTATTAACCTGGTTGAAGCCTGACTCTGAATTCTAAAGTGTGTCCACTACAGAGGGTCTAGGTTAAGAGAACCCACACTGGGCATAACAATGGCATCACTATCACAGTTATTAAGCACCAGGTACTATTCAAAGTGGTGTGTGTGTGTGTGTGTGTGTGTGTGTGTGTGTGTGTGTGTGTGTGTGTGTGTGTGTGTGTGTGTGTAAACTCATTTAATCCTAAAACCTATCCCCTGAAGCACTAAGTAGTATAATTATGTCCATTTTATTGGGGAGGGTCAGTGCTAATCAGCCGGGACAGGAAAATCTGTGAGATTCTTTTTTTTTTTATTTGTCTGTCACGGGGCTTGAACTCTGGGCTTGGGCATTGTCCTTGTGCTCTTCAGCTCAAGGCGAGTGCTCTACCACTTGAGCCAAGGTGCCACTTCCAGTTTTCTAGTGGTTTATTGGAGATAAGAGTCTCATGAAAGGTGAGCGCCCCCGTGGCTCACGCCTGTAATCCTAGCTACTCAGGAGGCTGAGATCTGAGGATCCCAGTTCAAAGCCAAGAAAGTCCGTGAAACTCTTATCTCCAATAAACACTCAGAAAACCAGAAGTGGCACTGTAGCTCAAGTGGTAGAGAGCTCGCCTTGAGCTGAAGAGCTGAGGGACAGCACTCAGGCCCAGAGTTCATGTCCTATAATCGACAAAAAAAAAAAAAAAAAAAAAAGAGTCTCAAGAACTTTTCTGCGCGGATTGACTTGGAACCATGATTTTCAGATCTCAGATTCCTGAATAGCTAGGATTACAGACTTGAGCCATCAGCCCCCAGTGTCTGTGAGATTCTTATCTCTAATTAACTACCAAAAGAGCCAGAAGTGGAGCTGTGACTCAAGTGGTAGAGCACTAGCCTTGAGCAAAAGAGGTTAGGGACAACACCCAAGCACAAAGCTCAAGTCCCAGGAGAACGTCTCCACTCTCCCTCCCCCCAAAAAATTAAAGAAATGACAAAAGAAAGAGATTAAGAAATGTATTCAGGCTGGGCAGTGATGGCTCACACCTGTTATCTTAGCTATTCAGAAGGCTGAGATCTGAGGATCATGCTTTAAAGCCAGCTTGGGCAGGAAAGACCATGCTAGATTATTAGACTTTCCCAGAAAACCTCACAGACATCCAGGTACAGAGAATAAAGAAAAGTTTATTGCCAGGAAAGGACCCGGCAAGAAACCTTCTCACAGGGGAGAAGTGAGAAGCAGCACCAGCTATGTCTAAGGTGACCTATATAACCTAGGAGGTTTAGGAGGGGCTAGAAAGGACGAGGAGGCAGAGACCCTGGTGTGGAAGTGTGGGCCAGGGGCTTCATAATGGAAGATGAGGATTTATGGCTACTGTCCAAATAGTAGATAAGGGGTCTCTCAACTGCCCAGACCTGAAGATCACTCTAAGAGGCTCTTGTTGCTTACATGGCTTATATGGTGGTAGCTATTCCAGAGAAGAGCCATCCCAAGGTAGAGCGTGTTGGAGGCTGATTATTTACTGCCTTTACCAAGTGGGCCTGGTGTTGCCTAGGAAGGGAACATACTAAGCTGTGGAGAAGGGAAGGAGTGTACTAAGCTATGGGAAGGGAGTTCATTTTGCTAACTGTCCATGAGACTCTTCTCTCCAATTACCCATCAAATTACCCATCCAATTACCCAGACACAAAACTGTGGCTCAAGTGATAAAGCTCTAGCCTGGACCAGAAAGGCTTAGGGAGAGCGCCTATGTTCTGAGTTCAAGTCCAGGACCAGCACCAAATAAATAAATCAATAAATAATGTATCTAAACACATATAACTAAGACAGTGATGTCTGGATCAAACCCAGACAAAACAGAGGTCTTGAAAGGTTGGTATTAAGGCAGAATGAGAATGAGGCAAGGAGACAAGGGGTAGTAAGGAAGGCAGTCTGAAAGGTACCACATGGCCTTTACTGGGCTCTCAAGGTCATGTCTGAAATTCACTGTCTGGCAGCAGTACAACAGGTCTGAAGGTCAGAGACTGGGTCCCTCCCTCTAGGAATATTGGAGTACCAGTCTGGGGTACATTCAGTATTCGGTAAGAAACTGATGGATGACTCACATGTAAATGAAGCAGAACCATAGACTCAGCCAGCAGCCCTCAATCAGGCTGAGACTGCACAGCAAGGCCTGGAACTGGAGTGTACACATCCTTCCCAGGATCATCCTGGGCTTCTCCCTGACTCACCTGGCCCAGCTATAAATGCTTGACAGAGGTAAACAAAACAATTAGTTGGCTGCATGACTTAGCTACTAAACACAGTATTCCATGAACTGCAAGGTAGACTAGGCAGACCCAGCTCTGCCTATGGCCCAGCTTCTCCCAAACCTGGGGACTTTGACTACTCCTTGCAGTTTTCCCAGTCCGGACTGCTGTCTGTGCTGCACCTCTGCCTAGAATCACATGGCTTCCCACCCCTTCCCTAGCCTTTAGGGCCTGGCTGAATCATCACACTCAACTTGAAAAGAATAGTCAGGGCTTCCCTTTTCAGGAGGCCAGGCTCTCCCATGAACTTGCACACACCTGTACTCACAGAAGCCAGAGAGACACACTGCATTCTGGGATTAGGACTTCAGGCTCTGCAGGCCAGTCAGCATTTCAGCAGCCAGCTGTGTGGCCCTGAGTGAAGCATATCTCTTGCCCTATGCTTAGTACCCTCATCCATAAAATGGAGCAATTATGGTCCACATATTATTAGGCTGATGTGATCATGAGCAGGGTACCAGATACTGCAATCCTAGTTAATGAAGAGGCTTGATAAAGAGAGTCACACTTCCAAATCAATCCGGGCAGAAAAGTCTGCAAGATTTCATCTACATGGAAGGCAGTGTGTGCTTGTGATGTCAGGAAGAGCGGCAGTCTAGAATAAATGAATCACATTCAGGTATTCACTCAGGCAGGAAGTGAAATCCTATCATAAAAAAACAATCAGTAAAAAACAGGGCTGCAGACATGGTTCATTTGGCAGAGCACCAGCCTAGCAGAGTCCAAACCTCAGAACCCCCAGCCCCCTAGAGAAAAAGAACAATAATATAGAGAGTACTTAGTACTGCACCAGCAATAACTATTATATATGATGAATATCCTGAGCTCAGATGTTGCAGATTATTTGGCATCTGGATACCTGCAGGTGGGCACAGTAGATGAATGAAAGGATCCATTCTCTTTTAGCATCAGCTGCTGCTCTCCCTGGCTCCATGCTTCCTTCATGTTCCTTCACTTACCTTCTTGAGACATCTGTGCTTCCCTCATCCTAGGCTTACAACTACCCACAGCCACAAGAATCCTGCAAGTGGATTTTACATCTAATATCAGCTTTGGGTTTCAGTTGAAACACTAAATACAACAAGGAAAAGGTGCTTTTCAATTTTAATTTTATTTCTTCTTGTCATTATGGCTTTTTTGTTTTCTGGGTTGGCTAATGGGTCATTGGGAATTCAGTCACTGAAGTTGTTACTTGTTTTGGCTAGAAATGTTATTTATGTAATAAATACCAATATGGGGGATGATTAAAACACACACATTGACACACACACAAAAACAAAAACAAAACAAAACAAAAAACCTTCCCTCACTGCCTCCTGCCTCCCTGCCTCCTGAAGTCCAGCTTCTATAGCCCAGTCATCAAAGCATTGTGACCGGTCCCTTACCCACCACTGCAATTACTCTCTAGCAGATATTAACAGAACTTTCAGTGACTCGGCCTCACCCGTTATAGCTGGAATAGGCCCCCTCTTACCACGTGAGAGGCCCAGTCATACTGCATACACATGACTACAGTCTTGATCTTCTTAAGGACCACCTTAAAATTTACTCACTACTTTAGCCAGGCACAAGTGGCTCATGCCTGTAATCCTAGCTACTTAGTAGGCTGAGATCTGAGGGTCTTGATTCAAAGCCAGCCTTGGCAGGAAAGTCTATGAGACTCTTTTCTCAAATGAACCACCACATAACCAGAAATGAAGCTGTGGCACAGCACCAGCCTTGAGCAAAAAAGTTAAGGGACAGCACTCAGAGCCTACATTCAAACCTCAGTATTTGCATCAAAAACAACAAAAACAAACAAACAAAAAAACATCTTATCACTTGCAGAAGCCTTTTCAGATCTCCACAGCATAATCTCTTCATGGTAAAACATTCCACTGGTCTCCTCTTCCAGAGGGAATTATTCTATGTCCTGCCTTGCATGCTACAGCTTTGTCAACTCATTTGTGTTCCCTGTTACACTGAGAGTGTTTGGGTTTGTTTCTTTCTTTCTTTTTGCCAGTCCTGGGGCTTGAACTTGGCCTAGGTGCTGTCCCTGAGCTTCTTTTGCTTAAGGCTAGCACTCTACCACATGAGTCTCAGCAACACTTCTGGCTCTTTGTCTTTATGTGTACTGAGGAACCCAGGGCTTCATGCATGCTAGGCAAGCACTCTACCACTAAGCCACATTCCCAGCCCTGGGAGTGGTTTTTTATAACTACCACACAGAACTCCCCCAAATTTAGTTTGGATCCAGAACAAAACTGTTGGTATCAATGTAGATGGAACTCAGATCAAACTGAGAGACATTGTAGTGGAGTGACAAAACGCAAGGACCACATATTCAGACAATGATGTTGATGGAAATCTCTTAATCAGGAGAGTGGTTTTAGTTAAAGAACACTTATGGGCAGTGGGATTTGTTAATCCTCCATGGAAGGAAGGATCATTTGTAAGAATTAAAAAAGGAACAGAAGGAGCTAGAAGAGATCAAGACAGTTATCCCTACCTCTGGGATCGCTTGGTGTGCTTTGGCCAAAAGTAGCATAACCCGGGGCTGGGAAGGTGGCTCAGAGGCAGAGCGCTTGCCTTGCATGCATGAGGCCCTGGGTTCAATTCCTCAGCACCACATAAGCAAAAAAAAGAAAAAAGCAGGAAGTGACACTATGGCTCAAGTGGTAGAGCGCTAGCCTTGAGCTGAAGAGCTGAGGGACAGTACCCAGGTCCAGAGTTCAGGCCCCATGACCGGACCCCCCCAAAAAAAGAAGCATAACCCCAATCTCTGACTTCGTCTTTGTAGGGGTAGTCTTTCCAACAAAGTAGCGTAGGATTAAGGCCCCACTCTATTCCAGCAGGAACACCCTTTAACCATGTTAATTACAATCACCCTGTTTCCAACTAAAGTCATATTCTGAGGATTGAGTCTTAGAATTTTAACAGGTTGTTACTGTGTGTGTGTGTGTCTGTGTGTGTGTGTGTGTGTGTGTGTGTGTGTGTGTCTCGTGCTGCTACTGCAGCTTTAATTCAGGGCCTGGGAGCTGTCCCTTAGCGTTTTCACTCAGACTTTTTGGTGTTAACTGGACACTAACTGGACATTGCTACCTGACCAGGCTTTGAACTGTGATCCTCAGATCTCAGCCTCCTGAGTAACTATGATTGCATGTGTGGGCCACTGGTATAACAGATCTTATTTGAGGAAACAATTCCATCTGTGAATCCGTTTACCCCTTCATGGGGCCTAAGGAAAGACTGAGTCACTGGGATGCAGCCTTTCTCCCTAAGAGACCTACCTCTGGTCCCAAAGGACCCTCACCCTAGCTGCAGCAAACACCTTCCCCCCAACACAGTAAACAGAGGCCCACATTTCCAAGAACAAAATCTTACCCCAAAGAGACTCTTTTGTGCTTAAAAAGACCATCTCAATTATGAAATTGTAACTCTCTATACATCATCTTTATTATGGTGGTAAAAAATGGTTTTATAAGACCATCTGAAGGGAGAGAACTAGACAGATCCTCACTCAGAGACACCACCCACAAAGCCACGTAGGCGAAGGGGATGGACAGATTGATGCTAATGGACAGTTTAAGAGGAAGTCAAAAAAAAAAAAAAGAGGAAGTCAATCAGTTCAGGCCAGGAACCAGCTGCTCTTCCAGGAAGCTCATCCTTCTGAGGTATCTGATCTTACCTGAGGAAATGAAAGCACAAGAATGCAGCCTCCTGAGTGAGAATGTGTACAGTGTCTCCTAGCACCAAGAGCAGAAAGACTTCCAAATGACATACAAGGGAACAGCAGCAGATAAAGAGTCCTGGATGCCCGGCATCCATTGCTCAAGCCTATAACCCTAGCTATTCAAGATGCTGAGATCCGAGGATAGAGATTCAAAACCAGATAGGGAAGACAAGTCCATTAGACTTTTACCTCCAATTAATCACTAAAAAGCCAAAAGTAGAGTATGGCTCAAATGGTAGATTCACAGTCTTAAGCAAGAAATGCTAAAGGCAACCAGGAGCCAGTGGCTCATGCCTGTAATCCTAGCTACTCAGGAGGTTGAGATTTGAGGATCATAATTCAAAGCCAGCCTGGGAAGGAAAGTTTGTAAGACTCTCATCTTCAATTAACCACCAGAAAACCAGAAGTAGCAGTGTGGTTTAAGTGGTAGAGTACTTGCCTTGAGCTGAAGAGCTGAGGGACAGTGCCCAGGCCCAGAGTTCAAGCCCCACGACTTACAAAAAAAGAAAGAAATGCTAAGGACAGTGCCTAGGCCCTGTGTTCAAGCCCCAATACCAATAAACACACACACACACACACACACACACACACACACACACACACACACGGAATCTCAGCAGGAACACAACAGTCAGTCAAGATACTGATGCTACTATGTGCTTGTCTTTGGAAGAATCAGTTCATAAGACAGATGAGGTCCTGAATCTTATGGTGCTCACGATCTAATGAAGCAGAAAAACAAACAAGTAAACCAACAAGCAAGCAGATTCTAGTCAGTGGATCATTCACAGATATGTTGCAGAGTGATAAGGGAATTTCTAGATGTCAGCTCTAAGAGATGCCTATCAAAACAGATGCCCGTGGCTTGTTTCTGTAATCCTAGTTACTCAGGAGGCTGCAATCTAAGGGATCACCCAGACAGGAAAAGCCCATGAGGCTCTTATCTTCAATTAACCACCAAAAAAGCCAGCATGGGATTGGTAGTTCAAGTAGAAGAGTACCAGCCTTGAGCAAAAATGTTCAGGACCCAGGATGAAAACAAAAAAAGCTAACAATAACAACACCAAAGGCTGTCGGAGGGGGCTGGGAAGGTGGCTCAGTGGTAGAGCACTTGCCTTGCATGCCTGAGGCCCTGGGTTCAATTCCTCAGCACCGCATAAGCAAAAAGAAAAAAAGCCAGAAGTGGCACTGTGGCTCAAGTGGTACAGCGCTAGCCTTGAGCTGAAGAGCTGAGGGACAGCACCCAGGCCCAGAGTTCAAGCCCCACGACCAAAAAAAAAAAAAATGGCTGTCTGAGGTGACACTAGAGCTGAAACCTCAAAGGTGAAGAGAACTAAGTCAAAGTTGTTAGGAAGAGCATTCATTCATTCTCTGAGCAAAAACCTAAGGTAGGAAGTGAGCCCCCTGTGTAAGACAGCCAACAGGCTGGAGTGTGATGGTGAACACAACCAACACACACAAAATGAAGCTGGAGGGGTACAAAAGGGCCAGACAAGGCAGGAGCTTGAACTTGAGCAGTAGCTGCAAGGCACTAATGAATTCTAGAAAAGAGATAGGAGCCTCTGATTTTACTCATAAATGCATTCTCTGGCTGGGTGTTAAAAATGGACTGAGATTCCAGCAGAAGTGGGGAGAAGAGCTAGGAGTGTTGAGCAAGGATCCAGGAAAGCTAGGATAGGGTAAGAGGAGGGAAATGGGCGGAGTCAGAATCAAAGTTTGGGCCAGATTCAGTAGAGAACTCAGAGCTTCACTGAGATCCCAGGGCTAAAGCAGGAACATTAGAACTCACTCTCCCAAGTCACACAACATACAGATAAGGACACAGAGGCTCTGTCAGGTCAAGGGTCTACCCAGAGTCAAATAGTTCAGGATGGCCCCCACCTCACAATGCAGAACTTCTACCAGGAAGAAATCAGAATAGGGGTTGGCAAATAAAGCTTTATTGAAATACAGCATATTCAGGTGATGAATATACTGTGTGTGGCTATATACATACTACAGTGGCAGAAGCGAGTGGCTATAGTGGAGACTGTATTATCTACAAAACCATATATTAGGCTCTGGACTACATGATCACATACAACACACTGGTTATATTTGGAACTAGAGCTGCCAGAGACAAAAGAAGTGTAAGGTTCAGAGAGTAAATCTTGGGAATCCTCTCTCCCTAGCCAGAGGCTCACTCTAGGGGCTGTCCTGCTGAGAGGACTCCTTCAACATTACTTCACTCCTGGGAAGGCCTTAGGAAAATGACAAACCCACCATAACATCCATGCCACTATGCTGTACAAATTACATTCTATAAACATTTCCAAAAGACATAGATGAATTCTACCTGCCAGGAAAGATACAGAAGGAGACAAAAATGATGAAGATCCTCTAAGTCACTATGGGCCACAGCAGATTACCTAAGCCCTGCTGAGCTAAACTGAGTGAGATCCCCCCACTGGGGTGTATTCAAGTCAAAGATTGCTGCCCATCTGACAGGGAAAAGGTTAAGAGAGATTTGACAGGGCTGGGAATGTGGCTTTGTGGTAGAGTGCTTGCCTAGCATACATGAAGCCCTAGGTTTGATTCCTCAGTACCACAGAAACAGAAACAGTCAGAAGAGATGTTGTGGCTCGAGTGGTAGAGTGCTAGTCTTGAACAAAAGGAAGCTCAGGGACAGTGCCAAGACCCTGAGTTCAAGTCCCAGGACTGGCACAAAGAGGAGAGGGAGGAGGGTGGAAGGGAGAAGGAGGGACAGGACAAGGAATGCAGCAATTGTGGGTTCTAAAATGGTGTCTTAGGGGCTGGGAAGGTGGCTCAGTGGTAGAGCTCTTGCCTTGCATGCATTAGGCCCTGGGTTTGATTCCTCAGCACCACATAAGCAGGAAAAAAAAGCTGGAAGTGGTGCTGTGGCTTAAGTGGTAGAGTGCTAGCCTTGAGCTGAAGAGCTGAGGGACAGCACCCAGGCCCAGAGTTCAGGCTCCATGACCGGACCCCAAAATGGTGTCTGATAGCCACCACACACAACCACACATACACACAGCCCAACACCAATTGGGAATGACACAGAGAGATGAGATTATTGAAAGCAGGGTTGGGGTCAAAGAGGCACATTAACACCACAAGGAGAACCCCATAAGGCTGGGGGAAGAAATCCATACCTGGACTTTCCTGCCCTTTATCTGCTACAGAGAGAAAGAGTACAAAACCTGATGATTCACATTAAAAGTCATCAAATGTCCCTTTAATACCTCTGGCATGGTGCCTGGCAGCCCTTCTTAATGTGGACTATTGTTCCCTGACAGTGCTTTGGTGGCAGAAGCAGTCACCTGCCTTGCCCACTGCCAGGGGAAAGCAGAGAGCAGAGGGAGGAGACTGCATGAAGGAGGGAGAAACAGGCAGGAGTACCCAGACCCATGGAACGACACCTCTGGAAGACCCTCTTCCTACAGCTCACCGCAGATAAAGGATGACTCACCCCTTGCCACAGCACGTGACAGCTGCCCCAAGGAAGGCCAGGTGGAAAGAGATATGGGTCAAAAAATGAACCAGCCCCGCCCTATTCTTTTTTTCCTATGATAATCCTGGGGCTTGAACACAGGGGCTTGCCTGGGCCCTGGCCCAGAGTTTTTGTGCTCAAGGATAGTGCTCTATTACTTAAGCCACAGCTCCACATCTAGCTTTTTGGTGGTTCATTGGAGATAATAGTCTCCCAGATTTTGAACCATATCCTCAGATCTCAGCCTCCTGAGTAACTAGGATTACAGGCATGAGTCATTGGCTTCTGGCTCTGACAAGCCCCATTTTAGCTGTATTCTGCTGGCATGGGAGACAGGTAAAGCTCTATTTACAGGCCAGGAAACAGAGAGTCCAGGGAGGTTAAATGCCTGGCCTCCTGAACTCAGTCAAACACGGCAACCATACAAGCCAGGCACAGTGGCTCATGCCTATAATCCTAGCTACTCAGGAAGCTGAGATCTGAGGATCATGGTTCAAATCCAGCCAGGGCAAGAAAGCCTGTGAGACTCTTACCTCCAATTAACCACCAGAAATCAGAAAGTGGGCTGTGGATCAACTGGTAGAGCACTAGCCTTGAGCTGAAGAGATGAGGGACAGTGCCCAGGCCCAGAGTTCAAGCCCCACCACTGACCAAAAAAAAAACAAAAAACAAAAGTAATGGGCTAAATGAATGGCAGCCAGTTATTACTACATATATCCTCCTCATTAAGATTCTTACAAGTAGTATTTTATGTTGTGTCTTCCATCATCTAAGGAAGCTGAGGAAAATTCAGCATTCACAGCTTCAACTTCTTAAAAACCCAAGAACAAGAAAAACTGGGGCTGCTTTTTGTTTCCCCCTTCCTTCTCCTATCTCTATTCAGCAGAGGGCAGCAAACAGGAAGCATGGATAGATCAAAGAGTGAGAAAGAGAGCCACATGCAGAACCAGCTACACATGCATAAATACACCCCCCACACACACAGCAAGTGGAATTGTTTAGCTTCCTCTAGCTTCCAAAGTATGAACAATCTACCTCCTCATGCTAGGAACAGCAGGGGAAGTTGGAGAGACAGAAGCTCTTTTTCAGCTCAAGAGATTTTCAGTGAGCTGACTTTGCATGCACATGAGAGAGGAGCAGCTCTCAGAGCAGGGAGAGGAAAGCAGCCACAGAACTGACAAGAAAATTCTCAATGAAGACAGCTTTCAACTAATCATCTTGAGGCAACAAGGCTGGCAATCCTAACACCCAAGCTCTCCCCAGTGAGAAACTGAGGCCCATGCCATTAGCACCTCAGCCCAGCGGTGTCAGAGAGTGCTGATCTACAAGATACAGGTTCAGTGCTCCACAAAGACAGGGCTAGAGTGGCAAAGTGGTGGCATTTTGAGGGTCAAGTTTAGTCCCCACGATGTCAGCAGGGCTCTGACATGGACATCTGTCAGCCTCTTCTCAACTATCTTTCCCACCACCACAACCAGGAGTAGCCAGCTTCTTCTCTGTGTAAATGCTCTTTCCATATGACTGAGGTGGCCCAATCCCATCCCTAGCTCTAAGTAGGATAAGTCACCCAGCACAGCCCATCTTCTTGACTAGTGATTATGAATGAATCCTATCATAATAAACACATCAGATCCAAAGTGGACCAATAAGTTTGTACAAGATGTTATGTCAAAAAATGAACTTTACAACTTTGGCGTGGGGGGATGGCAGAGCGGGGGGAGATGGGAAGGGATGGGAAGGAGAAACAAAGGAGGAGGCAAGAAAGCTTGGTAATAAATGTACTCATTACCTTGCCCATGTAATTGTAACCCCTCTGTAGTATTTTCACAATAAAAATAAAATAAAAGATTTAAACAGATCATGCTAAGATGTCTTTTCTATAGAGGCAACAGAGATAGATTCTCTCCTCTAGGGTCTGGGTATGGATATAAGGTCAAAAAGTGTTATCATATTTTACCACCAAGGTATGGAGGGGCATGGGGAGTACAGAGTGTTCAGTCTAATATAAAGGCAGAACCAAGAGAACTTAGAGAGAAGAAGCCCATGCCCTGACAGTACTACAAACTTCCAGATCATACCATACCTAAAGCCAACTAGACCTTGTGTGTCTTCTTACTCATTTAAGCCTGTCTGGCTCAATTCACTAGTTGCACCTGATAGTGAAGTGGCCCTACTTTCCATGCATAGCAGCGACAGTGCCACATGGCACGTGTGATTTACTTTCTCTACTTTCCTCTTGAATCCCTTCAGGTTATTCTAACTTCAGGTTATTTTACTTTCCCTTACTTTAAAAGTAATCCAGGCAAGGTGATTCAGGCCTGTAATCCTAGCAACTGAGGAGGTAAAGACTGAAGGATCAGAGTCTGAGGCCAGCCTCAGTCAAAAAACCAACACAAGAAATCTGAGAGACTTCATCTCAACTAATGATTTGAAGCAGTGGGCATGCTTGATATCTCAGCCATGGAAGAATCACAATGGCACATATCTATCTTTCCCAATGACATAGGAAGCAGCAGGTTCACAGCGCAGGCATAAAATGAGATCCTACCTTAAGAATAACCAATACAAAATAAGGCTAGAGGCATGGAGTAAGTGCTAAGTTCCTACCTAGCAAGGGCAAAGCCCCAAGTTTAATCCTCAATATAACCAATTTTTTTAAAAATTACAGGCCAAGTGCCTATAATTCTAGCAACTCAGGTGACTAAGAGTAGGAGGATCGCAGTTTAAGGCTAGCAAGGGTAGAAACACTCATGAACCCTCATTTCAGAAAATAACCAGCAAACAGCACAACTATGTTTATCACAGCATTATTTCCATAGCTAAAATATGGAACCAACACAGATGCCCCTCAGTAGATGAGTGGATCAAGAAAATGTGATGTGTATGTGTGTGTGTGTGTGTGTGTGTGTGTGTGTGTGTGTGTGTGTGTGTGTGTGTGTGTGTGTGTGTACACACACAATGGAATTCTATGTCTCCATCAGAAAGAATGACATTGCCCCCATTTGTTAGGAAATGGAAGACTTGGAAAAAATTTATTAAGTGAGGTAATTCATTAAGTGAGGTAATCCAGGCCCAAAGATACATAGGTCCTATGGTTTCCCTTATTTGCAATAACTAGTATATGTCTAGAACAAGCAGAAAAGGTCAAAAGCTATGTACATATGACCATATAAGAGGATGTTAAGTGAAAGGAACCCCAAGATAGGGACACAGTGGTTTGTCCTTTCTTGCTATTGTTTTTAATATATTTATAATGTACTGTTTTTTGTTCTCCCCCCCCCCCGCCATTTTCACTGTATTTGATTCCAGTGCCCTGCATTTTGTATATACATTTTTGTAATTTGGGAAGGTAAGGGAAATAAGAAAATGCTTAAATAAGGATACAGGTTGACCCATTGTAACAATGAGATGTAAAAGACACTTAACAACTCCGTTGGGGGGAGTAGAGGAAGATGGGGGGTAGCTGAGGGAGGTGGGGAGGGAAGGGATGGCAGGGGATAAACAAAGGAGGAGGTAACAACAATACTGGATAGGAAATGTACTCATTACCTTTATGTAACTGTAATCCCCCTATACAGTATTTTAATAATAAAATACATATAAAAGTAACCAGAGAGAAAGAGAAAAGGATTGAGCGAGCGAGTGAGAGAGCAAACGAGAGAGAGAGAGAGAGAGAGAGAGAGAGAGAGAGAGAGAGAGAGAAAGAGAGAGAGAGAGACTGCAAGCTGGAGGCGTGGATGAAGCAAGCAAGTGAGCAAATGCATGGCACTGAATTCAAACCTCAGTACCATCAAAAATAATATTAAGTAAAAGACTGGAAAGAAAATTTACAAAAATGGATGTGCAAAAATAGTCAGGTATCACTAGCTACTCAGGAGGCTAAGATCTCATGATCATTAAAAAAAAAATCTCATGATCATGCATGGTTTAAGGCCAGCCCATGCAAGAAGACCATGAAACTCTGATGCCCAATTAAGTACCAAAGGGGGGAGGGAACCCAGTGGGAAACAGAGATGTGGCTCATATGGTACACCACTGGCCTTGAGCGAAACAGCTCAGGGACAGGTGTGTGTGTGTGTGTGTGTGTGTGTGTGTGTGTGTGTGTGTGTGTGTGTGTGTGTGTGTGTGTTGGGTGGGGAGGTTCTAGCAGCCAAATGGTGTAATTACGTACTGGCTGGGGTGTTTGTTTGTGTGTGTGTGTGTGTGTGTGTATGTGTGTGTGTGTGTGTGTGTGTGTTGTGTGTGTGTTGTGTGTTGGGTGGGGAGGTTCTAGCAGCCAAATGGTGTAATTAGGTACTGGCTACCAAAACTGAGGCATGCTAATTTGACTCATGAGGGAAATAACAGTAGACATGGATCTAGTATGTGGAGGGAAGAAAGTCTTTGCAGCAGAACACAGAGGACTTGGAGAGCACTGTGTTCATGTCTGCATTCCTCCTGTGAGAACTCGAGTATGTGATGTCCCTTTTGCTGCCTATTTCCATAATGGACTAGTGACTTCTCAAGCACCTCCCTCTCACTTTAACACTCACTCAGCAAAAATCCAGTTTTCCAAGTGCCACACCATGTGCTATGTACTCAAAGAACACAGTGTCAACACATCTCCACCTACTGAGGCCATGATGCACTTCTTAGCCACAGGAACCGCAACAGGCTACATCCTTTCCCCATTGAATTGTACATGCTACAAAGGCTAGATAAGCTACCTCCATTCCCCATGCCATTGTGGTTGTTGGAGAAGCAAAAGTCTCATTTAAGTCTTTCTCTTTCTGACTATGACCCAAATATAAGATGCAAAGGTCAGGTATACGTAAAATACATAAGACACACACACAACTGGCTCACACAACTCAAATATCATTAGGGAAAATTAGGTGGTACAGGACATATTTCCAGCTGCCAAGTTCACCTCCAGGTATTTCTTTACACGGTGATGACATTCTTGATGCCATCTCAATATAACAGCTGACTGTGGACAAGAAATAATTAAATGGTTACCTAATCATTGCTGCATGGTTATCGTTTCAATAAGCCTTTGCTTTTGCATTATTGAATCCCTTATCTGTTATCTCTCACCAGAGCCAACAGATTAAAGGCTGAAAAACTTTAGACCAAAACCTGAGAGATGGTATTACAATATGAACAAACTCTCAAGTTAGGGCCTCCTCAAAGATTACATTCCAAGTCTTAAAGTCCAAAGCTTTCCAATATGTGCTGCTAAACTCAGAACCACAGGACCTTAGAAAGTCCTAACAGCCGGGCGCTGGTGGCTCATGCCTGTAATCCTAGCTACTCAGGAGGCTGAGATCTGAGGATCGCGGTTCAAAGCCAGCCCGGGCAGGAGAGACCGTGAGACTCCTATCTCCAATAAACCACCAGAAAACCGGAAGTGGCGCTGTAGCTCAAGTAGTAGAGTGCTTGCCTTGAGCTGAAGAGCTAAGGAACAACGCCCAGGCCCAGAGTTCAAGCCCCACGACCCACAAAAAAAAAAAAGAGCAGAGAGAGGGCATCTGGGCCTAGGGTAGGCCTTATCTAGGGTATGGGTAGAGAAAGGTGTGGCCACAACAAATTCAGATGTGACCATTATGTGTCCTTTATAAATCAGATGTCCTGCCTAGCTCCAGAGTCACACTCAGGATGAACTAGGTGGCAGTTCTGTGACTTACATTCTAGCAAATGACAGCTAAGTGCTCTTTTAATCTTCAGTGGAAGAATCAAAGAGTTAAAGAGGACTGTTCAAATAGTGGGTTCATTGCCCTCAGATAAACTTCTCTCAAATCCACAAGGAACCTAATTTTTTTTGGACAAAAGTCCTGTCAAGACTTCCCTCCAGAGCCTCTGTGGTTACTTCTACGAGGAAGATCAATGAGGAGGTATTGTGGGAAGGTTCTCAACAATTACCAGAGTGACAGACTGAGCTTAGAACCAACTGGTCAACCCTTCATAACAGCGCAGAGTGCTTCAGATAGCAGATTTCCCAGACAGCAGCCTGATGCGCTGCATGCATGCGCAGGGATAGTGTGGAATGAAGACTGGAAGAAAGTCAGCCTCTTCCTTCAAGGCCAACTGCCATTCAAACAAGGAACTAACTGGGAAGGCCAAGCCCAGGGCTCTTCCTCTGCAAAGAGAGTAGAACACAAAAGGGCTGTGTGGAAATTTGGCAGGATCTTCCTGAAAGGCAGCAGCTGAATGCTGAACCTTATAGCACCTAGAAAAGCCTATCATTGCAAAAGAGCTCTTCTGCTGCACCCAGGAAGGAGAAATTTTCTGTAAAGGAAGAACAGCCAGTTGACAACCCTTGAAACACCAATCCCATTCCCCACTTCCTCCTCCTCCTCCTCTTTATGCTATTCCAGAGAAAAAGAAATTAAACAGGCATTAAACCTGCCCCCTGAGCTCTCCACACACTGCAGGTGTGTTCCAAGGAACATCCATCCAGCTGTTGCTCTCCTCTCTTTCTGCCCCAAAGGCTGCTTTATTCAATCAATACCTTCTTGTACATGTGAGTACTTTTCTTTGAAAGCTCAGGCCAAACTGGCAGTTAACTTTGACCTTCTCTCTACACATCTAAGTCTATAGGAAATGAAAATCAGAACTTCTTTGGCACCTGCCTCAACTGAAATATGACAGCTTTCTTTAGGAAAAGGCAGACTGTCAAGAGCTCTTTTAGACCTGGTCACAGCTATTCCACAGGAGACGTGCACTTGGGCAGGACACACCCCCTTTGCCTGGGGCTTTGCCAATATAGAACCCCTGAACCTAGGGACGCTGTCAGGGACAATACTACAGGAAAAAGCAGTAGCCCTGTGTCCACTCACTGATCACATCACAGAATGCTGGCAACTCAACCAAGAGAAGGAGTTGGTGGATGATAAGCACATACAGCAAGTTAATGACAAAGCCAAACACAGCCCTGGCCTCTTCTCCCTGATACTGGTACAGGATAGGAATTGAAGGAGATTTCAAGAAAGGAAAACATACAAGACACAGAATTTAAGGGGGAAAAGGCTAGGCAGGCTATCAGGGTTTGAACTCAGGGTTTAGGAAAGGACCTTGCTAACTTTCCTTAGTTTCTGAACAGTTAAAATGTACCAGAAAGACCTATTAAAATCCCAATAACGTACATCACTGAAATACAGAAAACAGTCCAAAAATTCATATGGAACACCAAAGACCTACAATAGCCAAAACAATTCTAGGGGATAAAGACAATATGGGAGGGCTATCCATGCCGAACTTCAAACTCTACTACAGAGCTATAATAACAAAGACAGCATGGTACTCGCACAAAAACAGACCCGAAGACCAATGGAACAGAATAGAAGATCCAGAAATAAATCCACAGGCCTACAGCCAGCTGATATTCGACAAAGGAGCCAAAGACATACAATGGAAGAAACACAGCCTCTTCAACCGCTGGTGCTGGGAAAACTGGGCAGCCACATGCAGAAAACTAAAAGTGGACCCCAGCCTATCACCATGCACCAACATCAACTCAAAATGGATTAAAGACCTTAACATTAAACCTGAATCTCTGAAACTACTGCAGGACAAAGTAGGAGAGACACTTGAACTAATAGGCACAGGAAGAAACTTCCTGAACAGAGTCCCAGGGTCACAACAAATTGGAGAGAGACTCGACAAATGGGACTACCTTAAAATAAAAAGCTTCTGTACAGATAAAGCTATTGCAACCAAGCTATAAAGACAACCAACTAATTGGGAAAAAATATTTACCAGCAATATATCAGGCAAGGGGTTAACATCCTGTATATACAGGGAACTCAAGAAACTAATCCCTCCCAAACCCAACAAACCAATTACTAAATGGGCAAGGGAACTAAAGAGGGACTTCTCAAATGAAGAAATAAAAATGGCAAAGAAACACATGAGGAAATGTTCATCATCCCTGGTGGTGAAGGAAATGCAAATAAAGACAACCCTGTGATACCACCTTACCCCAGTCAGAATGTCCCACATCCACAAATCAGCCAACAACAAATGCTGGAGGGGATGTAGAGAACGAGGAATGCTATTACACTGCTGGTGGGAATGTACACTCATACAACCACTTTGGAAAGCAGTCTGGAGGGTCCTTAGAAAGCTAAAGATTGACCTCCCTTACGACCCAGTCATACCACTTCTAGGCATCTACCCTGAACAACAGGAACCAATATACAAGGACACGTGCACCTCCATGTTTATTGCAGCACTGTTCGCAATAGCTAGGATATGGAAACAACCTAGATGCCCCACCACAGATGAATGGATCCAAAAATTGTGGTATCTATACACAATGGAATATTATGCAGCCATTAGAAATGACAAAATAATGGCATTTGCAGGAAAATGGATGGAGCTAGAAGGAATCATGTTGAGCGAGGTAAGCCAAGAACGAAGAGACAAACAGTACATGGTCTCCCTGATAAGTGGATGATAAATCCAAAATGTTAGGTGATATGACAAAACTAACAGGACTTAAGAAACAAAGAACTCCCACTCATATGGTTGAACCACTACCAAATATCCCCATGCTGCTGATCACATATATGGTATATAACATGTGAGCACCGTTATATATTACAGACTGTGATAGACAATTTGCTCCAGGAAAGTTAGAATGAACTTGTGACTTTAAATGAGCATCATTATTCCACAATATGGTGAATTTCCGGAAATTAAGTAATCACTTAATCACAATCAAAAAAAAAAAAAAAAAAAGAACCTTGGGGAAGGGAGGGAGGGAGGGGATGGTAGGGAGAAAACAATGGAGGGGGTAACAATGTTCAAGAGGAAGTGTACTCATTACCTCACTCATGTAACTGTAACCCTCTGTATAGTATCTTTACAATAAAAAAATTAAAAAAAAATGTACCAGAAAGATCAAGCCAACTCCTCTTGGATGGTTTGCAACAATTAACTAGGATAATTGCTAAGCTCCAATTGATCCGCCCTGTGGCAAAGAACTGTCTGCGCTCAAGCTACCAGAACGGCCAGGCAATGGCCTGACACTGAGGAGAAAGGAAAACCCATCAACCTCAAAAAGTCAGCCTCTTCCCTTGAGGGCAGCCAACAGTCAATTCTGACCCTGATATGAACATTATCCACTTCCCATGGGACCACAAAAATCCCCTAAGCAAATCTGAAATGTCCCAATATACAAAGCAATTCAAGCATGCATAGATTTGCCAGGAGGTGAGAAAGGTAGAGTGATGTGATTGTGCAGGAAAATGTAAATCCAAGCCAGGAGCTGGTAACTCACACCTGTAATTCTAGCTACTCAGGAAGCTGAGATCTAAGAATTCTAGTTCTAAGCCAGCCCACCCAAGAAAGTCTGCAGGACTCTTATCTTTAATGAACCACCAAAAAGCCAGAAGTGGAGCTGTGGATTAGGTGGTAGAATACCAGCCATGAGTGAAAAACAACTAAAGGACAACACCCAGGGCCTGAGTTCAAGAGCCACGATCTGAACATGCACACACATGTACATGAAGAAAAATCATCATTTATTCCATATGCAGGTACACATACGTGAGACATGAGTGAGTTTCAAAGAGGCAAAAACAATTATTATCACAGTTTGGGCTGCAAGAAATAGCACGTCCTATCAGAAAGAAGTAGAGAAGGAATGTATGTGGCATTCTGCCCTCAGTGGACAGCGCTCTGGGAAATTTTGGGGATCCCTCTACCTGGACACCTCTATACTCCTAGAGGATCAAAGGTGGCAAGTTCCTCAAGAACCAGAAATTGACCTTTCACCCCATCCAAGGGACCAGAAGCTCCAAGAGGATCTTTGCACTCACTCCCCAAGGAATTCACAGGGTCTGAGACAGAAATAGGACAGGTAAAGAATAGGGAAAAGGGTCAGGGAGTTCCAGGGGTCCCTGTGCAAATGGCAAAACATGAAAGGGACTGACCTGAGTAAAAACAGCAGGATCAGCAGGTGGGGGTGAGGGAGGGGAGCAGAAGTGATGAGGGAACCGGTCCTACAGAAAGAATCACACCCTGGGGATACAGGCTTGTGCAAACAGGGTACTACCCAGAAAGAGAACAAGGTCAGAGGACAGGAGAGGGCAATGGAAAGGCAAGCAAACTGTAAAGTATGGAAAATAGAAATAAGAGTTTCATAATGGGCACTAAGGGCCCTGGGTTCTAATTCTGACTCTGCTTAGTGGACAAATCCCTGTCCTTGGAGCCTCAATTTACCCCATCTGGGTGGGGGAGGAATGGAAAAAAGTGCAGAGTCTTCAGGGGCTGCCTCTGAGGACACCGACAGGAGGAGGAGGAGAGAGAAGGAGCCAAAGGTTTGAAGTGAAACCAGATCGCCCCACCTAGCCCCACCATACCCAAGGCACTCACCTGTCCCACCGGGGAGACCATGCTGCTCCCGACCTCCCTCCCGGGCATGCCTTTTGGCTGCCGCACGTGGTACAAAGCCAACAGCCTCATGTTCGGCAGGAAGACCAGGGCCACCAGTACCAGAGTCACCGCCTGCAGAAGCCGCTTCTCCTTATGCCTCATCGGGACAGTCAGCTGCGCCCTACCGGTTCCACCCACTCCAGGCTCCGCGCCCGTCCACGTGAACGCCTGGCGGCTTCGGCAGCAGCTCTGCAAGAACAAGCGGCTGCAGCACTGGCCCCAACATTCGCCAACCAGGGAACCGGATGCTACCACTAAGTCACCGCCATGGGGGGGGGGGTCTTTTCCGCCAACACCGATGTCGGGCACCGTGGAGCAGCCAGGCCTGCAACACCCTCTTACAGACTTTCTAGCAAACACCTGTAGACGTCGATCTCCATCTTCTCGTGAAGGGTTTCAGTCTACCCGGGGTGACCCTGACATCCGATGTTAGGGCTCCCCACTCCTGAGTCGCAATGGTGCAGCCCGCTCCGCCCCGGCTCCCCTACCTGGAGAAGCAGTAAGAAAGTGCCAGAGTTGGGTTGTTGGGCTCTGACTGGTGCACACTGAGTGGTGGTGCACCGGGTGCATTTAGTGCGGTTCCTGTGCACCCCAGGATCTGATCCTGGCCTCAAGTCTGCTGGGCAAGGTTCGGTCCAGGGATTTGAGCTCCTCCTGCTTTGCTTCTATTGCTGGAGCCCTGCCGATGCACAGCAGGGGTTTGGGGCTCTCCACTTGCCTTGGCCCAGGCCTGAAAACACCAAGACCTGCTTTGACCCTGGGATCTTAGTGTCCTCAGCCATGGAATGTGGTCCACACTGTGATCTGTGTGCACTGTTCCACGAACTCTGGGTTTCTTCCTATCAAAGACCCCAGATGTTGGGTGAGTGTACACTTATGTTTAGAACTGAGTTCAGTCAGTGCCCTCTGCCCTGTGACACCTGCCTGCTCTCCCTACCAAAGTGGTGGGGAGGTGACCCGAACCTGTACTTCGGCCCCTTCCACATGCAGGTCCAGTACCACGCATCCTCTGGACACTCAGCCTGTGCATGGAGCCCTTCTCCAAACTTTCGGTTCAGGGTTTGTCTCCATTCAGCCCTATTTGGCAAAGCATCAGCTGGCACTCATATGCCAGACCCTGTACCAGGCTCCAGGAGGACGTGCAGGAACCCCAAGCCCTGGGAGTTAAAATGACTGGGCTGAAATACTAAACAAACATGCAGTCACCCAAGACTGCTAATGGGTGCATCACAATGCTGAGGGATCTGAAGAAAGACTTCCTGGACCACAGAGAATCTGGACTCCTTGCTCCAGTGCTAATCCCTTAACTGCTTCTTCCCTGATACCCTATTCTCTGCCACACTCCACACATGCCCTCTTGATGTTCTGCTTTTCCAGCTCGGCCACTGACCCTAGTGACTTACCACCCCCAGCTCTAGACCAGTCTGTCAGCTTTGTCTGCCCAGGCTGACTTTGAACAGGGATCTTCAGATCTCAGCCTCCTGAGTAGCTAGAATTACACTCAGAAGCCATCAAGCATCCAGGTTCACCCAAAGGTTTAGATAGAGGAAGAAGTTTCTAGAGAAGAGAAGAGCAAATTTGCAAAAGCTACTCAGGAGGCTGAGATCTGAACATCCCTGTTCAGAGTCAGCCTGGGCAGACAAAGCTGACAGACTCCTGTCTGCAATCAACTAGCAAAAAAGCTCCAAGTGAAGGTTTAGCCCAAGTGGTAGAGCATCTGCCTGAGGAAAAAGCCAAGCAAGGGCATAAGATCCTAAGTTCAAGCCCCAGCACTAGCACATGTGTGCACACATACACACTCACACACACACACATGTACAACTAAACCTTTGTGTGGCTCTCTCCATCTTCTCAGGGAGTAGATCAGTGGTTCTGCCTCAGCAAGCTTTACCCCAGCCGGTTGATCTAAATAAAATATGAACTTCTTTCCTCTCCAGTTACTTGATTTTTCCTCAGAGGAGCTCTCAGTTTGAGCCTCCTTTACAGTGTGTGAACTACAAGCTCACACTCTATTCTATTACACCCTTATCTCTAGCAGCCCCTGCTTCCTTTTATTGAAAATCAGAAACCTGGCTCTGCTTCTGGGCACAGGAGTTTGCAAAAGGGTCCTCCCTCTTCCCTGGGCCAAGCAGCCCAAGTAGAGCTGAGACCTGAGGATTTTAGCTCATACACTCCTCAACCATGGGAAGGTAAACGGAGGACCTTCCTAGGAAAGGCACATTTTAACTACTACATTCAGTAATTACTGCTTGAGCAAAGTATAGCAATGAAGGTCATAACAAGAAGGAAACAATTTGGAGTCTCCTCTTCCGCTCTCCTCCTCTAGCTCCCTAGAGGACTCCAAAGGAAATTGGATTTGAGGTGTTTTGTCTTATTTTTTTATTTATTTATTTATTTATTTTATTTTCCCTCAGTCACTTGATCAAAGCTGCACACACCAGCCCAGTCTTCCCACCATAGAGACTTTGCTCTAAGAATCCAGCTTTAATCTTGGACCTCTTTCATCACTTTTACAATATAGGTTGCACCAGCAGAGGGAGGGCCTTCTGGGCCTTTATCTTCCTCCCAGTGACAAGACTACTCCCAGGGGGGAAAAACCAGAGGTAACCACTGACTGAAACTGAACCAGAACTGGTACTTTCAGGACTGAGCTCTCCTATTGGGACTGTCGTGGGCATTAAATGAGATAATATATAATAAAGTGTTATCTAGCCCTGATGACTGTTAGCTACTCAGGAAGCTGAAGTGTGAGGACTGGGGCTTGAACTCAGTGCTTTGGGCCCTGTCCTTGAGCTCAAGGCTAGTGCTACACCTTTAGCCACAACATCACTTCCAGCTTTTTCTTGAGAGTTTATTGGAGATAAGAGTCTCATGGACTTTCATGCCCAGGCTGGCTTTGAACCTTGATCCTCAGATCTCAGCCTCCTGAGTAGCTAGAATTATAGGCATGAACCACCAGGGTTTGGCTGCCCCCCAAGTTTCTGATGTCACCTCCCCTCATTCTCTTTCTCACTCAGAACCAGCCACACACCTCTTCCTCCTGGTCCTGAGTTCACTGCAGCCCAGAAACTTTCACCTTAGCTATTGCCTCTGACTGGTGTTTTTTTTTTGTTTTTGTTTTTTTTTTCCATACTGCCCCCAAGGCTGGCTCCCTGTCATCCTACAGGTCTTGGCTTCAATGCCACCTCTTCACAGAGACCCTGTGTGTGTGTGTGTGTGTGTGTGTGTGTTTCTGGGATTTGAACTCAGGACCTGGGCACTGTTGCTTAGCTTTTTTCCCCCTCAAGGCTGGCATTCTACCACTTGAGCCATAGCTGACACTTATAACTTATTGCTAGGTAATTTGAGATAAGAAGTTCACAGATGTTGGGGCTGGGAAGGTGGCTCAGTGGTAGAGTGCTTGCCTTGCACGCATGAGGCCCTGGGTTCGATTCCTCAGCACCACATAAGCAGAAAAAGCTGGAATTGGTGCTGTGGCTCAAGTGGTAGAGCACTAGCCTTGAGCTGAAGAGCTGAGGGACAGTGCCCAGGCCCAGAGTTCAGGCACCATGACTGGCAAAAAAAAAAAAAAAAGAATTTCACAGACGTTTTTGTCTAGGCTGACTTCGAATCATGATCCTCAGATCTCAGTCTCCTGAATAGTTATATTTGGAGGCGTGAACCACCAGTGCTGGATTCACAAGGCCTCTTTTAAGCACCCTGACCTGCACTTTTTATCTTACTATGGTTGGTTCATATATTTGTGCATTTACTTGATTGTCATTGGGCTTTCCAAAACAGATGATTGGTTTTGCCGTGGGTGGGTGCCTTGTCTGCTCCTAGCCTACACTGTGGACTGTTCACACCTGACATATATCTGATAAATGGTGAATCTCTCTCTCCTCCCACTGTCTCCTTGCTACCCCATTTTTAATTATTTTTTGTTTGGTTCTGGGACTTGGACTCAGGGTCTGGGTGCTGTCCTGTCCCTGAGTTTTTTGCTCAAAACTGTCACTCTATCACTTGAGCCACAGCTACACTTTGAGCTACCTATTGTTGGTGGCTCACACCTGTAATCCTAGTTACTTAAGAGGCTAAGATCTAAGGAACTCAGTTCAAAGTCAGCCAGAGCAGAAAAGTCTGTGAGACTCTTATCTCCAGTTTATCACAGAAAAAAAACTGGAAGTGGTGCTGTAGCTCAAGTGGTAGAGTGCTATCCTGGAGCAAAAGGAACTTAGGGACAGCACCCAGGCTCAGAGTTCAAAACTGGCAAAAATAAAAAAAAAAATAAAAAAAAAATCTGGCTTCTAATAGTGGTCCTCAGATCTCAGTCTCCTGAGTAGCTAGGATTACAGGCATGAGCCACCAGGGTCCAGGTCCCTTTTTATTTATTTATTTTAACAAACTGCTTATACATGGACTGTGTTTCCAGTTTTCCATCTTGTTATTAGTAACTGGAAATGTCACCCAGAGGAGAAGTAACAGGTGCAGGTCTTCAAAACCTTCCTGGTGAGGATACAAAACCTTTCCTACTATCTGTCCTTACCTTGGAATTTTTAGGGATCTTCAATGCTAATGCCATTCATCATGGGACCTCAAGCTAATGAGGCTAAAGCCTTGAGCCAAGGGTTGTGAAAGAAGAATGGATCCACCAGGCTAAAGGCACTTGTATATGGGTCAAAATGATTGATTGATTGATTGTGTTTATGTGTGTGCTGGTACTAGGGCTTGCTCTCTTGCTTAGTTTTCTGCTCAACCACTTAGCCACACCTTCATTTCTGGCTTTTCATTGTAGTTGTTATTTAACTGGTTAATTGAAGATAAGGTTTTTTGCCCAGACTGACTTTGAACTACAATCCTCAGATCTCAGCCTCCTGAGTCGCTTTGATGACAGGCATGAGTCACCAGTGCATGGCTTGTTTTTAATATTGTTTAACGAACTGCTTATTCACAGACTGTGTCTCCAGTTTCCCACCTAATCATCAGAAATCTTTAGCCCCCATTTCCTTATCTACTAAATCAGAAGGAGTGTAATGGTGTGATTTCCAGGCTGGAAACTGAGAGATCTGCTTAGCCAAAAGCAAGCCTGAAAAAATGTGTGTCTCTGGATCTCCAGTGAGTCCTTCTCCTCTCTTGGGGCTCACCAAGCTCAACTAACACATTCCTGGAGAATCCTGATCTCCTTGGACAAAAGAAAATAATCTCCCCTCCCACACTTCTTATGTTGTGTGTGTGTGTGTGTGTGTGTGTGTGTGTGTGTGTATGTGCATATGTGCATGCATGCACTTACAGCTAGCTCTTTATTACTTGAGCCACAGCTCCATTTCTGGTGAGTGTGTGTGTGTGTGTGTGTGTGTGTGTGTATGTGTGTGTGTGTGTGTGTGTATGTGCATATGTGCATGCACACACTTACAGCTAGCTCTCTATTACTTGAGCCACAGCTCCATTTCTGGTGTGTGTTTGTGAGTGTGTGTATGTATGCTTATTTGGAGATAAGAGTGTCTTGGACTTTCTTGTCTAGGCCAGGTTCAAACCAAGATCCACCAACCAGAGGCTCCTGAGTAGTTAGGATTACAGGCATGAGCCACCACACCCTGCTGTGTGTACTTTTAACTTTGGCTTCCTTACTCAAGGACACACCATTAATGGTTGCTGTTAAACACTTGACATTGGGCTTTCCCATTGAGCTGTAAGCCTCAAGAGGAGGACCATGTGCACATTTTGCTATTTCTTGTTTGGTTTTAGTAGCCTTTATTTTTTAGAACAATTTTAAGTTCCCAACCAAATGGAGCAGATGGTACTTAGATGTTTTGTATTCCTTTACACCTCCTCCCACACACACTCATGAAAGCATGCATACTAATATTGATGAAAGTCACTTCCCGCCTTTTCTGTGATCAATTGAAGAGACTCACTGACTTTTCTGCTCTGGAAGGCTTTGAACCCTGATCCTCTGATCTCGGCCTCCTGAGTAGCTAAGATTACAGGCTTGAGTCACTAACACTGGGTGTCTGTGAGATTCTTATCTTACTACATTATTAACTACACTACTTAACAAGTTATTATCCAGAGCTTATAGTGAACATTCGGGTTCACACTTAGTGTTGTGCATTCATTGGCTCTGGACAATTGTGTAATGACATGTTCACCATTGCAGAATTGTATAGAGTTTCACTGCCCTAAAAGAAAAATTCTTTACAGACAGGTGGTGGTGGCTCTCGCTTATAATTCCCAGTGGGAGTGGCTTACACACCTGTAATCCCAGCTACTAGTCCAAAGCCAGCCCAGTCAGAAAAGTTTGTAAGACAGGTATCTCCAATTAACCACCAAAAAACCAGACAGAGCTCTGAGTTCAAGCCCCATGATCAACAACAACAACAAAAAATCCTTTCTATTCTCCCCTCTTTATTCCTCTTCCTCTTTCCCCAACCCTACTTGTGGCAAGCACTGATCTTTTTATGGGGTATATAACTTTTGTGCTGGCTATATAATTTTCCTTTTATAGCATGTCATATAATTGGTAACCTTTTAAGAATTAGTATCATTTATTTACAAATTGCATTTAGGGTTCTGCTTTGGGGTGTGTGTGTGTGTGTGTGTGTGTGTGTGTGTGTGTGTGTGTGTGTGTGTGTGTGTGTGTGTGTGTGTGTGTGTGTGTGTGTGTGTGTGTGTGAGTGTGTGTGAGTGTGTGTGTATACAGGTGTGCGCGTGCATGTCCACCAGTCCTGGAGCTTGAACTCAGGTTCAAGCTCAGGTCTTTGAGGTTTTTTGTTCAAGGCTATCACTCTATTATACCACTTGAGCCACAGCTCCATTTCTGGTGTTTTTGGTGGTTAATTGGTTATAAGCATCTCCCATACTTCCTGTTTAGGCTGGCCTCAAACCATGATCCTTAGATCTCAGCCTTTTGAGTAGCTAGTTACAGGCATGAGCTGCTAGGTCCCAGCTCTTTCAAGTCTTCTTTTTTTTTTTTTTTTTTTTTGGCCAGTCCTGGGGCTTAAAATTGGGGCCTGGGCTGTCCCTGAGCCTCTCTGTGCTCAAGGCTAGTGCTCTACCACTTGAGCTATATAGCACCACTTCTGGCCTTTCCTATATGTATGGTACTGAGGAATTGAACCCAGGGCTTCATGCACACCAGGCAGGCACTCTACCACTGAGCCACATTCGTAGCCCTCTTTCAAATCCTTTTATTTAAACTTCTGGGGCACAGTCTTGCAAAGCAGGATGGGAGTAAAAGGGTCAGACAGAGAACACCACTCTAGAGTCTGTATTTAGTGGAATTTTAGCTCCTACTTTGAATAAAAATAAGAGACTTTCAGGGTATGTATTTGAAATGACCGTTAGTTAGGGAATTGCCTCTCTGTGTCCTGGAGTCCACTTTGTCATTTCCAAAATACAATGCCAATTAAATCAACCAAACCTGCCAACTGTAAAGGGAAATTATTCAATCAAGACACTGCAAGAGGGGCTGGGAAGGTGGCTCATAGTAGAGTGCTTGCCTTGCATTTATGAGGCTCTGGGTTCGATTCCTCAATACAACATAAGCAGAAAAAGCTGGAAGTGGCACTGCTCAAGTGGTAGAGCACTAGCCTTGAGCTGAAGAACTGAGGGACAGTGCCCAGGCTCAGAGTTCAGGCCCCATGAATGACCAAGAAAAAAAGATACTGTAAGATGCCTCAAGGAGGCTAGTCTCTGAAAAAGCAAACGGAGAAGGCTACAAATCTCAAATAAATAGACTGTGTCATTTGGTAGTACATTATTGAGAGCCCTGCAGGGAGTCTCTCTGCATGATAAGCTTGACTATCTCGCTGGAACATCTCTCGAGGCTATTTACAGAATCTGGTCTTTGCATCCTGCCCCAAACAAAGACCAGGTAGCTGCTATTGACCACCTTTTCACACTGCCCTAAGCAAGCATCTTGCAGCTGCTACGCCCAATGAAAAAGTTTCCTTATTCTAAGCATATAAATACCCCAGTGTGAAAAATAAAATTTGGCAGCTTGATCAGAATCCTTGTCTTGCTGTCCTTCTTTGTGTCTCTTGTCCCTTCATTCCTTCTCGCTTAGGTTCACCGCCTTCATTGAAGTCCTGCGGGTCGGGACAACTGGCGCCCAACGTGGGGCTTGAGCCTCTAACTAAGGAAGGAACGCCGTCCTCCGGGAAAACTTGGCCAAGTACAGTCCAAGATCGCGAGATCGCCTCGACAGACCCCACCGAGAGACAGATCCAGGAGGAGAGTGGGGACGGCGCATGGTAAGTGACCCACTATGGGACAAGCAATATCGTCACATGATCTATTTCTGTCAGACCTCAAGGAGGCCTTCAAGACATGGGGAACGCGGGTTAAGAAAAAGGACTTAGAATTATTTTTCTCATTCATAGAGGACTTGTGTCCTTGGTTCTCCTTTGAAGGAATCATAGATGCAAAAAGCTGGCAAAGAGTAGGAGATTGTTTAAAAGATTATTATGAAACCTTTGGTTCAGAAAAGGTTCCTGCTACGGCCTTTTCCTATTGGAATTTGATTAATGACATTTTAAAATGCTCTCTGTTTGATAGTGGAATTTTAAAACTTGTAAAAACGGGAGAGGAGGTTCTCGAACATGCCTCTCGGCCCCCCGTGGCTCGCCCACGGTTGTATTAGATCTTGAAACTCCTTCTCAAAAGGTAGACGAACATTATTATCCTGTACCCCAGGCTGCCCATTCCCCTCAGAATAATTTAAATCCCGAGGAGGAGGCCACCCTGGAAGAGGAGGCGGCCCAATATCGTCAGCCTGATTGGCCCCCCTTACTCAGTCACCCCCTACCTCAGACTAAACCCTCTACCTCAAATATTCCGCATTCCTCCTATGCACCCCCTCCCTTTTGTGACCTGGCCTTCCAAGGGCCCACTGCCCCTCCAGATCCAGATGTTTTTTCTCCCCCCCCCTTTACCTAACCTGGCACCTTTACTTTACGTGAGACTCTTCAACATAGGCGAGAACACCTTCAACTTTTAAAAGAACTGAGGTTCCTTGATTATGAACTCCGCACACTGGCCTTGGCCAATACGCCAAAACCGCCTGATAAAATTAAGGTTAGATCAGGCCATCAATCAGTTCTCGCCTTTCCAGTAACTCGGAGCCAGACAGATAGGACCTCAGAGGGTGAGGAGGACGAATCAGAAGAGGAGGAAAAAGAGGATGAGGAACAGGATACTGGGGATGAAGAGGAACAACCCACCCAGGGAAAAGGCCAACAAGAGTATAAGAGGCTTAGCCTCCGGTTTGTTGAAAAGCTTAAAAATGCATGTGCCCAATATGGCCCGACTGCCCCTTATACTTTAGCCTTATTAGAAAACCAAAGTGTGTGCTGGCTCACCCCTAATGATTGGAAGTTCCTGGCCCGTGCCACCCTTAGTGCGGGTGATTTTGTTTTATGCAATGCGGACTTTAAGGAACAATGTAGAGAGACCGCACAAAAAAATTTGGCTAAAACATCTTCAGAAACCTGGACCTATACTAAACTTTTGGGTAATGCGCCCTTCGATACCAATGCTAAACAGGCGCGCTTTCCTACCGGACTTTTGGCACAAATTCAAAACGCTGGCCTTTATGCTTGGAAGCGTCTCCCTCAAAAGGGATCGGCTACTACTTCCCTGGCAAAGGTTAGACAGGGGCCAGAGGAACCCTACAGTGACTTTGTCTCACGGCTTAACTTGGCTGCAGAAAGGCTTCTTGGGCCTAGTGAAAGTGAAAGTGCCTTTGTTAAACATCTTGCCTTTGAAAATGCTAACCCGGCATGTCAAGATGTACTCCAGCCACGTAAAAACAAGGGTGACCTCTCTGAGTTTGTCTTTGTGCTGGAGTAGGGACTGCTCACATCATAGGCGCTGCTTTTACCAAGGCATTTCAAAGTTCAGTCCCGGGCTTGCTCGCTTACTTGCTTTAATTGTAAACAACCTGGTCACTTTGCACATGAATGTCCCTTCAGCAAACAAAGACAAGGGGCAATGCCCTCCCAGGCTACAGGTAGACCACTCCCTGACACTCTTTGTCTTTGTCAAGAACAAGCAGCCCCAAGGTGGCTGCCAGAACGCTTGAAAACAGGTTAATGGCTTACCACAACCCAGGGGAAACCTTCCCCCTGAGGATGATTCCTTTTCTCTTGCAGATGCAGCTAGAACTCCAGACATGGACCATCCTGTTTGAATTTATTAAATAACAGATTAATCTCTTGGTTTCTAAGCCCATACAGGTTCATCACCATACACATTGCCTTGATATGGCAGACTGCGGCATTGAAATCTAGGATTTACCCCAGGCTTTTAATTAGTGTTTTGCCATGAGCTTGTTCCAGTGGGAAACAGCCCCCCTTCTTTTTCTTATTTAGAAAACCCTTCTTATTCATAACTCCTGACCATTCAATGGGCAAGACCTATTGCCATAAGGGATAGGTTCGCCCCTCCTCCTATAGGCCCCTCCGCTTGGGGGAGGATGCACCTATGGGAGGAAGAAAAAAATGCTCTAATCAAGGGTGCAGGTAAGACTGCAGGGGGATGGATCCGCGAGATCCCAAAACCCAAGATCCCTGAGTGGCAAGCTCTGGTGCATGACGGTTGGCATGCATACCCACAAGCCGTCTCCTCAAAAAACATGCCAGGGCCTGTAAAAATTCCCCTCCCCGAGTGAGGACGCTCGCTCGGAGCAGAGAAAAACCCTGGGCCCTTAGAGGAACAGAGCCTCTGTCACCCCCTCAAAAAGAGCAGGCAACAATTGATGTCAATTTTCTAAATAAGAAAGGGGGAGATGTTGAGAGCCCTGCATGGAGTCTCTCTGCATGATAAGCTTGACTATCTCGCTGGAACATCTCTCGAGGCTATTTACAGAATCTGGTCTTTGCATCCTGCCCCAAACAAAGACCAGGTAGCTGCTATTGACCACCTTTTCACACTGCCCTAAGCAAGCATCCTGCAGCTGCTACGCCCAATGAAAAAGCTTCCTTATTCTAAGCATATAAATACCCCAGTGTGAAAAATAAAATTTGGCAGCTTGATCAGAATCCTTGTCTTGCTGTCCTTCTTCGTGTCTCTTGTCCCTTCATTCCTTCTCGCTTAGGTTCACCACCCTCGTTGAAGTCCTGCGGGTCGGGACAGTACATCAGCCAGTAGAGTCAGCTGCAGACATTAGATACATAAAGAGAACCAGCCTCTTGGCCCTATCACAGAATTGTCAGAACTTAGAAAACAGAGTGTTGCCTGTTAAATTACTTTTCATTTCAGTATGAGGAAGAACAAAGTACAAATTAAATTTAGATGTGGAGTGCCAGTCAAAAGGATCTTCCTAGCAATCTGAATTTCTTTAAGGGTGTCTCCCTTCTGTGGGCACCCCTATAAATGAGGGAGTTGGATACTATGCAGGACCCAGTCCTACATGTTAGAATCTGCTAAGGACTTAAAAAACCCTGGAGGGGCTGGGAAGGTGGTTCAGTGGTGTGAGTGCTTGCCTTGCATGCATGAGGCCCTGGGTTCAATTCCTCAGCACCACATAAGCAGAAAAAGCTAGAAGTGGTACTATGGCTCAAGTGGTAGAGCGCTAGCCTTGAGCTGAAGAGCTGAGGGACAGTGTCCAGGCCCAGAGTTCAGGAACCATGACTGGCAAAAAAAAAAAAAAAGAAATGTACTTTAAAAACCCTGGATATAGGACTGGGAACCACCTTAGAGTGCTTGCCTAGCATGAATGAAGTCCTGGGTTTGATTCCTTAGTATTATGTAAATAAAGCCAAAAGTGGCACTGTGGTTAAAGTGGTAGAGCACTAGCCTTGAGCAAAAAGAAGCTTGACAGTGCCCAGTCCCTGAGTTCAAGCCCCAGGACTGGCAAAAAAAAAAGAGCCAAAAACCCTGGGGCACTGGTGGCTTAACTCATACCTGTAATCCTAGCTACTCAGGGGACAGGGAACTGAGGATGGTGTATCAAAGCTCGGCAGAACAGGGAAATCTCTGAGACTCTTATGTTCACTTAACCAGCGAATAACCAGAAGTGGAGGTGTGGCTCAGATGAGAGAGTGCTAGCCTTGAGCACAAAAGCTAAGGGACAGTGCCTAAGCCCTGAGTTCAAGCCCTAGTACCAGCACACACAAATAAAAACAAATCCTAGTTGTTCACCCTCTATCCCAGGCCAATAAATCAGTAAGGCTGGAACTTGACCCAGCCATAGCCTAGTGATTTCTCTTGATGGTCATTTTGAGAGGTCACTGTCCCACCAATTGTTTTCTGAGCTTTAAAACACCACTAGGCCTTTTCATTTAAGCAGTAGGTCAGCTGACATTCCACTAGATGGCACCTTCCAGCAAACTTCTGTGGGACCAGAGAGATCTTGCTCTGGCTCTAATGTCAAAGGATGTACAGAAAGCAGGGCATGGTGGTCTTTGCTGGCAATAAGGGGTCTGCCATGGATGAAAAGATTGAATTTGTTGAATAGCAACTGGCTGGTGAGTGTAGGAGCCACAGAAAGATAAGACTGGTCCTTGTTAGGAAACAGGCCAGGAAAGGAGACAGCTCCAATCTAATCAGAACTGATTCCACTCTGTCCTGCTGGCTTAGACAATCAGAACACTCTATTCTCTGGCTACAGGGATCAGTCCAGAGGGGAGCATCTGGACTCCAGAAGACAAATGTGAAACAAGAGGTGCAATTCTGCAGGTGTTATGTAGATTAAGTCAAGGAAATAGTAGCCTCTCCATTCAGATGAGACAGTATTGGATGTAAGTCTCCATGTGAGGCTTATCCAGGACATCTTGCTTAGGCTCAGCCAGACCATACAGAATACCTCCCTGAGCTTCTTTGTTTTGTTTTCCTGTTGGGTTCAGGGAGAGGAGGTAGGGGACCTGTCAAGGCCAAGGTTTCCTGTGGTACTCAGGAGCCCCTTGGGAACTAAGACTATTGCAGAAAGCATGATTGAATGGTGTGTGCAGGGGAAGCCTGATGCCAGCAGAAAGCTGCTGGTTTGTTTGTTTGCCCTGTTGTGTTTACACAGGATTCTGATAGATAACAGGACATCAGGAAGTTCATGACATTACCCTAGTGATCAGTGTGAAGACCTATTCTTCTTTTTTTTGATATGGGGCTTGAACTCAGGGCCTGGGTGCTGTTCCTGAGCCCCTTTGTGCTCAAGGCTGGTGCTTACCACTTGAGCCCCAGCACTACTTATGGTTTTTGAGTGGCTAATTGGAGAGAAGAGTCTTACTGGGACTTTTTCCCGGGCTTGCTTTGAACCATGATCCTCAGATCTCAGCCTCCTGAGTAGCTAGGATTACAGGCATGAGCCACTTACACCTGGCTGAAGACCTGTCCCTGAGTATCCTTAATCCATACTGCTTCCTGATATCCTGTTACTTACCTCTTGAATCTGACCTTTGATCATAAACTGAGACCACTCCAAGCTAACACATCCTCTCTGACCCATTAAAAGCAGAGGACAGAAGCTCAAGTGTTCTATCCCAGATTCCCCTCATCTCTCTCTTGACAAATGCATGCACAGAAGTCTTTTCTACTGTCACTGGACAGAATGGGCTCAGAGCCACAGTAAAGTGATGTTCTGTTGGTGGTGGTTTGTTTTTCTCCAGATCTCTATCTAGCATTGTGCCATAGGTTGGCTGTGTCCACAAGCAATGCCCCAGTTCCTCTCACACAACCTTCTTGAAACTACCTTGTCTCTGGGTTTCCATCACTGCCCTTCCCAGCACCTGACAGTTCTAGGGCTGAGCAGCCCATACTGTTTCTAGCCTAATGTGACTACATTATCCCTTGCGATCACCCCTACCTTATCTTATTGTTCTACGCAATTCTCAAACTTTCCAGAGTAAGAATACCAAGCCCCTAATTTTTTCTGAGAAAAAGTCAGAGGAAAATGGAGCTGAGAAGTAACACAGTTCAATCCCTGACATCATCTGTGTCTTTACTCCAACTGACCTCCCACACAAAAATTACCTAAGAATGCTGATTTTTTATTGCCTACTAAATGGGAATTTATAATTCCCCTTTAGGCCTGCTCTAGGAGACATATTTCAGATGTCTGCAGAAAGAACTCCTGATTGGCACCCTGTTCTAAAATGGCTAAATTTTCTGCTTTGTGGGCTGGCCTCCACCTCCTCTATGGGCTAGATGTTGACCTAGGATCTGCCTGGCTGGCATCAGAAGGTAGAGGATTAGCTGAGCCATTTAGACTTTCTCAGACTCTGAGATCAAGGAACACACAGGAAAGAAGGAAGCAATTACAGATATAACCTCACTAATTCCCACCAAATCCTAGGTAGGTTCTATTCTCGTTTCCATTTTTCAGATGAGAGAACTTAACCAGCCATCCCCTTTCACACTTATTTACTCATCTATTCAACACATATTTAATAACTTATCAGGCCTGGCATTGGTGCTTATGCCTGTAATCCTAAACTATTTGGGAGGCTGAGATCTTAGGATTGAGGTTCAAAGCCAGCCTGGGCATAATAGTCCATTAAACTCAAGTGCTAGAGAGACGGTCTTGAGCAGAAAAAGCCAAGTGAAAGAAATAAGGCCCTAGCACAAAACAAAGAAGGTTCTTTTCCCACAAACCAATCTATCACACACCAGGCTCTTTAGCAGGTGCTAGGATTCAATGATGGACAGGCAAATGGGTCCCAGTCTCACATAAATCATTCCATGTATAACAATTGTGTTAGGTACCAGCAAGGGAAAAGGTCATTATGGCTGTTACGAGCAGATCTAGTATTAGAACTAATTCTTGCTGGAATCTAAGTTCAATATTCAGGAAAAGTTCCACTATGCTAACTCACCTGGGCTGTTCACCAAGAGAGACACTGGTTTAGCCAATGAACCTCTTGTCCCTAGTTACTGAATATTCTTTCTCTCACTTTCTCTTCTTTTTCCTACCCCCTCAGCAAAAGGCAGACAGTGCAGTATGCTTTGTACATGCATTCTGGCATCAGCTTCAAGTTTGCATAGCAATTTTCAGTGCATTGGGCTACACCTTGCTTTTCTTATATAAACGATCCTGGAGATCACACCATATACATACAGATTTTCCTATTCTTTTCTTCCAACTGTGAAATATTCCATGATGTGAGTGAATTTCAGATAATGGATAGGTTATTTGGAATCATTATTAATTAATTAAAATTATGCCAGAATCAGTAGCTTTGTTTACATTCTGTTCTATAACATGGAAGTAAATCTTTTTCATCTTTTTGATTGTGCTGGTCTTGAGGCTTGAACTGAGGGCCATGAGCTTTTATGCTCATGGTTAACAATCTACCACTTGCACCAAACCTCCACTTTCAGGGTTTTTGTTTTTGTTTTTTTTTTTGTCTGTCGTGGGGCTTGAACTCTGGGCCTGGGCACTGTCCCTCAGCTCTTCAGCTCAAGGCGAGTGCTCTACCACTTGAGCTACAGCACCACTTCCCAGGGTTTTTTTTTTTTAGTTAATTGGAAATAAGAGTTTCATAGGCTTTCCTACACTAAGCTGGCTTCCAACTACAATCCTCACATCTCAGCCTCCTGAGTAGCTAGGATTTCAGGCATGAGCCATTTTAAAACATGTATTTAACATAAAGATTTACACTTCCTAACCCAACACCAATGGTTCATATCTATATTCATAGCATCTCAGGAGCTTGAGACCTGGAGGGTTGGTGTTCAAATCCAGCTCAGGTAGATAAGTCCACAAGACACCCATCTCCAATTAGAGGCAAAAGTGCTGGACTAGAGACAAGACTCAAGTGACAGAGTACCAGCCATCAGCATGTGAGCTAAGCAAGAACAAGAAGCCCTAAGTTTATAACCTCCATCATCTACAAGGTTTTTTTTTTGCCCGTCCTGGGCCTTGAACTTAGGACCTGGGTACTGTCCCTGAGCCTCTTTATGCTCAAGGCTGATGCTCTACCACTTGAGCTACATCATGACTTATGGCTTTTTGTGAGAAGTTTATTAGAGATAAGAGTTTTAAAGACTGAGCTAGCTTTGAGTTTTTATTTTCAGATTCTCAGCTTCCTGAGTAGCTAGGATTACAGGTGTGAGCCACCAGTGCCCAGTAATACTTCTAACTTCTCTTAAAATGTCTAAGATCTCCTGGATGCCAGTGGTTCACACTGTAATCCTAGCTACTCAGGAGGCTGAGATATGAGGACAAAGGTTTGAAGCCAGCCAGAGCAAGACAGTCTATGGGACTCTTATCTCTAGTTAACCACAAAAAAAGCCAGCAGTAAATCTGTGGTTCAAGTCCCTGAGAAAAAAGCTCAGGGACAGAGTCCAGTACTTGATTTCAAGCCTGAGGACCAGCACATAAATATGCAAGATCTGGGCAATACTAGGCACACTGTCCTTCAAGGTAATTACAAGTTGAGGCAGGGGTTATCAGACACTTGACTTTAGAAGTTTAAGCTGGTGAAATTTCATTATGAATATATGAAGGCTTCATAAATTTACAGATGCTGAGGGAAGACTGGAACCCAGTCTCCCAGACTCTGAGTCCACAGACCCTCGTAGCCTCAAGTAGAAAAGGAGGAGAGAGCAAGAGGTGACAAGTTCTAAATATTCTCAGGTTGGGGAAGGACAGGGGTTATTTGAAAGTTGGCTCTGTGCACAAACAGCCAGTTCCAGACTCTGACCACACCACCAATTTATGCTGAAGGAAGGGGCTAGACACTGCAGTCCAACAGACTTGATAGCATCCCAGTTCTGTTCCTGTGTGACCACCGCCTTGTCTCATCACCTCTCTGAGTCTCCTGTCTGGTCTACAGAGCAGGGATGAATGAAAACATTAGGGAAAAATGGAGCAATGCTTAATTCTGTTTTCTCCACCCCTCCCTGCCCTCCATCTCATCCACCAAGCCACATATTTTGAGATTTGTTGTGCTCAGACATCATTGAGCATGCTGACTTGTGGTGGCTTCCCAGAATTTGCATGCAGGCCCACATCATGCTCCATGCTCATCTTTACAGTACAGGCCCATCACTGGCCTGAGTGGGAAAATGGCAGACCTCTGTTCCCTGCAGTGGTCACAAACCTCTACTGTCTTCAGAGCCCTAGTACCTGATGGCTCTGCCTCTCCATGATGGATCCCACAGTGGACATGGAGACCACAGGGACCTACCACCACAGGCGGTGGTCACAGCCTACTGTGAGCAAGGGAAGAGAGGAGGGGGCCTCTAACTGCCCTCCCAACTCAGGCGTGGAAGGCAGATCCCACAGGGATGACCATGAGGGGTCAATCTGACTATTTTAGGGTACAAAGGCAGGCATAGCCCAGGGTGACTCCTCCAGCTGCCCTCAGGCTCATGGCACCATAGCGTTCTCTGAGAAAGAGAGAATCTGCTAATAAATATGGCCTGGCTGCCAACAGGATGACCGTGTGATTCATTTGAGTAATGAAATGCCATTTATTCTTTTAATAATAACAACAACAATATTAATAAATCACTCATACACTTTCCCAGTATTGTTTTCTTTTGCCTGTCCTGGGGCTTGAACTTAGGGCCTGTGTTGCCAGGTTCAGCTGTGGGTCAAGTTCTCTTGCACCAGCATATGGCAAAGGAATTCATACACTTTTCCCAGGCCCTGACTTCAAGCCACAGGACTGGGAAAGAGAACAAGCCCTGGGGCTGAAAACAAACAAACAAACAAAAAACTTAGAGAGTTTGTTGGGTTCTCCTCACCATTTTTTTGGCCAGTCCTGCAATTTGAACTTAGGGTCTGGGTTGTCTCATTCAGCTGTGGGTCAAGTGCTATTGTGCCAGCATAAGACAAAGTAAATTTAAACACCATTCCCAGGCCCCTGACTTCAAGCCCTAGCACTGGCACCAAAATAAATAAATAATGAATTTTTTAAAAACACCTAAAATGGGGGCTGGGAAGGTGGCTCAGTGGTAGAGTGCTTGCCTTGCATGCATGAGGCCCTGGGTTCGATTCCTCAGCACCACATAAGCAGAAAAAGCCAGAAGTGGCCCTGTGGCTCAAGTGGTAGAGCGCTAGTCTTGAGCTGAAGAGCTGAGGAACAGCACCCAGACCCAGAGTTCAGGCCCCATGACTGGCAAAAAAAAAAAAAAAAAACAAAAAAAAAACACCTAAAATGTTTGTTGGGACCTCCTTGCCATTTTCTTTCTAATTTTTTTTTTTTTTGCCATTCCTGGGATTTGAACTCAGGTCTTGGTTTCCTGTTTAAGTTGTGTGTCAAGTGATAGAGCATCAGTCTTGAGCAAAAAAAGGTCAGGCACAGTCCCGAGGCCCTCACTTTATGACCCATGACTGGCAAAGGGGGGGGAACATAAAGCAAACATAGAATGTTTGTTGAGACCTTCTGGCCATTGTTTTTTGCCAGTCCTGGGGCTTGAACAAAGGGCCTCAACTGCCCAGTTTGTCTGTGGGACAAGTGGTAGTGCCCCAGCCTAGTGCTAAGAAAACTCAGACCGTTCCCAGGTCAAGACCCAAGACTGGCAAAGAGAAAATGCTTCAGTATTTTGAAGGGGGCAAAATATGTAAACCTTTTATTGTGATCTCCACACCACTCATTTTACAGTCCTGGGATTTGAACCTAGGGCCTGGGTTGCCCAGTTCAGCTGTAGTTGAAATGGTAGCATGCCAGCATAGGGCAAACAAATCTCAGGCACATTTCCCAGGCCCTAATTTCAAACCCAAGGCCTGGCAAAAACAAAAACAAAAACGGCACAAAAATTTTATTGGATCTCCCTCTATCCTCTTCCTTTTCATTTTTCTTTCTTTTTTTTTTTTTTAATCTTTTTTGTTGCAACTCCTGTGATTTGAACTCAGGGCCTGAGTTGAATTTGTTGGGGTGTTGGTGATGTGGTAGATAGAGCACTGGACTTGAGCAAAAGAAGCTCTGAGATAGTTCCCAGGTCCTGCGTTCAAGCTCTGGGACTGGACAAAACAAAACAAAACAAACAAAAAACCCACAAAAACTTTGTAATGATCTGCCTTACATTCTCTTTCTCTTTTTTCTTTCCTTTTTTCTTTCTTTCTTTTTTTCCTACTCCTGGGATTTGAGCGCAGGGTCTGAGTTGCGCTGTTCCCTCAGTTTTTTCACTCCATGGTAGCAATCTAAAAGTTGAGCCACAGCTCTACTTCTAGCTTGAGCTAGCTGTTTGGAGACGTGCTTTTCATGGCCTTTCCTCCTTCTAGGGCTGGACTCCCACTGAGATCTTCCTGATTTCAGCTTCCTGAGGGAGCTAGAATGAGCACCACTGCCCCATAAATGATGAACCAAACAAAAACAAAAACACACAAAAAGTTTGTTGGACTTCCCCTCCATGTTCCTCCTTTTTCATTTTCTCTTTATTTTTGTGCCAATCCTGAGACGTGAGCACCAGTGCCCCACATACAAAAACATACAAAAAATATGAATGAGACTCGAGGAGGAAACAAATGAACACCCCTCTGTCCAGCAGACTCCATCCATCTTCAGTCGGGACATGCATGTCCAGAAAGATATTCTGGTTTGTAAAGTAAAAGATGATTGTCAGGCAGAGTGAGGTATTTGGATGTTAAATAGATTTTAATTTAATATGGAAGAGGTTGTGCACTCTCTATAGCTAAAACGAATTGTAAATGTCAGTCTAGAGCCAGGTTATTATGATAAACTTTTCCTGAGGTTTGGAAGGTACTGTCAAGCCAGGAGGGCACTGATATATAATCTTAATTATATATAGTGAACAAATTAATATATACTTTATATTATATAAAATATAATCATTAAGCTGGGTGCTGGTGGCTCACACCTGTAATCCTAGCTACTCAGGAGGCTGAGATCTGAGGATCATGGTTCAAAGCCAGCCTTGGCAGGAAAGCCCATGAGATTATCTCCAATAAACCACTAGAAGTGGCACTATGGCTCAAGTGGTAGAGCACTTGCCTTGAGCTGAAGAGCGCAGGGACAGGGCCCAAGCCCAGAGTTCAAGCCCCACGACTGACCAAAAAAAATGTATATATATATATATAATAATTATAAAATAATACTAAATATATATTTATGTATAGCACAATACATAAATATATTTAATAAAATGAAGTATATTATAATATAATATAAATGTATACAATATAATTATATAAATATATTAAATTATGTCATATATTAATTAACACACATTTAATATGTTTAATGTAATATTAATATATGTTATGTATTTAAAGTTTAGTATTTGTTGCCAGAGCAGTACTAAACACCTAGACAGCTGCAAGGCACAAACACATTGTATTAGACCTCTGATACTGAAAGATTAAAAATTAGAGTTACCTTTTTACAAATGCTAACTGCTGGTTTTGCTTCTGTAAACTTGCTAGCACTGACCCTTCCCCTCCCTGGAGATATAGAAAAAGCTTCGGAGTCTAGGAGTCTAGGTGTCGGCCCTGGGACAAGCCCTGTAGTCGTAAATAAAGAGCTAATAAATAATTTCCCCAAATGAACAAAGAGTATGTTCCTCGGCATTCCTGTGCAGAAATTCCCAGTTTAGGGGGCTCAAGATAAGGGCCATCTGGTGAGCTCTGCAGACTAGGCCAAATTGTTAATCAATCACAAACCTGTAACACTGTAAATCTCCTAACCCTTATCTCCCAGAGTGCCTACCTTTGTCTGCACTAATTGTCTTATTACAAAGAGTGTTATAAACTTCCCCGTGTAGTAAACTGAGCCAATCCCGGGGAACCTGGGGTCTTATGCTAATCCTGGGGCTTTTGTCTTTAAAAGTGCCTGTAACCGCTGCTCAGGGCTCCCTGTCTGCCCTGGACAGAGAGCCCGTTTGCGCAAACGCCAAATAAACTCCTCTTGCTTATTGCAGCTGCTGGTTTGGAGTCTTGGTTCTTGGGGTGCCCTCCCATTGAAGAAAGCACCCCAGGGGGTCTTGGGTCTTTCAATACTTTTATTTTGTGTGTATTCCTCTGCATTATTTTATTGAATTAACTTTTGGCATTGAATGTCTCTTATATGTCTAAAAGGTATGTTTCATGAAATCTCATTTTCTGGTATTTTTTAATGTTGTCTCTAAGCTTTTACTAATTTCTCAGACTAATTAAGCTATATATACTAGATTTATCATGTTAAGAAAACCATGGAATGGGACAAACACTAGAAAGTTCATTTTTAGCACCTTTAGAACAGTATAATCATATTGAAACTGATTTGTCCTAATATTTATAAATATGATACTTTTTCATATCAAGTTGAGTAGATATTATATAATATACATATATTATGCATAATATACATATATTATGCAGTTACATCAAAACTTTTTATTTTACTTTACAAGCTCACTCACTCCCATGTACATAGTAGGGGGTTTTTGTACACAATCACACATTCATTTAAGTTCTGGATTTATGAGAAATGAATTAGGCCAATATAAAATCTTCATGAGTTAATAAACTTATTTTTGTCAATAGTAGGGTTTGAACTCAAGGCTCAGATTTGCTTGGCTTGTTTGAATAGCACTAAAATACTTGAGCCATGCTTCTAGTCTGGCATTTTACTGGTTACTTAGACATGGAGTCTCATCTTTTCCTGCCCTGGATGGCCTTGGGCTGATGATTAAATTGAACAAATTAATAGTGGCCAATGAACATTCTGAAACTGCAGAGTAGTACCAGATTTGGACAGACCCCTCTGGCTTGGGGTTATCTGTTCCCTTACTTTGTGTCACATCCTCCAGGATTTGCAGAAACACAGAGTCCAGGGATTATAGACTGCTGCTTTCATGCAGAATTATGGGTGAATACTCAACTGATGCAGATATGAGGAGTGACAGAAGCTAATGGCTAGATGTAAGGTGAAGGAATGTGAGAAGAGGACAGGTTACAGAGATAAATATCAGAAACCTATTACCCTCCTCTATAGATAGAGCCTCAGGACTCTCTCCCTTCCAGGCCCTGAGGCCCTCATGCGCTCAGTGTTTCCTAGTCACCCAGTTGAATCTGGATCCTATGTCAATGAATGATGACTAGAAACTTCAACTGAATGAAGGAATTTCCAGTGAATTCTTTTTTATTTTAATGCCAATGACAAAGAACATAAGTATGACAAAGCTTTCCCATGTCCATTCAAATATACAATATATTATACATGTACATGGAATAGATATGTAATATATGGAGTAAATATGCAATAGCTATGTAATAGGCATGTGATAGATAGGCAATATGTATTTGTAATATTAAACGTAATATATGTTTAATATATTAATTTATATATGTCCTTATTGTACCATATGAAGTCTTTGATATTCAATAACATGTTAAATTCAAATAAAGGCCTTACCCCATATGGTTATGGTTTTTATCCCTTATGATTCATATGAAATTGAGTTTGAGCAACAGCTCTAGGCTGGGCCCCTACATGGGTAGGACTTTTCTCCAGTAGAAACTCTATGGGTTTGAGTAAGGTTCCTACAGAGATAAAAAGCTCTGACACTGTAAATATTTATGGGGAAATTCTAAGATGAATGTTTGCTGATGTTTTCTCATATTTCTATACTTAGGAAGAGATATAGAACTCTGCATAGGTGGCAGTTCCTTCATGAGCCACCAGAGCCTTTGGAATCCTTGAAGAAGCATCATTGGCTCATCATCGCCCATAATGAAATTTTTTATTGGGTTCAGTTCCTTAGTTGTGTTAGACTCTTGAGTTAAATTTAGAAGTTCATTTGAACTTTAGAGTATAATCTCACACAGGCAGGATAAGTGCATGGAACTTTACCTGCCACAGGATGAGGCAGAATTGAAGGATTTTTGTCAAAAAAGAGGACTGGGTAAAATATAGCTTGGAGTACAAAGAAGCGTGTATCTCCTGGCCTTCAGTGGCCACCTACACTTATCCATAGCCATTGGCCCAGATGGAGATATTTGTTGCATAGTTGTACCCAAGTGGCCTTTTGGTTGGTCCACTGTTCAAACAATGAGTCAGACTTCCTTCCACAGCCTGGGGTACAGAGAAACCCTCAGGCTAAATGGGGAACAGTTAGGAGAGCCCTGGAACATCCACTGTCATATAAAATAATTATATTCCAAGTACATTTCCTAGTTTAGTACCTTTCATCATAGCTACTACTCAGGAGCTTCACCAATAAAAATACAGCCATATATACACAGACATGGAGTTATTGCCATTTTTTGCATGTCATGGGGTTTAAACACTTGGCCTTGGCAATGTCCCTCAGCTCCTTTGGCTCAAGGATAGCACTCTACCACTTGAGCCACTGCCCCACTCCTGTTTTTTTCTGGGATTCATTGGAAATGAGTGTCACAGACTTTGCTGCCCCAGCTGGATTTGAACCTGGATTCTCTACATCTCAGCCTCTTGAGAAGCTAGGGTTACAGGTGGTGAAAGACGCCCGAAGGCGTGGGGTGTCCTTCAATCTGAAGAGACCCTTCCCCAAGGAACAACGAGACCACTTGTGCGGATGCAAACAGCAAGAGGTTTATTCGGGCATGCCTCGGCTCCCAGGTGCACTCAACCTCGAGATCCACAAGGTTCGGGTTGAGTGTCTGGGAACCGGTTACACGGGTACCCGGGGCGACAGAGTCTATCGGGAGACTTGCGCGCCAAGTGCCTGAAAGCACCCTATTTTTATGGGCAGCAGAAGCGAGGTTACAGAAGCGAGATGCCTGGTTACAGGGTATTGATTGGTTAATTTCAAATTACGCTCAGGGTGAGGATTGGTCAGGTTACGCTGGCCAGATGGGGTAGGTGGGGTTGGGGGAAAGCTGACGTGTCGGTACTTGCCCTGACAAGTCTGTGCTGGTCGCTATGCTCCGAAACTGTTCGTTCCCTAATTTTGACAAGTGATTTATTACCTCCTGCCCTACCCTGCTATTAGAGCTGAATTTTACAGGAAGGGACGGGTGGGTCGGCTATTTTCCAGGAATGTCTGGTTTTAGGGCATGTAATGACTTGCCTGTGTCCTGCTTCGCTCTCTTAGGTATGCAGGGGAAGGGGCAGCAGTTTTCCTTAAAGGGCTCAATGGGGGGCTCAATGGGTGAACATATACTGGAGTCTGGGGTCTTTCATTCCCCCATTTTCTTTTTGCCTGAATGAAATCCTTCATTCAACTGGAGATCCCTCCGTTAATTTAAGTTGATGATATTGTGGGGTTAATACTAGGGCCTGTACGACCGATAGGCGGTCCTTTACAAATTGTATTAAGCGATTTATGATGCAAGGGCCTAAGGTGAGGGTTAACAAGAGTAGTATTAGCGGTCCCAATAAGGAGAATATTAAGGTAGTGAACCATGGGGACCGGTTCCATAATCCTTCGTACCAGCCTTGTTGGGATGCTGACTCTTGCTGTCTTTTGTCTAATCTTTCTTTGAGTTTGTCTAGGGTCCTGACTCCGTGTATCAATTTTATACCAGCTGTACTTGTAAGCTCCAATTTTAAGACATACTCATACCATTTGCGACATACTTAAACTTTCTGAGGTTTGTCTTAAAGACAATCCTTACTTTTCAAATTTCCCCAATTCTCTTTCCAAGGCTTTCTTTACTTCCTTCTTTCTTTACAATTCCTTTCCCAAGGCTTTCATTACCACCCTCTTTCTTTACAATCTCTTGACCATCTTTGTGGCTGTAGTTTAAAACTGCCCAATTTTCCTTTGGCTTGCGGAACCTTTATCTTAGAACAGCCTTAAGGCACCACCGTGATGCAGAAGCTTGCTAGATTTTAAGGCTAAGAGTATTACCTCTATTGATAACACACTCAGGTTATTACCATATCAAAGTCAAACTAGGCTGTGAACATAGAGTGGATTTCCAGTTACTATGCACTGAAGTGCCTAAGACAAGCAAGCCAGTGATATCCTTGTCCCCAATATCCACTGTGGGAAGAAAGGGTTTCTGGATATCACCCAAAAGAATGTCCCACAAGATCTTAGATTTAGCAGCAGTCAACCATGAAGCAGACTTAGGTGATGGAATCAAGCAGGAGTTCCTCCAAGTAACTGTCAGGCCGTCGTTGAACTTTACCCATTAAGGTGTACAGCAGCAGCAGCAGCAACCGGAACAGCAGGGTCTCTCAGTGGCTCCAAGGGACTGTCGTCACACCTCATGCTGGGCTGTAAATTCCTACACAGACTGGTTAAAGATACATTGCCTAGGCTTGGCAGGCTTTGATCCTGTTGGTTTTTAAGATCTTTTAAACAATAGCTCAGGACAATTTGCCAAAATCACAACTTTTTACTAACCAGATATTTTTGTAAATAGACACAGAAGGCTTAGTCTTGTAACCATCTCTGACAAATGCAGTCTCCACACCTTGCACACCTACAACAGTTAACACTATTTTTTTATGTCCTTATTAAAAATTATTTTATCTATTTCGCCTCATTTTTCCAAAACTGACTCTGGACTCTTGATCTTAAAATAGGGGTAGAAGGGCGAAGGTCCATCTTCTGTAACTTCTTCAAGCTGACTTTAGGGGCGTTGATCTTACCTAGCCAGGAGCCTATAACCTTAGCCTATTTTACAAAGAGGCCATCAGGGTTAGAAGTCATTAAGAACAATATTTAACTTTTGACAACTGCACAGACCTTTTCTCCAGCTATAGCAGTATAGCTTGTTTAGCACTCTGGTTTGTAAAAGCATCTTTCTGGATGACTTAGGAATGTGATCTCTAGTAACCCTAACACAATGCCTGAGTTACCTTTGCAGGCCTTTAGACAGATATCAATAGAAACACACTCTCAGGTTTACAAACTTTTTCCTGAGAAGATGAATTTCATGTAACTGGTGTCAGCTCAATATTACTGCCAATTAGAGCTTTTGGCACATAAAGGGGTTAAGATTTAAACTACCCCCCACATTTTATAACATTAGCTTTTTACTATCACAGAGGACTGGCAAGTTCCTGTCCCTTACAAGGTAGTCATGAACATTAGGCATGCTTCCAAACTATCTTCCTATGACCTCCCGGCTCTGATCAGTTTTGAAGGGCCACGCACAAATGACTCTAGGATCTGACACTTCTGCCATCCAAGCAGTGGCTTACTGCCTCTGGATGCTCCACCATTGCTTTTTGTCCCAGGAGTGTCTTCTCTACATTGGGATAAATGCCTCATTGGCATTTTCCTTAGCTGGTTGCTGGACTTGAACTCAGGGCCTGAGCACTGTCCCTCAGCTCTACAGCTCAAGGCTAGCACTCTGCCACTTTGAGTCCCAGACTCGGGGCTTGAATGCTGTCCCTTAACTCTTCAGTCCAGGGCTAGTACTCTGCCACTGTGAGTCCCAAAGCATTTCTGCTTGCTCTTTCAGCACTCTGCTGGCTGAGTAGAGGTGACAGTCTCACAGGGACCTTTTTGTGCCCGGGCTGGCTTTGAACCAGTTTGCAGATCAATGAGTCTTACAAAAGGCCATTTTACTCCAATTAAAAGCAACAAGGTGGTCAACATAGAAGTAGCTTTTAAGCATGCTCTTACCTGAAACTTATTAAGAGTCAAAGTTACATCTGACAACTTGTAAGAATTCTCTGTGCTTTGCTTTGGGCTTGCTGGAAACTTGACAAACCTATAAGAGCAAACTAGAATAGCAATTATTTTGGTAATCCTAATTTTTCCTTTGTGCACATTGAGGCCAATGTCAAGAACAATTTTACATTTAAATTTTATATCCAAAAATTCATTCCCTATATATTTTTTTAACCTCTTATTAATCACCTTTAATATTTTATACTTTGGTTATTATTTGCGTTTTGAAAAGATCCCTTGAAATCTTGAGGCCAAGTGTTACTCATTGCCTCTTGGCTGCTTGTTTTAAAACAGACACACATTAAGATTTTTAAACTCAAATGACAATTTTCCTTAATGCAAGAATTACAGTCACCTTTACTATACCACAAAGCTAGATTTAACATCTTTATAACTTTTAAAAACATCCTAATTGTAAAACATAATTGAAAGTAAGCCACATTATACAAATAACTTTTTACCCTCTTTTTAAGGCCTTCCTAATTTTAATGTTAACACATCCAAGGGAAAGTTTAGCAATACTAATCAGATTATCACATCATTCATTTTAACCATCATGTTTTCAGTGCCTATCTGCAGGGAAAAGAGACAGAACAACGATGGGCCACTTGGCCCCTCCTATGGAATAGGCAGGCACACACCCAATCTGGCTCTTTAGGGTTAGATGAACTGCGTTTGTGCCAGTTTGCCTCATCATGCTTGGACTCCTCCCAGGGCCTGTCCCACTGCATGACCAGCTGAACTGCACTTCTACTTGTTCACCCTTCACCCCTAAAGATAGGTCTTCTGTTGGTTTCTAAGTTTTTCCCCGTCTCTTCTCTTGGTTCTCAAATGAAATACAGTTTTAGATAGACAGAACAGGTAACATCTTTGACAGTGTTAAACTAACCTTTACATTTAAATTTCTAATATTTATCCCCAAATTTTAGCCAAGGGAATTAGACCCCAAACAGCCAATGCATTTTTGTTAAGCCAGATAACTTGATTACAGTATAAACAGACTTATGCATTTTAAAATATTAGTTTTTAAAATACCAGATTTTCTAATTTGCAAGTTAAAGAACCTTTTAAAAAGCCATTTAAAACAATGTGAAGATTTTTAAAAAATTTTTGGTAATGTCCAAACCTCATAACCTTTTGAATTTTTAAATTTAAACTCACCCAATTGTTACAGCATGCTGACAATTTTTTATCTTTGAACACGTTCACAGACACACACAAAACACACAGATCTTAAAGCACGCAAAAATCAAAATCAGTTGTACGTACACTTTCTAAAGGTTTTAAACAAAAAATTTAAGACAGTATTTCTTTTAGAACTATGTACCTTTGTTGTGCTTCATTTTCACAGAGTTTGCTTGTTAGCAAGGCTTTAGAATCTCTTCTGAGTTGGAGGAGGGCTGAGGGAGGGAGTCACCTAAGACTAAACTGGCCTGATTTTTTTAACCCAATTTTAGACAGAACTAGCTGAGAAGTCCAAACCAGGTACACAGCCTTCTATGCCCTTTCCTCTCCTCCAGCAGCCTCCACTGGGAGAAGGTGCAGCCTGAGGCTTGAAGGGAACCAAACTAGCCCAGTAACCTTCCATGCCTCACAGGGAGGGTGGGCATAGCAGGTCTGTGACCAAGCCCAGCTGGAACTTTTATTCCCTCAGAGATGTTTAAATAAATAAATAACAAAAACACAGATAAACACAAAAACCAAGGATCCACATTTAAACTGGTACCAATTCTAAAAACAGGACTAGACAAGAACTGAAGGCTGAGTTGGGGACTAATGGGCCCCAGTTTATCCCTACCGGAACTCTGTGCTGTTCTCACTCAGCAAGCTGAATCCAGAGTCTGCTGGGTGAGCCTGCCACACTCACCCAGAACTTTCCTACCCCATAAAACAACACACTAAAGTTAACAAGACAAACATGTGGCCACAAAGACAAAATCAAGTCTCAGTGAATGGGGCGACATCTCACCACCATTCATTTACCAGGGGACTCAACCCCCCTACTCACCTCCGGAGGATTTTTCTCTTAGAGTCCTGCAGACGTTGACCCAGGGGCCTTCCAAGGCAGAGGCGAATTCCCAGTCATCTTGGGGCAAGGGAAGGAAGTCCCTAGCGGCCGTTCCCTCAGACTGACAGGTTCTCCCCCATGCTCAGACCCCCGAGCCAAGGCCCGAGGCTAAGATCTAACTGAGGCCACCTGCAGATGGTCAGTGGCAATTTCATAATTGACAAATAAGCAAGTTCCCAAAACCTGACAATCTCGGCTCAGGCTGTGACTTCCAGTGATCTATAGTCAGACTTAAGGGGGTTGTTAGTTGCTGCCCCATCCCTTTAAGGACAACAAAACAGACAACAGAAACAATTAACACTAAACAGAAACACAAAAACAGACAGGCGCCAAACAGAAAAAGCAACTTCAGATGGGAGTGGCCGACCATGGCTAAACTCCCCGGGAAGGAGAGAGAGCTGAGGTTGGGAAATTGGAGAGGGAAGGAGTGGGGGAGAGAGCTGAGGGGCAGATGGAAGGGTTAAGGGGGTAGGGATTTGGGGGGCCGGGGTAGATAAGAAGGGTTTCATCCACGGGGGAGGTTCTAAAATAAGAGCTTCCCAAGTAACAATATAGGGGACCTGGTCTGGGTGTCCGTGCGGTCCCGGGTCCATGACTTTGGCCTTAACCTGTAAGGCAATGGTTAGATTAAAGGTTCCTTCCCGTGGCCAGCCACAGTTGAAAGTGGGCCATTCTGATGAACAAAAAGTTATCCATTTTCTTTTCTTAACTTCTACTGAAAGATTGTGAGCTGACGTTTGTACCTCTCTCCAATGTTGTAGGGTTAGGGAGAGAGGGGTCGTGACAGTTTGTCCCATTTTAAAACTGTTAACGAACACAAAAACAACAATACAGACCACAATACAGACTACACTTAGCTTCGCTGCGCGCTGTTGTTAACAAACCAAAAGCAAAACCTGATGGAGGCTTGTTTGGGTTTAACCTAAGGAGTAACACAAGCTTATTAGCAGTAACACACTCTCCCAGATTCCCCACAGCGAAGGCAAAGGCAGCAAACCAACAGAAAAACAAACCACAGGGGCAGCAGCAATGCAAGCAACCAAAACTCTACAGCAAACAACATTACAAATTATAACTGGTCACGCTACTTTGTCGCTGCGCGGTTTCGACAATCAGCCGAAGGCAAAAACCAGGCGGAGACTGTTTTGAGAGTCCGGATCTCTCGTCTCCTAGGCAAATCATGCGTCTAAAAGAGGACTGAGTTCCAGATGGGCCACTTTTTCAGGCCACCCTGATGAGCCACTTTTTCAGGCTCCCTGACGGGCCAATATTTCAGGCCACCCTGACGGGCCAATATTTCAGGCCACCCTGATGAGCCACTTTTTCAGGCTCCCAGAAGCCCCCAGGACGTCTCCTGGGGACCGCGGTCGGGAGTACGAGCTCGTCAGCTCCTCCACGGGTCCGCCTGATACAGACGAGAACGGCCGAACTCACCAGATTCGCAAGCGCACAGTAATTGGCCACACGTGACTTCAGACAGCACACAGACAGCACACAGACGACACACAGATGCTGGCCAGCTTACCTCCCGAAAATGGGTCGGTGGTCCCTGGGTGGGGGTCTCTATCCCGGACGAGCCCCCAGATGAAAGACGCCCGAAGGCGTGGGGTGTCCTTCAATCTGAAGAGACCCTTCCCCAAGGAACAACGAGACCACTTGTGCAGATGCAAACAGCAAGAGGTTTATTCGGGCATGCCTCGGCTCCCAGGTGCACTCAACCTCGAGATCCACAAGGTTCGGGTTGAGTATCTGGGAACCGGTTACACGGGTACCCGGGGCGACAGAGTCTATCTGGAGACTTGCGCGCCAAGTGCCTGAAAGCACCCTATTTTTATGGGCAGCAGAAGCGAGGTTACAGAAGCGAGATGCCTGGTTACAGGGTATTGATTGGTTAATTTCAAATTATGCTCAGGGTGAGGATTGGTCAGGTTACGCTGGCCAGATGGGGTAGGTGGGGTTGGGGGAAAGCTGACGTGTCGGTACTTGCCCTGACAAGTCTGTGCTGGTCGCTATGCTCCGAAACTGTTCGTTCCCTAATTTTGACAAGTGATTTATTACCTCCTGCCCTACCCTGCTATTAGAGCTGAATTTTACAGGAAGGGACGGGTGGGTCGGCTATTTTCCAGGAATGTCTGGTTTTAGGGCATGTAATGACTTGCCTGTGTCCTGCTTCGCTCTCTTAGGTATGCAGGGGAAGGGGCAGCAGTTTTCCTTAAAGGGCTCAATGGGGGGCTCAATGGGTGAACATATACTGGAGTCTGGGGTCTTTCAGTGGGAGCCACTGACACCTGGCTTTCTTTTCTTATTTTTTAATTTTGAAAATGTGAATGCTTTAACAGTGTCATTCCAATGTTTTGAATTTGTAAATAAACTACCCCATGTTTTTTATAGCTACTTTCTCTGAGAAGGATTTTCTCACCTCATCTTTCACTTTGGAAATAGTTTTCAAACTAAATGGGAGAAATGACTGTCACAGGAATTGGGAGAAAATGTCAGTACAACTTGCCAATTCTGTCTCATAGTATCAATTTGCAGCCCATTTACTGTCTCAGGACAAGAGGACTGAAAGCTGGAGTGGTCTTCATTCTATTGTATCATTCCTTTTGCCTGTAAAATGATCTAATAGTTGTTATTTGTGTCCCCAGCCTTAAGTATCTATAATATGATAGAGGCATCTTCATGTTTCTATTTTTCTCTAATCTTTGTCAAGATTTAGACAAAGATTTGTACAGAGCAGCTCTTCAGTGAATCCCTTGAAAAAAGCTACTTTAAGAGTCCTCAGAAAGAGCACAGCCTAGAGGCTGTCTTCCCTATGCTCCGTGAGGTCATGGGTCAGTCTCTGTTGTTGGCCATTATTGAAGATAGTCACAGAGCTGTCCTTGGTCATACAGTCAGGTTACAGAGCTTAGCCAGGACTTAGCTGACATCAGAAAACTGTAGCCCAGATTCCAGAGATCTTTCCTTTACACTGCCTTACTTAAACTACCTATGCTGGCTTAATAAATTGCTCTGCCCATTGGCCACAGACATGACAGCTGTCCATTTGCTGTTTTGTGTTGTTGTTATTTTTTTTGTTTTTTGGTCAGTAGTAGGGCTTGAACTCTGGGCTTGGGCACTGTCCCTGCACTTTTCAGCTCAAGGCGAGTGCTCTACCACTTAAGCAACAGCGCCACTTCCAGTTTTCTAGTAGTTTATTGGAGATAAGAGTCTCACAGACTTTCCTGCCCAGGCTGGCTTTGAACCGTGATCCTCAGATCTCAGCCTGCTGAGTAGCTAAGATTACAGGTATGAGCCACCCCGCCCATCTCCATTTGCTGTTTTGAATATCTTATGCTGTCATTCTGGTTTGCCTTTTAGATCTTTTGTGTCAGCATGGATGATGTCAGAGGATAATAACTTGGATATTCCAAACAAATAGAGAAACTGCTGTAGCTCAGGTGTTAGAGCACCAGTTTTGTGTGAGAAAGCTGAGCAAGAGTTTTAGGCCTGAAGTTCAAGACTCAGTATGGGGAAAAAAGAATATAAATGCATTATTGGAAACAAAAGCTTCCCCCCCTTTTTAGGTCAGCAGAAAACTAGGTGTAAGGCAGAGAATCTTTTAGATACTAAACCATACACCTTTTTTAAAATTTTTATTATTTTTTTTGGGGGGGGTACGTTCATGGGGCCTGAACTCTGGGCCTGGGCGCTGTCCTCAGCTCTTCAGCTCAAGGCTAGCACTCTACCACTTGAGCCACAGCGCCACTTCTGGCTTTTTTTCTGCTTATGTGGTGCTGAGGAATCGAACCCAGGGTCTCAAGCATTCAAGGCAAACACTCTACCACTGAGCCACCTTCCCAGACCACACCTTTATTTTTTAAAGAAATCTTTCCTCAGTTAATAAGTTACCTTCTCAGAAGATCTTCATAGCTGTTAGGTCAGTCTCAGCAGATGTGATACAAGCTAGATAACAGATGTAATCTAAGTTACATTGCAAAAAAGGCACATAATTGACTTTTTTTTTGGTTGGTGGTGGGCTTGGTCCTGGCTCTCAGCTCTTCTCAAGGCTAGCGTTCTGCCATTTGAGCCACGGTGCCACTTCCTGTTTCTGAGTGGTTTATTGGAGACATGAGTCTCCTGCCCAGACTAGATTTGAACTGTGATCCTCAGATCTCAGCCTCCTGAGTAGCTAGGATTATAGGTGTGAGCCATGGGCGTCAGGCCTATAACACTTTTTTTTTTATTAATGGTGCAAGGGTTTGGACTCAGCCTTGTGTTTGCTCAACTTATTTGCTTGGCTAGTACTCTACCCCTTGAGCCATGTCTCCAGTCAGTTTTTTGTTGCTTATTTTGTTGCTTATTTTAGAGATGGAGTCTTGTGGACTTTACTGCATGCACTGAACCACAATCCTGTAATTCTCATCTTACTGAATAGCTAGGATTATAGGCATGCTGTGATTTTTTTCTTTCTTTTTATATCCCAGACGTTGGCAGTAATCCTTAAAACAAAATAATCAAACAGCCAGCCGAGAGACTGTGGCTTATGCCTATAATCCTAGTATTCAGGAGGTTGAGATCTGAGTATTGCAGTTTGAAGCCAGCTGGGGGTATAACAGTCCCTGTGAGACTCTTATCTCTAATGAACCACTCAAAATCTGGAAGTGGTGCTATAGTTTAAAGTGGTAGACTTCTACCCTTGAGCAAAAGAGCTCAGGGACAGCACCCAGGCCTGAGTTCAAAGCCCATGACAGACAAAAAAAGTCAAGCAAATTAGCTAAATAGGAAGAAATTATTTATTATTTTATTTTGGTATATGTTCCAAATTTATATATGATCGATATGCGGTATATATGTATAATATTAAATGTAATATGTGTAATTATATTCATTTATATATGTGCTTATTGTACTGTATGCAGTCTCTGGTGTTGAATAATGTTAAATTCAAATAAAGGCATTACCCCATCAGTTACATGGTTATGAGTTTTCTCCCTTATGATTCATATGAAATTGAGTTTGAGCAACAGTTATAGAACTGTTCCTACAACTTGGCTTAAAACATGGCCTAGAACTCTGAGTCAATATTCACCTCCATGTTAAGTTAGTAGTTTATTGAGTTTTGATCTCTTCTTCATTTTTTTTTTTTTTTTTTTGGTAGGTCGTGGGTCTTGAACTCTGGGCCTGGGCGCTGTCCCTCAGCTCTTCAGCTCAAGGCAAGCGCTCTACCACTTGAGCTACAGCGCCACTTCCGGTTTTCTGGTGATTTATTGGAGATAGGAGTCTCACGGTCTTTCCTGCCCGGGCTAGCTTTGAACCGCGATCCTCAGATCTCAGCCTCCTGAGTAGCTAGGATTACAGGCGTGAGCCACCAGAGCCCGGCTCTCTTCTTCATTTTTTGATAGTTGTTCTTGGAATAGAGCCCTTCTTCTCACTTAATATTATTTTGAACCTTACAGATCTGTATCAGTAGCATAGATAAAGACCAGAGATAATGGATATAATCTTATTGTGTTCTGAAATGTGTTTTATGAAGTTATGTCATGTGGATTTGATTTTTTCTTTTTCTTTTTCTTTTTTTTTTTTTTTTTTTTTTTTGCTGGTCCCGGGGCTTGATCTCAAGTTCTGTACCTGTCCCTGAGCTTCTTTTGCTCAAGGTGAACACTCTAACAGTTAAGCCATAATGCCATTTCCATTTTCTCTAAGAGTCTCATGGAGTTTCCTGCCTGGGCTGGCTTTGAACCACGATTCTCAGATCTGGCTGGCAGGTGAGAACCACTGGCACTTGGCTGGATATTTTGTGTCATTTTTATTCTTTGGTAGTGGTAAGGTTTAAACTCAGGGCTCCGGCTTGCTAGACAAGTGCTCTACCACTTCTCCCATGCTTTTAGCCCTTATTCCTTTATTAATAGACCATTTGATTTCTCCATTCCCATATCCTTTCCAGATATGGTATTGTGCTTTTTTTTTTTTTAGTTGTGGGGGCTAAACTCTGGGCCTGGGAGATAATCCCTCTGCTCTTCAGCTCAAGGCTAGCTTGCTACCAGTTCAGCCACAGCTCCACTTCTGGCTTTTTCTGCTTATGTGGTTCTGAGGAATTGAAGCCAGGGCCTCATGCATGCAAGGCAAGCACTCTAACACTGAGCCACCTTCCTAACCCAGTATTGTGCTTTTTACCTGGGCTGGCTTTTGTCCATGATCCTACCGACTTCTCCCACGTAGCCTGTAAGGGGCTTGTGCCACTGTGCCCAACTTGCTCTTTAATATAAGTGTCTCATTTACTGTTTTCTGCTTGCAGAAAACAAGTGTATCACGCCACAATATTCCTATCATCAGCTCTATATATTTGTTAATTGAGAATGAATTATAAAATGTTGCCTGATTAATTAAGTCCTGGCAGAAAATGATTTTAGTGATAATTTGTAAACAATTCCTATACTCTGTCTCTCCAACTCCACTTTTTTAGGGGGTAGGGGAAATCATACTATAGTGCTAGAATTTGAAGATATAATCCTTTGGTACACCTGCAAGAATATTGTTCTATTCAAAATAGAACTTGGCCAGTCAGGAAAACATTATTACTTAAGTAAAAGACAGGCCTTTGTGAAAGCTTCAAAAAAAAGATTAATTAGACTTTGCCAGAGAACCACGCAGGCATCCAGGTACAGAGAACAAAGAATGGTTTACTGCCAGGAAGAAAGAGATTAAGAAATGTATCCAGAGCTGGGCACCAGGTGGCTCACACCTATAAACCTAGCTACTCAGGAGGCTGAGATCTGAGGATCATGGTTCAAAGCCAGTTCAGGCAGAAAAAGTCCGTGAGACTCTTCCTTCAATAAACCACTCAGAAAACTGGAAGTGGCACTGTGGCTCAAGTGCTAGAGTGCTAGCCTTGAGCTGAAGAGCTGAAGGACAGCACCCAGTCCCCCACCCCCACTCCCAACAACAACAACCAAAGAAAGAAAGAAAGAAAGAAAGAAAGAAAGAAAGAAAGAAAGAAAGAAAGAAAGAAAGAAAGAAAGAAAGAAAGAAAGAAAGAAAGAAAGAAATATATCCAGGCTGGGCACTGATAGCTCACATCTGTTCATCTTAGCTATTCAGGAGGCAGAGATCTAAGGATCATACTTCAAAGCCAGCTTGGTCAGGAAAGTCCATGTTAGATTATTAGACTTTCCTGGAAAAACAATGCAGACATCCAGGTACAGAGAATAAAGAAAGGTTTATTGCCAGGAAAGGGGCCAGCAAGAACCCTTCTCACAGGGGAGAAGTGAGAAGCAGCCCCAGCTATTGTCTGAGGTGACCTATATAACTTAGGAGGTTTAGGAGGGGCTAGGAGGGGCTAGGAGGCAGAGACCCTGGTGTGGAAGTGTGGGCCGGGAGCTTCATCATGGCAGACTAGGATTTATGGCTGCTGTCCAAATAGTAGATAAGGGGTCCTGCACTGCCCAGACTTGGGGTCACTCTAAGGGGCTTGTGTTGCTTTATATGGTGGTAGCTCCCCCAGAGAAGTACCATCCCAAGGTTAAAAGGGTTGGAAGATGATTATTTACTGCCTTTACTACAAGGGCCTGGTGTTGCCTAGGAAAGGAGCATGCTAAGCTGTGGAGATGGGAAGGAGTGGACTAAGCTATGAGAAAGGAGCTCATTTCACTAACACATTGGGTTAGGAAAAGTTAAATACTCCATTAAAAATTAATTGAAGCTGGAAAGAGTGGCACACACCTGTAATCCCTTCTACTCAAAAGGCTGATACCTGAGGATGGAGGCCAGCCTGGGCAGGAAAATCCTTGAGACTTTTCTTTTTTGGTCAGTTGTGCAGCTTGAACGTTGTGCCTGGGAATTGCCTTGAGCTCTTCAGCACAATGTGAGTGCTCTACCACTTGAGCCACAGCACCACATCTGGTGTGGGTTAATTGAAAATAAGACTCTCATGGACTTTCTTGCCTGGACTGACTTTGAACCATGATCCTCAGATCTCAGATTCCTGAGTAGCTAGGATTAGAGGCATGAGTCACCAGCTCCTGGCTTTGAGACTTATCTCCAATGAAGCACCCTCAAATAAGCCAGAAATGTGGCAGTGTCTCAGGTGATAGAACATAAGCTCTGAGCAAAAAGTCTCAGAGACTTGAGGCCTTGAGTACAAATCCGACGACCCCTCCCCCCACACACATAAGAAAATATTTGAATATTGTCCATTATAAGCCTAAACATTTAAGTATCCAAATATTCACTTGACATTCTGGTTTCTCTGCAGATCATAGCAATCTTTTTGCCTTTTATCTAGAATTCAGTGAATGAAGGACCTCCCCTTACATCCAGTAGAGAGACTATTTCTATTTGTGGGTATGTTCTGGCCAGGAGTTAAGGCAGATGTCATGCCATTCTGTAGGGAATTTGATGACTGAATTAGTTTCTAATTGATGCTGTTCTCAATTACCACAGACTTAATAGGCTCAAAACAATGCAAACATATTATCTCATAGTCTATGTTGGTCAGAAATCCTACATGAGTTTCCTGGGCAAAAATCTAGTGTGGGGGACTGGGAAGGTGGCTCAGTGGTAGAGCGCTTGCCTTGCATGCCTGAGGCCCTGGGTTCGATTCCTCAGCACCACATAAGCAAAAAGAAAAAAGCCAGAAGTGGCGCTGTGGCTCAAGTGGTAGAGTGCTAGCCTTGAGCTGAAGAGCTGAGGGACAGCGCCTAGGCCCAGAGTTCAGGCTCCACAACTGGACCAAAAAAAAAATCTAGTCTGGGCCACAGCACCACTCTGTAGCTAATATGTTATTCATTAATCCCAGTAATAATGTTAAAATTGCATAGTTTGAGCCTGGGGGCAGAATCTAAGCACAGTCAATTTGCTCTCTGAATCTAATTCCCTGTGGGTGAGTGGGGGGTGGGGATGGGAAGGGAGGTTCCCACAAAGTTCTTGTTTCCTTACTGGCTTGAAGCTTGGGACCACCCTTAGTTCTAGAGGCCTCTCCTGTCCTTGCACATAAGTTCCTGATATAGGAACTTATGTGAGGAACTACCTTGTCAAAACATGGCAAACAATTCTCAGGGCTGCACTTCTCTCCTTCCTCTTCTGCCACATTTGACTCACTGCTGTTGTCCTCTGCTTTGCAGGTTTCATGTGAATGCATCAGGCCAAACTGACCATCTTTTTTGGTCTGGTGATGTCCTGGTGTAAATCAGCATTTGTTTTCCAGAGAATGATTTCAAAGTCAACAAATGCAGAACATACTTCATCCACCCTCACATTTTTATCCATCAATTTTCTATCCTCAAGAAAAGGTTTATCACCATAAACCATCTAAAAAAGCCCTATAGGAAGATTCAAATGATAGACAACAGATAGCTTATATTGGTGAGAATCTCTAAACCTGTTAAGACTGAGGCAAAGCCTTTAAGCACCGTTCAGACATTCCTATACAACATCAAACTCATACTAGTGAGAAAGCCTGCAAAACTGTAAAATGGGCAAAGCCTTTTCTAACTAAGGAAGCCTTAGAGAACAGAAGCCATTGATTCTACAGCTGCCCTCTAAATACATAACCTTAAAGCTTCTTTATCTTAATAGAAACATTCCTCCACCCCTACAGAGTTCCTGTGGGATAGAATCCCTACACATGTAAAGAGCAAAGCCCTGAATAGTTACTGAGCCTCCCTTTAATAGAATTCATAGTGGCCGGGCGCTGGTGGCTCACGCCTGTAATCCTAGCTACTCAGGAGGCTGAGATCTGAGGATCGCGGTTCAAAGCCAGCAGGAGAGACCGTGAGACTCCTATCTCCAATAAACCACCAGAAAACCGGAAGTGGCGCTGTAGCTCAAGTGGTAGAGCGCTCGCCTTGAGCTGAAGAGCTGAGGGACAGCGCCCAAGCCCAGAGTTCAAGCCCCACAACTGACAAAAAAAAAAAAAATAGAATTCATAGTGGATAAAAACCTTAGCAAAGTAAATAATGTGCTAAATCCTTTATTCAAATTACACATTTTATACAACCACAGAGAATTCATACTGTACAATAAACTCATGCAAGGTATTAATATGGAAAATCTTTGCTCAAAAGACAAGCCTCTTGTGGGAAGGGATGAATGGAAAAACTGGGAGAGTGAAAGGGTAGTGATAACATTGTCCAAAAAGAAATAGATTCATGCCAGGTACAGGTAGCTAACAGCGGTCATACTAGACGCTGAGATCTGATGATCACGGTTCAAAGCTACCCTGGCACAGAAGTCTGTGAGTCTGTGAGACTTTCATCTCCAATTAACCACTAGAAAACCAGAAGTGGCGCTGTGGCTCACGTGGTAGAGCACTAGCCTTGAGCTGAAGAGCTGAGGGACAAGATCCAGGCCCAGAGCTCGGGCCCCACAACTGTCAAAAAATAAATCAAGTAATATATATATATTATATATATGAATTATTAGTAGAGAGAATATCCTATAAAAATGTAGCACATTATTCAACTGTTACCTAAAATGTACCAGACAAAGGGATGTGAAGGGTAAACAAAGGAGGAGGCTGCAATGCTTGGTAAGAAATGTATGCATTATCCTGCCCATGTAATTGTAACCCCTCTGTACAGTATGTTCACAAATAAAATAAAATTAAATTAAAAAAATAAAATTAAATAAAATGTACCAGACAATGTTTGTTATCATGTTATAACTAAGGCTATCTTTCCATGTACTAGAGTGTATACTGATAAATTATTTCTGAAATATATATAGATGTATATCTATATACATCTATATATATATACATTAATTCTAGAGGTAGAGTTAAAATTGTCATTCATCTTGAAAACTTGGAGAAAGTACACATAAAATGGTTCAAGGACCTCAGGAGGAAAGAAGGGATCACTTCCCAGTGCTGAGGCCTTGGGCAGTGTGCCTGGCTGCCAGCATCACCTTCCCACAACCACAGATCAGCCAGACTGCCTCTAAGCCTAAGGTACCAGAGCCAAGAGGGCATGGCCAGGATTCTAATTTAAATACATGGAGACAGCAGAGAAAGAGCCCTGCTCTTCTACTTGGAGTGGGAAATTACATTGAGAATGTTTACTTGGCTCCCTCCCAACAATTCCAATGGTTTACAGGATCAAGGAAGGAAAATGTACTAGCACAGTTAGAGGACAGGCCTTCAAATCTGACTCAGAGTAAAACACCAATTCCCAAAGGCCAGAGAGCAGGGCCCTTGTAGGCTTCTGCTCCAGTGAACTACCTCACTATTGTTAACCTAATGATAGCCTGAGGCTTTCCCAGAACCTGAGGGAGGCATTTTAAAGTCATTACTTCAACAGGCTGAGAAAAAGCCTGACTTCCTGTGTAACTCTAACAAATTTTTCAGTTTCCTGCCAATGCTGGCTGTCCTTGTAACCAATTAAGTTGCTTTTACAGCCTGCTTCTGTTTTGAACCTGAAATTCTGCCCCCTCATCTTGCAGACCTAGATCTATGCACCCATTCTGCCTTTGTGAAACTTCTCTATTCTTTATTTTGGGGGGGTCTGTGAAAGACCTCAGACACCCTGGGGTGCTTCCTTCAACAGGAGGGCACCCCAAGAACCAAGACTCCAAACCAGCAGCTGCAATAAGCAAGAGGAGTTTATTTGGCGTTTGCACAAACGGGCTCTCTGTCCAGGGCAGACAGGAAGCCCCAAGCAGCGTTTACAGGCACTTTTAAAGACAAAAGCCCCAGGATTAGCATAAGACCCCAGGTTCCCCGGGATTGGCTCAGTTTACTACACGGGGAAGTTTATAACACTCTTTGTAATAACAGTTGGCTCAGGGCAAGTCTAGGGGGAGCGGTCACCCTGGAGGGGAGTTTACATAGTTACAGGCTTGTGATCGATTAACATTTGGCCTAATTTGTTGGGCTCACCAGATGGTCCTTATCTTGAGCCCCCTAAACCGAGAATTTTTTACACAGGAATGCGGAGGAACATACTCTTTGTTCCTTATCTTGGGTCCCATTTGGCCACCTGTTAGTTTTTTTTTTTTTTTTTTTTACGACTACAGAGCTTGTCCCAGGGCCAACATCTAGACTCCAAAGCTTTTTATTTATCTCCAGGGCGGTGAAAGGGTCAGTGCTAGCTCAAGCAAGTTTACAGAAGCAAAACCAGCAGTTAGCAATTGTAAAATGTAACTCTAATTTTTAATCTTTCAGTCTGGTTGGGGGCCTGAACTCTGGGCCTGGGAACGCTGTCCCTCAACTCTTCCGCTCAAGGCTAGCACTCTACCACTTGAGCCACAGCACCTCCTTCAGCCTTTTTTTTTTTTTTTTTTTTTTTGCTTATGTGATGCTGAGGAATCGAACCCAGGGCCTCATGAATGCAAGGCAAACACTCTACCACTGAGCCACCTTCCCAGCCCAACTACTCTATTCTTGAAATAAACTGTTACACTGAAGAGTTCTTCCTGCTAACACAGCTGTAGGATGGACCCTGAAAACTTCATTTGAACCCAGGGTTGGTTATTGATGTCTCTTTTACACTTCTGGATGCTTAAGAAGTCTAATAGCATTTAAAGTACAAGTAACTTCTTATCACATAAGGCATAGGAAGCAAATTTCTGAAAGTTTGACCTTTCATAACCCTGAAGGACAAAAGGTTATCATCCTAGAGGCTGAGAGGCTGGGCAGACAGATTTGCTACATTTAACCCCTTTGCTGCATTTAATTCTGGCTCAAATCCTAGTCTATTTCCTAGCTTGATGCGCTTAATCCTAGCTACTCAGAAGCTGGACCTCTGCTTCTGGACCTCTGCCTTTAGTTCAGGGACCATGCACTGGCCATGGTCAGCCCTGCCAGTGTATTGGCATAGGTGACTTTGCCAAGATTTGTCATAGGCCTGTCCAGCCCTTATGTCAGAGGTCTACATAAGCACACATTTTCCACTATTTATTATTTTACTTTGCTCTCTGTTTTGTTTTGCTTTGTGCCACTGCAGGAGCTTGAACTCAGAGCACTGTGCTTTCCCTTTCTCCTGAAAGCCAGTACTTTACCATTGAACCACAGCTTCACTTCAGGCCTTTTGGTAGTTCATGGAAGGTAAGTGTCTCATGAACTTTCCTGTCCAGGCTGATTCCTAATGGTGACCCTGAGCTCTCCTACCCCACCCCTGAAGAGCTAAAATGACAGGTAAAAGCCCCTGGGGCCAGGCACTGGGGGCTCACACCTGTAATCCTAGCTACTCCAATTGCTAAATCACATGTCTATTTTTTTTTGATCCGCTCACACTCACACACCATATACCACTCACACCACATATTCTCACACTCACATTCAATCACACCACACACACACTCACACTAACACCACACTCCCACCATACACACCACACACACTCACACTCAATCACCACCAACTACACTCACACCATACATGTTCACACTCATAATCACACTACACACACCACACACGCTCAATCACACCACCCCCACATCACACACACCACTAACAACACATGCTCATACTCATACCACACACCATACACGCTCACTCAATCACACCACCCACACCACACCTACACCACACTCATACATTACACACACTCACACCACAGACACACTCAGTCATACCACACACACACCACTCACGCTCACACTCACCATACACCAAACACACCACACCCACAACACTCACTCACACACACACCACACATGCTCACACTCAATCACACCACCCACACAGCACATGTGACCCGTCCAGCAGGCCAGGTAATTTTGTGGGGGATCTGAGGGGCCACCTCCTAAAAGAACCAAGGGGGGCGAGAGAGGATCGAGACCAAGCGCATAAAGAAAGACAGAGCCATTCTGAGTCGCGTCAAGGTCTACTTTATTAAAGTGAGGCAGGGTTTAAATACCCGAAGGGACAGGGGAAGGGAAAGAAGAAAAGAAAAAAAAAACTTTGCAGAAGCAAGGGTGAGGAGTCCCGGGGTCAGGGATGGGTCGTGCTTATCCTTTGGCCGTTGTGCTCTTCTTAAAGGTATCTCCTGTGATTTCTTTTATGGTTAGCCAGGCGCCGTTTGCTTAGGGCCAGAGATAAGATAAGTTTTATGGATAGCCAGATGTAGTTTGTTATGGGAAGTTATCTAAATGTGCACCTGGGAATTTCTGAGAACGGCTACTTGTCAATTAGGTGTTTGAAAGAGGCCAGAGCATTCTCAGGCAGGTTTCGGGTCTCCAACACACATGCACCACTCACACCACATATGATCACACTCATACCACACCACACACACCACACACACACCACACACGCTCACTCACACACCATACACCACACTCACACCACACACTCTCACACTCACAATCACACCACACTCAATCACACCACAGACACGCTCACACTAATACCACACTCACACCATACACACCACACATAATCACACCACACACCACTCACACTCACACTCACACACACCACACACTCACACAACCCCCGGTCCGTCACCTGGAATTGTAAGATGTTAATGGAACAAAAGCACAGAACGCAAAGGCTGACATGCTCAGTCACCTATAGACCTGATACCAGTTGGATCTATAGGTGACTTTGAAGCTCTCGAGTGCAACCGTCATAGACAGATGATCTCATAGAATAAAATGTTGTTTCAAGGTACAATTTTATCTATTTAGACAGATGCTTTCACATCCATGTCAAGACACTCATGATGGGAAATGTGTCCATTAAACATCTAATAACTTTTCCCACACATGTAACAGTGCTGGGTACATAAAACATGGACTTTCTTTATTCACAGAGTGAATATAATAGTTTGTGGCAATTACAGATAAAAAGTACAAAATAATTATATAATACATTTTAACAATGAAAAGATAACATAGCATGTAAAAAGTTCTCAAAGGTGAGAAAAAGCAGATTTGTCAAAATGGGAGAAAAAAAAAGGGTAAATTTAAGGATTAAAGAAGGTTCAGCTGGGTACCAGTAATCCTAGCTACTCAGAAGGCTGAGATCTGAGGCTTGCAGTTCAAAGCCATCTTGGACAAGAAAGGCTGTGAGATTCTTATCTCCAATAAACCACTCAGAAAACCAGAAGTGGCCCTGTGGTTCAAGTGGTAGAGCACTAGCCTTGATATGAAGAACTAAGGGTCAGAGTTCAAACCCTACAACCAAAAAAAAAAAAAAAAAAAAGAATGTCCAATTTGTTGCTACGTCCATTTTTAGGTTTATTCATGTTCTTCCTTATTTTTAATATCTCAAGTCTTAATAAGTAGACTTTTATTGATGAGTGAGAAGCTAAACTTCATAAAGACCACCTCTCAGGGCTGGGAAGGTGGCCCAGTGGTAGAGTGCTTGCCTTGCATGCATGAGGCCCTGGGTTCGATTCCTCAGCACCACATAAGCAAAAAGCCAGAAGTGGCGCTGTAGCTCAAGTGGTAGAGCACTAGCCTTGAGCTGAAGAGCTGAGGGACAGCGCCCAGGCCCAGAGTTCAGGCCCCACAACCGGACCAAAAAAAAAAAAAAAGACCACCTCTCATAATTCTTTGGCCCTATTAGAAAAACCGGCATGATGATTATACATAGTAAAAATTCTGGGACTTCCATGTGACATGTGACAGTATTTACATAGTTTGAGTGTAAGTGGCAAAATAGAGAAAAACATGTTTAAAATAGCATCAATACCAGGACAGGAAAAAAAAAAAAAAGAGAAACACAGTAATTCCTATTGCATGAGAAAAAACACAAATTGGGCAAAAAAAAGTGTCAGGGGCTGGGAAGGTGGCTCAGTGGTAGAGCGCTTGTCTTGCAAGCCTGAGGCCCTGGGTTTGATTCCTCAGCACCACATAAGCAAAAAGAAAAAATCCGGTGCTGTGGCTCAAGTGATAGATCACTAGCCTTGAGCTGAAGAGCTGAGAGACAGTAGTCAGGCCCAGAGTTCAGGCCCCATGACCAGACCCCCCAAAAGAAAAATTAAAGAGAAAAAGAAAATTTGATACACACTATAAAAATCCTGAACTGAAGCTGGGCGCCAGTGGCTCACATCTGTAATCCTAGCTACTCAGGAGGCTGAGATCTGAGGATCACGGTTCAAAGACAGCCCGGGCAGGAAAGTCCATGAGACTCTTATCCCCAATAAAAACCACTAGAAAACTGGAAATGGTGCTGTGGCTCGAGCAGTAGAGCGCACTCACCTTGAGCTGAAGAGCTCAGGGACAGCACCCAAGCCCAGAGTTCAAGCCCCATGACCGACCCCTCCAAAAAATATCCTGAACTGAACATAGCATATATGTATATATGTGAAATAACATGACAAAATTCCTTTGTGTAATACACACTTAAAAAATGAATGATAGGAAAGTAATATAGGCTCTTCTGGGTGATCAGGTACTAGCAGGAGGGAAGAAGGCCAAGGAGAGGGCAAATTAAGTACTTTACACACATATGAAAATAGAATAAAACTTATTTTCAATTATTTGTATGCATGTATGGAAATGTCTGAGAGCTAATATAGTAGAAGCCAGGCACTGGTGGCTCACGCCTGTCATCCCAGCTACTCAAGAGGCTGAGATCTGAGGATCGAGGTTCAAAGCCAGCCTGGGCAAGGAAAGTCCCTGACACTCTATCACCAATTAACTACCAGAAAACTGGAAGTGGTGCTGTGGCTCAAGTGGTAGAGCTCTAGTGTTAAGCTGAAGAGCTCAGGGATGGTTCACAGGCCCAGAGTTCAAGTCCCACAACTGACAAAAGAAAGAAAGAGCCGGGCGCTGCTGGCTCACGCCTGTAATCCTAGCTACTCAGGAGGCTGAGATCTGAGGATCGCCTGTAATCCTAGCTACTCAGGAGGCTGAGATCTGAGGATCGCGGTTCAAAGCCAACCCGGGCAGGAAAGACCGTGAGACTCCTATCTCCAATAAACCACCAGAAAACCGGAAGTGGCGCTATAGCTCAAGTGGTAGAGCGCTGGCCTTGAGCTGAAGAGCTGAGGGACAACGCCCAGGCCCAGAGTTCAAGCCCCACGACCGACAAAAAAAAAAAAAAAAAAAAAAAAAAAAAAAAAAAAAAGAAAGAAAAAAAAAGACAGTACATTTGGCTTTAAATCGAATATATTAAATTTTATTCTTAGGAGTGAATAACCAAGCATTTCTCAGTTTTCTGAGGTCTCTTTAGCAGTGTAATAATTTCAGTAGTTTATCTAGACATAAGTCAAGGTTTATCCCATAAATAAGAACACAATTTAATCCAAAATTACTAAGACTCTTAAATGCCATCTAATTTTCCTATAGCTATGATGGTATTTTTTCCTCCAAGACTGAATAAATAATACTAAACTAAGTGGGTATCCAATGACTCACCTGTGCACTTGAAAATTTCACTTTTGGATTGTTATCTATCTCCCATAAGCCTTCATTGAAACCTTTTTGTTTATTTGGTTTGCCATACTTTTCCTTATTTTCTGAGTAAGGAAATATATCCTTTGGTCCTAAAAAAGCACTAAAACAGATGAAGATAATAAGTGCAATTCAACCTCAAATAAATATATACATATTACATTACTAAAATAACACTATTATATGATGCATTTCATAAAATACAAATTAAAGGGAAGACAAGGATATAAAGCATGAATTCATTTCAATGAACACAATCTCACCGAGACATGAGACGGCTCTAAGTACTGGCAGAACAAATGTTGGAAAAGTTTTTTGGGAGGAGTACATGTGCAGATATTAGGGGTTGAACTCAGAGCTTCCCACTATTGCTTAGCTTTTTCACTCAAGCCTATAGTCACTCTGCTACAGCCATAGTTCTACTTCCAGCTTGGAACACAAGAGAGCCACACAGACTTTTCTTCCCAGGCTGGCTTAGAATTTTGATCCTTATATCTCAGGCTGAATAGCTAGGAGTATAGGTGTGAAACACCAGCCACCTGGCTTCTAAAAGATTTTTAGGTTCCGTTTCTTTGCAGAACAATAAATGTTTTCTGTTTAGGGGTAGGGATAAGGTAGACTATATTTTATTCCAAATACTACTGTTTTTTTTTTTCCATTTACAGTACTAAGGATTGAATCCAGGGTCTCACTGAAACAAGTCAAGCACTAAACCACAGAACTACATGTCAATCTGATATACTTTATTAATTCAGTAATGAGTTCCTAGATTCATAACACCATCTCATGTACATAAACTTTTTTTTAGTACTGATCCTAGGCCTTGAACTCAGAGCCTGGGTGCTGTCCCTGAACTTTTGTGCCCAAGGCTACAGCTTTAGGCCACTTGAGGCATAGCTCCACTGGTTACTGGAAATGGGATTCTCATGAGCTTTTCTGCCCAGACTGGCTAAGAACCTCAATTCTCAGATCTCAGCCTCATGAGGCCATTAGAGGCAGGAATCACTAGCACCTGGTCTCATTCAGTTTAATTGAACAGGCTTTTCAGGCCCAGAGTTCAAGCCCCATGAACAACAACAAAAAAAATTTCTCCCCCAAACTGGACAAAGCCAGGCTGGGGAGAAAAAAAAATTACCAAGTCTGAATAACCAGCAAAGAGATGGTCTGAAAGCATGGTTCAAGTGGTAGAGAACCAGCCAAGCAAACGAACCAAGCTCAATGCCTCAAAGCTCAAGCTCAAACTCTAGTACTGTGAAAAAACAGAAAGTACCTAATTTAAACATCATTATATACTTCTAATTAAATATGAACAGATTTTCATGTCAGTAATTATTTAATACATTTTGCTAAATGGATCTATCAATCTATTGTTTGAGCACTTTTTCTGTGCCAATAATGAGGGCTTGAACTCAAGGCAAGGCTTCATACACCTGCTGTCTTTTTTCTGCTCATAGCTGGTGTTCTATCACTTGAGTTACACACTCCAATCTGCTTTTCTGCTGGTTAATTGGGATTCCCAAGCACTTTTCTTTGGGCTTCAAACCAAGATACTCAGATCTCAGTTCTCCTAAGTAGCCAGGAGGCTGCAATATTTTAAGAGTCTGGGACCAGTGGCTCATGCCTGTAATCTAGCTACTCAGGAGGCTCAGTCTGATGTTGGTTTGAAGCCAGCCAGGCAGAAAATCCAAGGGACTCTCCGATTAACGAGCAAAATCCTGGAAGTGCAGGTGTGGCTCAAGAAGTAGCACACACTAGCCGGGCGCTGGTGGCTTACGCCTGTAATCCTAGCTACTCAGGGAGGCTGAGATCGAGGATCGCGGTTCAAAGCCAGCCCAAGCAGGAGAGACCGTGACTCCTATCTCCAATAAACCACCAGAAAACCGGAAGTGGCGCTGTAGCTCCAGTGGTAGAGCACTCGCCTTGAGCTGAAGAGCTGAGGGACAGCGCCCAGGCCGAGAGTTCAAGCCCCACGACCAACAACAACAACAAAAAAAGAAGTAGCACACACTCGGCCAGTGAAAAAGCCAAGCAAGAGTATAAGACCTTGAATTCAGTATTCAGCATCAGCACACAAAAATAAAATAAATATTGTCAGGCGCTGGTGGCTCACGCCTGTAATCCTAGCTACTCAGGAGGCTGAGATCTGAGGATCGCGGTTCAAAGCCAGCCCGGGCAGGAGAGACCTTGAGACTCCGATCTCCAATAAAAACCACCAGAAAACTGGAAGTGGCGCTGTAGCTCAAGTGGTAGAGCGCTTGCCTTGAGCTGAAGAGCTGAGGGACAGTGCCCAGGCCCAGAGTTCAAGCCCCATGGCCAACAACAAAAAAATAAATAAATAAAATAAAATAAAATAAATATTGTAACAGTAAATATACTGTTCAATGTTTGATCTTCACAATCAATTCCAAGTATAGGTGGGGTAAAGGATATGTTCAAGACTGATAAGTCAAAAACAAAGCTGATAAAAAAGAACTGTCCATGGGGGTACAATCCCCTAAGATTCCTGAATAGTACATAAATTAGCCTAGAGACCGCACCGCTAGTTACCAAGGAACACCTTATGGTGGCTGTGGCTATGGTTTTCTCTTAGAAATGTTCCATTTTCAAATGGCCTACAAAAAGTGTTTTATATGCAAAATGGAAATAGGACATAATGTTAATTACATTTTGATAGCAAATACAAAAAAATTTTGAAGCCAGGAACCCATGAATCACACCTGTAATCTAGCTATTCAGGAGGCTCAAGCAGAAAGGCCATGAAACACTTATCTGCAATTAACTTTCAAAAAGGTAGAAGTGAAACTGTGGCTCAAGTAGCAGAGCACCAGCCTTGCACCAAAAACAAAAACACTAAAGGAAAATGCCTAGGCCCTGAGTTCAAGCGCTGGTACCAGCTCCACAAAGGGAGGAAAGGGAAGATGGAAAGAAGGGAGGGGAGGGAGAGAGGAAAGGGAGAGAGAAAGGACAGAATGAAGGAAGGAAAATTGTGAAAGTTCAGAGGAAAAAAACCATCAGAACACAACAGGTTTAGAAATTCTAAAATATAAAAATATTATTCTATTCTTTCTCTTTTTTTTTTTTTTTTTTTTTTTGGGTCCGGTTGTGGGGCTTGAACTCTGGGCCTGGGCACTGTCCCTCAGCTCTTCAGCTCAAGGCTAGCACTCTACCACTTGCGCCACAGCGCCACTTCCAGCTTTTTTCTTATGTGGTGCTGAGGAATCGAACCCAGGGCCTTGAGCATACAAGGCAAGTGCTCTACCACTGAGCCACCTTCCCAGCCCCTTATTCTTTCTCATTAGTGGTTACATTGTAGAACTTTCCTTTTATTATTTGCTTTTTAAAAACAATGAAAAAATTAAGCGGTAAATTCCAAATCTAACAGTAAACTTATGTGGATTGAATTTCTTTTGCAAATACATAGAAAAGCAGTTATGCAGCCAGGCGCTGGTGGCTCACGCCTGTAATCCTAGCTACTCAGGAGGCTGAGATCTGAGGATCGCGGTTCAAAGCCAGCCCGGGCAGGAGAAACCGTGAGACTCCTATCTCCAATAAACCACCAGAAAACCGGAAGTGGCGCTGTAGCTCAAGTGGTAGAGCGCTCTCCTTGAGCTTGAAGAGCTGAGAGACAGCGCCCAGGCCTCATAGTTCAAGCCCCACGACCGACAAAAAAAAAAAAAAAAGTTACGGCCAATTAGAGCTTTTGGCACATAAAGGGGTTGAGATTTAAACTGTTCCCCACATTTTATAACATTAACTTTACTATCACAGGGGACTGGCAAGTTCTTGTCCCTTACAAGGTAGTCATTAGGCATGCTTAAAAACTATCTTTCCATGACCTCCCGGCTCTGACCAGTTTTGAAGGGCCACACACAAATGACTCTAGGATCTGACATTTCTGCCATCCAAGCAGTGGCTTACTGCCCCTGGATGCTCCTCCATTGCTCTTGTCCCAGGTGTGTCTTCTTTACACTGTGATAAATTCCTCATTGGCATTTCCCTCAGCGGGTCACTGGACTTGAACTCAGGGCCTTAGCTCTCCAGCTCAAGGCCAGCACTCTGCCACTTTGAGTCCCAAAGTAACTTTGCTTGCTCTTTTAGCACTATGCTAGCTGAGTAGAGGTGACAGTATCACAGGAACCTTTTTCTGCCCTGGCTGGCTTCGAACCAGTTTCAGATCAATGAGTCTTACAAAAGGCCATTTTACTCCAATTAAAAGCAACAAGGTGGTCAACATAGAAGTAGCTTTTAAGCATGCTCTTACCTGAAACTTATTAAAAGCCAAAGTTACATCTAACAAACTTGTAAGAATCCTCTGTGCTTTGCTCTGGGCTTGCTGGAAACTGTTAAAAAAAAAAAAAAAAAAAAAAAAAAAAACCTATAAGAGCAAACTAGAATAGCAATTATTTTGGTAATCCTAATTTTTCCTTTGTGCACATTAAGGCCAATGTTAAGAACAATTTTACATTTAAACTTTATATCCCAAAATCCATTCCTAATTTTTTAAAGTCTCTTATTAACCACCTTTAATATTTCATACTTTAGTATTCATTTGCATTTTTTAAAAAATCTCTTAAAATCTTGAGGCCAAGTTGTCATTCATTGTCTCTTGGCTGCTTGTTTTTACACATTAAAACTTTTAAACTCAAATGACAATTTTTCCTTAATGCAAGCATGACAGTCACCATCACATACCACGAAGCTAGACTTAAAACCTTTATAACTTTTAAAAACATCCTAATTGTAGAACATAATTGAAAGCAAGTCACATTATACAAATAAACTTTTTAACTCTCTTTTTAAGTCCAAGGGACAGTTTTAACAATACTACAGATCATCACATCACTAATTTTAACCATCATATTTCAGTGTCTATCTACAGGGAAAAGGGACAGAACAAAGATGGGCCACTTGGCTCCTCCTATGGAATGGGCACATACCCAATCTGACTCTTTAGGGTTAGATGAACTGCATTTGTGCCAGCTTGCCCTCTTTCACCATGTGTAGACTCCTCCCAGGGCCTGTCCCACCATGCATGACCAGTTGAACTGCACTTCTGCCTGTCCACTCCTTACCTCTAAAGATAGGTCTTCTAAGTTTTCCCTTTTCTTATCTCTTGGTTCACGAATGAAATACACAGTTTTAGACAGACAGAATAGGTAACATCTTTGACAGTGTTAAACTAACCTTTACATTTAAATTTCTAATATTTATCCCCAAATTTTAGCCAAGGGAACTAAATCCCAAACTGCCAATGCATTTTTGTTAAGCCAGATAACTTGATTACAGTATAAACGGCCTTATTCATTTTAAAATATTAGTTTTAAAAATACCAGATTTTCTAATTTGCAAGTTAAAGAATCTGTAAAAAGCCATTTAAAACAATGTGAAGATTCTTTAAAAATTTGGTAATGTCCAGACCTCATAACCTTTTATATTTTAAATTTAAACTCAACAAATTGTTACAGCATGCTGACAATTCTTATCTTTAAACATGTTCACAAACACACACAAAACACTCACACAGATCTTAAAGCACGCAAAAATCAAAATCAGTTGTACATACACTATTTAAAGTTTTTAAACAAAAATTTAAGACAGTATTTCTTTTAAACTAAGTACCTTTGTTGGGCTTCATTTTCCCAGAGCTTGCTTGTTTAGCAAGACAATTCACTAATTAGTCTTTTGAATCCCTTCTGTCAGAGGAAGGTTGGGGGTGGGAGGGATCACCTGAAACTAAACTGGCCTGATTTTTACCCAATTTTAGACAAGAGCACTTTACAAATTGTTACATTGTCAGGACTAGCTGAAAAAGTCCAAACCAGGCAAACAGCCTTCAACACCCTCCCTGACGGCAGCCTCCACAAGGAGAAAATGTAGCTTGAGGCTTGAAGGGAATCAAACTAGATCAGCAACCTTCCATGCCTCACAGGGAGGGTGGGCATAGCAGGCCTGTGACCAAGCCCAGCCAGAGGCTGGAACTTTTATTCCCCTAGAGATGTTCAAATAAAAAACACAAACACAAATAAACACAAAAACCAAAGATCCACATTTAAAACTGGTACCAATTCTAAAAAAGAACTAGACAAGACAACAACCAAAGGCTGAGTTTTGGACTAATGGACCCCCAGCTCATCCCTACCAGAACTCTGTGATGCTCCCACTCAGCAAGCTGAATCCAGAGTCTGCTGAGTGAGCCTGCCACTTTTACTCAGACCTTCCCTACCCCAGGAAACAGAACAGAAAACACACTGAAGTAAACAACACAGACAAGTGGCCACAAAGACAAAATCAGGTCTCAGTGAATGGGGTGACATCTCAACTCCACTTATCAGGGGATTCAAACCTCCTCTACTCATTCCAGAGGATTTTTCTTTTAGATTCTTCTGAGATCTCCAGGGAGCACAGGACACATTTCAAAGAGGTTATACCGCTCAGGTGTGACTCGCAGCACCCCATTAAATGAATATACCCCCTCTCTTTTACCCCTTTGAAATGAACCAGCAGGAGGTCGAGAGGAGTAAAGTTTGCTTTGTCCTTGCCCCATCTCTATAAACAAAAGTAGCCAGACAAATACACCAACGACTAGGAGGGAAAAAGAGTGCTAGCCTTGAACTGAAGAGCTGAGAGACAGCGCCCAGACCCAGAGTTCAGGCCCCACAACCGGACCGCCCAAAAAAAAAAAAAAAAAAGGGAAAAAGAAATAGGTTAGATACCGACACCACCGGTGTCGCCGTGGATTGGAGATGACCAAACACTGGATTGCTGCGTCTCCGGGGGGTCGACTGGGCCTGTTAGGAGGGGGGTCAATTATCCCAAAAGGTTGAAAGATTGGGCGCTTAGGAGATTGGTGGGAGTCATCACCCCCCAGAGGGTGGGTGAAGTCGCCGCTTGCAGTTTCCAGAATGAAGGAATAAAATTTAGACTTAATTATAAGGAGGAAGGGCACTGAGCTGCGGGCCGGTATCCGACAGCGAGTCTGAAAAAGAAATGGGATGAAGAATGGAGTCGGAGGTGTGGTCACTCCAGGCGCTCTGATGGAGGGGCCCTCGTGCATGCGTCACAAATCACTAGATGCAAAGACATCCATCCCTATTGATGCTCTAGCGAGGTCCCCCTAGTTCCGCCCAAGTGACAGTCCTAGAGCCTGATCAATCATGGGCTGCACAAAGTGAACAAGTTTGTCAGATAGACTCAAGCAATAAAGAAGGTCAAAAAAGAGGCTGCATAAGCAGGCCAGAAAGCTCAGTAGACACCAGGGTGAGACCCAGAGTAGCAACAAAGACCAGTCCCAAAAGCATAAAGTACCTCCTAAGACAATTAAAAACCAGTCATAAATCAACATACCAACACAGAGACACACAATGGATGGTCTTAAAAACTACTCAGCGAGGCTGCCACCATCAATGAGCAGTTCTAAGCACCAACAAGACTTAATATGAACAGCGAGCATGGCAGACTGCTGGTCAACAGTCTGTTCAGAAGGGCTCTCAGAGAGGACCGGGCACTAGGTGCCAGGCCTCGGGGAGCAGTCCACCAGAGGGTTCAGGGGGATGTCTCCCACTGACTCTGCCAGCAGCCTTAAAGCATGTCCGCCAAAGCTATTCGCCAGCCCCAAGACCACACCTGCAGGCTTTCAGATGCAAACAGAAGGGCTCTCAGACAGAGAGGACCGGGCACTATGCGCTGGGCCTCGGGGAGCAGCCCACCAGAGTTCAGACAGTCTGTTCAGAAGGGCTCTCAGAAAGAGAAGGACCAGACACTAGCGCCAGGCCTCGGGGAGCAGCCCACCAAAGGGTTCAGAGGTTGAGGGGATGTCTTCCACTGACCCTGCTGGCACAAATACAAAGCTTGCAAGCAACTCTCAAATTGGTTATAACCAGTATAAATCGGCAATGCCTCAAAACTTACCAGACGTTTCTAGCGACTCAATGATCAAGGTATCTGGGTGGCCTGTAAAGGGGCTTCCGGGCCAATGCACCAAATGTAAAACCCAGAGACTGGAGAGCCCGAAAAGACCACCAGGGACCAAAGATCAATGCAAGCAGCAATGAGTCATTTATTGACTAGCTCGAGCACGGACCCCTCTGTGCACTAATGTCCGAGTGCAGAGAGAGGCCCCCAAAACAGGGTTACAGCACCTATCTCTGATCCCAAGCCCGGGTAGGGGTCTGGAATGTGTTAAATTCAGCTCCAGATCCGGGAGTGTCTAGGGCTCCAGGGCGGGTAGAATAGCAGCTGCATTCTTCAAGCAGGTCTAATACAAAAATGGCAAATACAGGTCTATCTGGTTTATATATATATATATATATATATATATATATATATATAAATATTATATATATTATATATTATACACATATTATATACCAATATATATAAACATACACATATTTTATATATTATATATTATATAATATTTATGATATATACTATATATAATATATTATGTATACTATATAGTATATATTATATAGTATATATGATACTATATAGTATATAATGCTATATATTATATGCATACTATATTCCATATTATATTATGTAAAATATAATATATATTATATAGTATATATAGTATGAATATAATATATGTATAATATATAAAAATATATAATATATGTGTATATTTATATATAAATATATATTATATATAAATATATAATATATAAAAATATTATATTTATATATATATATATATATCATGCTTCTCAGCATGTCCTTTGTTCTCAACAGTGGATGGTCCTGTGGTCATAGCCCACAACATTAGCTTTTCACCTGAGCATTTGTTAAAAGTCCAGGCTTACTAAATCATAATCTTCATGTTAACAAGTTCCCAGATGGTTCTTATGAATATTCAAGCTTGAAAAACGAGTTGCAGAGGATATTAAAACAGATTGTAAGAACTTACAATCACTTGGATGGGAGCTCCTACACAGCAATGGGAAGGCTGAGGCAGGAGGATAGTTTTGAAGGCCAGCCTGTAATAGATAATGAGACTGTGTCTCAAAAATAAACAAAAAATTCACATATAGACAGATAAGTTGATAAATTGTAATCAATATTAAAAGAATATATAAGAACATAAATAGAACTTTTTGTTACTAAATGACAATACCAACAAGTGAAAAGGGAGTGGTTATTATGATGGAGGAGGGGATCATCTGGAAAATAAAAAAAAAAGAGTAAAAGCATTGATGTGTAAATATTGAACAAAGCATGATATTTAGCATTTCCTGCCAATAAATTTTGGCAGTTTCAATTTGTAATATTCTGCAGACAGCAGGTGATAACTTTTCAACAATGAACCAGGGCAAAAACAGGTCAGAGTTTAAGCCTCCACAGAACAAAAGCCAGGATCCCTGGGGGCAGCAGTTCTGAATCTGAATGGGGGAGGGGGGAGGGGGAGAAGGAAGGGAATGGATTTGGGGGAAGCCAGGATCCCTGGGGGCAGCAGTTCTGAATCTGAATGGGGCACAGGGGGAGGGAGAGAAGGAAGGGAATGGATTTGTGGGAAGTTTGGGTGCATCACAGCCACTTCCAGAGTTTTTCTTAACTAAGAGCCGTGCTCCTTCCCCATAGGAGAAAGCAGACTTCCAAACCAGCTGGAGAGAGTGGAAAACCTTAGTGTGGTTACGCTGGAACATAGCCTACTTTTCCCCCTGTAATCTGGATGTTATTCATCCCATTATACAGATGAGAAAACAGATCCATTAAAAATTAAGCAACCTGTCCAAGGTCTTACGTGGAATCTAGAGGCCCAGGCAACCTTCCAGTCCTTCCTCCTCCCAGCCATTCCTTTTGGTGATGCTACACAGCTTCTAGATAGGGTAAAGAGGCTACATGGCTGCAGGCACAATGAGCTTGCAATCAGTAAAGGATGCTGCAAATTTCCTAATAATTTCCCTGTATACCTCTGCATTCCCTAGCTTGTTTTCCACCACCTGATCATTCTAACTCTTTCTGAAATGACTCAGGCCAAAAATCACATCTGGAAAGGCTCTGCTTCATCTTCCAGTGGTGCATACTTACAATCTTTCTTGGTAGTTGTAAACTACTTAGAAGTAGACATCATCTTATGCTTTGCCTATACTTGGCAGATAATCAATTTTTCTAACAAATATTTAAATGGATGAGAAGAAGCAAGTGATAAACCTTGATGGAAAGATAAGGCATAGAGGGTCAGAGTGCTTGCCTATAATCCCAGCTATCATAGAGGTGAAGGTAGAAGGATCAGGAATTGGAAGCCAGCCTAGGCAAATCAATGTGACCCTGTATTAAACAATATAGAGGGTTGCCCGGACTCATGCCTGTAATCCTAGCTACTCAGGAGGCTGAGATCTGAGGATCATGGTCCAAAGCCAGCCCAGGCTGGCAAGTCCGTGAAACTCTTACCTCAAATAAACCACCAGAAAATTGGAAGTGGCACTGCAAGTGGTAGAGCTCTAGCCTTGTGCTGAAGAGCTGAGGGACAGTGCCCAGGCCCAGAGTTCAAGCCCCACGACCGACCAAAAAAAATAAAATAGAATAGAGAGGGTTAAGAATATAGCTCAGTGATAGAGCTCTGGGTTTAATTCTTAGGAACAAAGACACATGCATGAGGATATTTTATCTTTACTTTATGAACTTTTCATGTACTAAGAAGTTAACCCTTTAAAAGCACTGATTTTTTTTAGGACAAATACATTCATTTTAATGAAAATCTTTTGCATTGTATTGGCTCCAGTGGTAGAACACTGACCTAGTACATGCACTGAATTCAAACCCCAGTCCTGTTCTCCCCAAAAATTAACAATGACAATCCCTTCCTTTATATTTTAATATAATTATTCATCTTAATACACAATAGTACTAACATATCTTACACTTTGTGGTTTTATAATTATATATATATTCTTTATATATAATATATAATTATTATATATATTATAATACTTATAGACATTTCATGTGATGTTTTAAATCTGATGTAAACATAGTGAGAATTAGCAAAAATATAGGGAAATATAACGAAAATAAAGAACATTAGTGAACAAATGCAACAGTGGTATTCACTATGTTAAAAAGTGAACTATATAACCTGTGGGTGAGGACAGGATGGAAAAACAGAGAAAGGGAAGAGGTGACATTGTCCAAAAGAAATATACTCTTGGGGGCTGGGAAGGTGGTTCAATCGTAGAGTGCTTGCCTCGCATGTATGAGGCCCTGGGTTCAATTTCTCAGCACCGCATAAGCAGAAAAAATTGGAAGTGGCACTGTGGCTTAAGTGGTAGAGTGCAAGCCTTGAGCTGAAGAGCTGACAACACGGAACCCCAGAGTTCAAGCCCCACAATGGACAAAAAAAAGTACTCTTTTCCTAACTTAATGTAACTGTACTTCCTCTGTACCTTACCTTTATAATAATAATTATAGCAATAAACTTTTATAAGAATAGTAATCAAAGATCCAATTCAGTCAGAGGCGTGATAAAGTCAGTGTAAGTTTTCCACCGTGAATATCAAAAAGCAATCAGAACCTGGGTGCCTATAATGCTAGCTTCTCAGCAGACTGAGTGTTGGAAATCTCCATTGGAAGGTACCCAGAGCAGGAAATCCTGTGAGACTCTTTATCTCCAATTAACCAGTGACATGTAGGAAGTGGAGCTGTGGCTAAAGTGGTACAGCACTAGCCTTGAACAAAAATAGTAAAGGGATGCCCAGGCCCTAAATTTAGGCCCCAGGACCAGTTACTCCCCCGCCCCCCCCAAAAAAACAATGAGAGCTTTGACCAGTATGTTAAAAACAAAAATAAAAAATAAAAAATATGGGGACAGGGAGGGATGTTGTTGTGGAGATGGGACAGAAAGGATGGCAGGGGAAAAGACAAAGGAGGAGCCAACAATGCTTGATAAGAAATGTACTCATGCCTGGCACCAATGACTCAGTCCTTTAATCTAGCTACTCAGCAGGCTGAGATCTGAGGGTTGACGTTCAAAGCCAGCTGGAGAAGGAAAGTTCGTGAGACTCTTATCTCCAATAAACCACTAGAAAATCAGAAGTGGCGCTGTGGCTCAAGCCGTAGAGAGCTTGCCTTGAGCTGAAGAGTACAAGGACAGCGCCCAAGCCCCGAATTCAAGCCCCTGGACCGACAAAAAAAAATGTACTCATTACCTTGCTCATGTGATTGTAACCCCTCTGTACAGTATTTTCACAATAAAAACTTATTTAAAATAAATGAAAAGCAAGCTTGTGAGACAGTGACTAGATATGCTTTCTAAGCTGGTCTGCCAATGGGCTGAAGAATATTGTCTTCAGATTCATGGGATAAGAGAAGTCTTAATGAGTCTGAATGCTCAGCCAATTAGAAAAGAAGCTATGCAAGGACAGAGATTGATGGGTGACCTGTGATATCTCCAATGAGTGCTGCCTAGACTACATGCTACTGTCCCAATGGCACCTATTTTTTTTTTTTTTTGGTCAGTTGTGGGGCTTGAACTCTGGACTTGGATGCTGTCTCTGCTCTCTTCAACTCAAGGTGAGCACTCTACCACTTGAGCCACAGCACCACTTCCAGTTTTCTAGTGGTTTATTGTAGATAAGAGTCTCATGGAGTTTCCTGCCCAGGATGGCTTTGAACCGTGATGCTCAGATCTCAGCCTCCTGAGTAGCTAGCATTACAGGTGTGAGCCACTGGTGCCCAGCTAATGTTCTTTCTTGTATGTTCTCACTCACTTTTTTTCCATCTTTATATATATTTCTTTGTATTGTGTGTGGGGGGGGGTTGTTTTTTGTTTTTTGTTTTTTTTGGTCCTATCGTGGGCCTGAACTCTGAGCCTGGGCGCTGTCCCTCAGCTCTTCAGCTCAAGGCTAGTGCTCTACCACTTGAGCCACAGCGCCACTTCTGGCTTTTTTTTTTTGCTTATGGGTGCTGAGGAATCAAACCCAGGGCCTCAAGCATGCAAGGCAAGCACTTTACACTGAGCCACCTTCCCAGCTGTATTGTGTGTTTGAATTGAGGACCTTGTACTTGCTTGGTTGGCTTGGCTGAGCTCTATTACTTGAACCATATGTCCAGCACATGTTTTTAGCTGGTTATTTTAGACATGAAGTCTCATGGACTTTTCTAATGAAGCTGGCTTTGAATTTCAATCCTCTTGATCTCAGTCTCCTACCTAGCTAGGATTACAGCTGTAATCCATAGAGGTCCAGCTTCAAAACACTTGTAGTTAATTAAAAAGAAAAATATATCTGTTAAATACTACACAGCAAGGTGGTTAGTGTATTGCCACGCCGACCCCAGTAGAGTCTGCTTAAGCATGGGAAACCATCTATCAGACCATGATAGGGGCCTCGAGACCTATCTCTGAGTTTTGGGACTTCACCGAAGTCTACCTCAGAGAATGGGGCTTTACAGAAACCTATCTCCAAGTTTTGGGATTTCACCGAAGTCTACCTCGGAGAATAGGGCTTCTAAGAGGCCTACTCCTGGGAAAAGGCTGGAAAAACCCCTGGGAAAAGATGTGTTTCTGTCTTTCTTCTCCTCATAAGAGTGCCTATCAATCTTTTACTGTTTCTGCTGTTCATTGTACTTACTCATTGTCAACGTTCCCTTATTCAAAGCTCTTTCTTAAGAGTGTTGATGACTCCAATATCTGATGAGTGTCTTAAAAATATGACTAACTCACCAGAGTTAAGTGCTACCCTGAAACCCCTCTTATGGAGGCTAGTAGACAAGTTATAAGTAAATATAAAAGTATTGGAGGTTTCACAAAGTCACTCCAGCAGAAGGAATTGTAAGAAATTTACAAAAAGTTGTAGGCGCGGCTAGAACAGAAAGAATGTATGGCAATTGCTGAGATAACTACTTAGGAGAAAGAACTTCCTCGCACTCTCATTTACTAAGAGACTTGCTAGATCTAGGCCTCCGTAACCTTATAATTAAGGCCTCTATAGAAATAAGGTAATGGTGAGATGGTGACAAACGTCGAAACCCATTATATTTCTTAGAGATAAGCCGGAAACAAGTGCCTTTCAGGTGACCAGCTGGTGACCACCTAAGAATGAAGCCCTGCAGCAAGATTGTGTAAACTTTTGCCCCTTTTCTTATGAAGACTTCTGTTATAAAAGTTTGTTATCCTCTGCATTAAATCGCACTCAGCACTCAGCACTCAGCACTCAGCATCCACTCCTAATGTGTGTGAGTTGTCTGTTTGCCATCTCCCCATCCTATTCCAGGTTCCTCCCCTAGGTATCCTCCGTCGTCCCGACAGAACCCGGTCCGCGGCAGGTGGCGCCCAACGCGGGGCTCGAAGCGGGGCACGAAGCAGTTTCTTCAGTCAAGGAACCTTGGGAGGTAAGCATCTCTCTCTCTCTCTCTCTCTCTCATTTCTTTTCACCTGGAATAGTAGTCAGAAGCTCGTTGGGGTGCTGCAGGCCCCTCACTTGTGACTGAGAAAGATAACGAGTAAATCATGGGGAGTTCATCTTCTAAGAATAAGGACAGTTTGTCTCTATTTTAAAACATATACTCCACAGCAGCAGTGGGAGAACAAACTAATCCTTGGTTCCCGCAGGAAAAAGGAAACCATTGAAAAAGTGAATGTAACTCTAAGTTCCATAAAGACGGAACTCCTCCTTCGAGAGGAAACAAAAAACGGAAAAAGGGAACCATTGGAAAAGTGAATGTAAATCTAAGTTCCATAAAGATGGAACTCCTCCTTCGAGAGGAAACAAAAAACGGAAAAAGGGAACCACTGAAAAGTGAATGTAAATCTAAGCTCCATAAAGAGGGAACTCCTCTTCAAGAGGAAACAAAAAACGGACAGAGGGGCAACCAGCCCCTCCCCAAGAGAATAAGAAACAGTTAGATCATTTGATACAATTTTCATATTTCAGGAATGGTGAAAGCCTGCAGGTGTGGTCTTGGGGCTGGCGGAGAGTCTTGGCGGACGCGCTATAAGACTGCCAGTGGGGCCAGTGGGAGACGTCCCCTGGACCCCTGGGTGGGGCTGTCCTCGAGATCGGGTAGAGGGGGTTCGAGTCCCCCCGATTGGCCGATTCTCTCTGGTTGGAAGCCCTTCTGGACAGACTGTCTGACCAGCAGTCTGACGCGCTTGCTGTCTGTCTTGAGTGTGCGTATATGTCTTCTGTTAACTCTAATTTGAATCTTAGGCATGCAGCCCGGGGGCTGGTGGATGAGGGGCTTACTGATCCCCTAGACCAGAGGTAGAGTGCACATTTCCCACTTAATTGCCCCTTCCACCCTTTTAGAATTCCAGGAGTGCCCGGAGCAGATCGCCCACCTCCCCAGAGAAAGCGTGACCAAGTGCGCGTACATTACCAACCCCCGTATGCAGCAGTGTGTGTGTGTGTGTGTGTGTGTGTGTGTGTAATTTTAACTTCTTTTTCTTTCTTATCTCGGTTTTATTAATTTGGACACTCCTTGTCGCAGAGATGGGGCAAGGACAAAGCAAGCTTACTCCTCTCAACCTCCTGCTCAGTCATTTCAAAGAGGTAAAAGAGAGGGGGTATAATTTGAGTATAATTGAAAATCTCAGAAGAATCTAAAAAGAAAAATTCTCTAGAATAAGTAGAGGGGTTCGAGTCCCCTGGTAAGTGGTGAGATGTCACCCCATTCACTGAGACCTGATTTTGTCTTTGTGGCCACTTGTTTGTCTTGTTTAGTGTGTGTGTTCGTTTTATGTTTTCTGAGGTAGGAAAGTTTTGGGTGAGTGTGGCAGGCTCACTCAGCAGACTCTGGATTCAGCTTGCCGAATGAGAACAGCACAGAGATTCAAAAGATTAATTAGTGAATTGCCTTGCTAACAAGCAAGCTCTGGGAAAATGAAGCCCAACAAAGGTACCTAGTTTAAAAGAAATACTGTCTTAAATTTTTGTTTAAAAACTTTAAAAGGTGTACGTACAACTGATTTTGATTTTTGCGCGCTTTAAGATCTGTGTGTTTTGTGTGTGTCTGTGAACGTGTTCAAAGATAAAAAATTGTCAGCATGCTGTAACAATTGGGTGAGTTTAAATTTAAAAATTCAAAAGGTTATGAGGTTTGGACATTACCAAAAATTTTTTAAAAATCTTCACATTGTTTTAAATGGCTTTTTAAAAGGTTCTTTAACTTGCAAATTAGAAAATCTGGTATTTTAAAAACTAATATTTTAAAATGCATAAGTCTGTTTATACTGTAATCAAGTTATCTGGCTTAACAAAAATGCATTGGCTGTTTGGGGTCTAATTCCCTTGGCTAAAATTTGGGGATAAATATTAGAAATTTAAATGTAAAGGTTAGTTTAACACTGTCAAAGATGTTACCTGTTCTGTCTATCTAAAACTGTATTTCATTTGAGAACCAAGAGAAGAGACTGGGAAAAACTTAGAAACCAACAGAAGACCTATCTTTAGGGGTGAAGGGTGAACAAGTAGAAGTGCAGTTCAGCTGGTCATGCAGTGGGACAGGCCCTGGGAGGAGTCCAAACATGATGAGGCAAACTGGCACAAACGCAGTTCATCTAACCCTAAAGAGTCAGATTGGGTGTGTGCCTGCCTATTCCATAGGAGGGGCCAAGTGGCCCATCGTTGTTCTGTCTCTTTTCCCTGCAGATAGGCACTGAAAACATGATGGTTAAAATGAATGATGTGATGATCTGATTAGTATTGCTAAAACTTTCCCTTGGATGTGTTAACATTAAAATTAGGAAGGCCTTAAAAAGAGGGTAAAAAGTTATTTGTATAATGTGGCTTACTTTCAATTATGTTCTACAATTAGGATGTTTTTAAAAGTTATAAAGATGTTAAATCTAGCTTTGTGGTATAGTAAAGGTGACTGTAATTCTTGCATTAAGGAAAATTGTCATTTGAGTTTAAAAATCTTAATGTGTGTCTGTTTTAAAACAAGCAGCCAAGAGACAATGAGTGACACTTGGCCTCAAGATTTCAAGGGATCTTTTCAAAATGCAATGAAAACTAAAGTATAAAATGTTAAAGGTGATTAATAAGAGGTTTAAAAAAATAGGGAATGGATTTTTGGATATAAAGTTTAAATGTAAAATCATTCTTGACATTGGCCTCAATGTGCAAAAAAAAAAAAAAAAAGAAAAAAGAAAAAAGAAAAAATTAGGATTATCAAAATAATTGCTATTCTAGTTTGCTCTTCTAGGTTTTTTAAGTTTCCAGCAAGCCCAAAGCAAAGCACAGAGGATTCTTACAAGTTGTCAGATGTAACTTTGACTCTTAATAAGTTTCAGGTAAGAGCATGCTTAAAAGCTACTTCTATGTTGACCACCTTGTTGCTTTTAATTGGAGTAAAATGGCCTTCTGTAAGACTCCTTGATCTGCAATCTGGTTCAAAGCCAGCCCGGGCACAAAAAGGTTCCTGTGAGACTGTCACCTCTATTCAGCCAGCAGCAGAGTACTAGCCCTGGACCAAAGAGTCAGGGGACAGTACTCAAGCCCCAAGCTGGAGACTCACAGTGGCAGAGAGCTAGCCTTGAGCTGTAGAGCTGAGGGATAGTGCTCAGGCCCCGAGTTCAAATCCAGCAACCAGCTAAAGGGAAATGCCAATGAGGCATTTATCCCAATGTGGAGAAGACACTCCTGGGACAAAAACAATGGAGGAGCATCCAGAGGCAGTAAGCCACTGCTTGGATGGCAAAAATGTCAGATCCTAGAGTCATTTGTGCATGGCCCTTCAAAACTGGTCAGAGCCGGGAGGTCATGGGAAGAGTTTATAAGCATGCCTAATGTTCATGACTACCTTGTAAGGGACAGGAACTTGCCAGTCCTCTGTGATAGTAAAAAGCTAATGTTATAAAATGTGGGAGATAGGTTAAATCTTAATCCCTTTATGTGCCAAAAGCTCTAATTGGCAGTAACTATTGAGCTGACACTAGTTACATGAAATTCATCTGCCCAGGAAAAAGTTTGTAAACCTGAGAGAGTGTTTCTATTGATATCTGTCTTAGGCATTATTTGGGATCATTAGAGATCACATTCCTAAGCCATCTAAAAAGATGCTTTTTACAAACCAGAGTGCTAAACAAGCTACACTACTGTAGCCGGAGAAAAGGTCTGTGCAGTTGTCAAAAGTTAAATATTGTTCTTAATGACATCTTACCCTGATAGCCTCTTTGTAAAATAGGCTAAGGTTATAGGCTCCTGGCTAGCTAAGATCAACGCCCCTAAAGTCAGCTTGAAGAAGTTACAGAAGATGGACCTTCGCCCATCAACCCCCTTTTAAGATCAAGAGTCCAGAGTCAGTTTTGAAAAAATGAGGCAAAATAGATAAAATAATTTTTTTTAGAAAAAGGCATAAAGAATAGTGTTAACAGCTGTAGGTGTGCAAGTGTGGAGACTGCATCTGTCAAAGATGGTTACAAGACTAAGCCTTCTGTGTCTATTTATAAAAAAAAAAAATCTGGTTAGTAAAAAAAAGTTATTTTGGTAAATTGTCCTGGGCTATTGTCTAAATGTTCTTAGAAACCAACGGAGTCACGGCCTGCCAAGCCTATGTATTACTTGCATCCTTAACCAGTCTGTGTAGGAATTTGCAGCCCAGCACGAGAGACCCTGTTGCTGCTGCTGCTACTGCTGTACACCTTAATGGGTAAAGTTCAACGACGGCCTGACAGTCACCTGGAGGAACTCCTGCTTGATTCCATCACCTGAGTCGGCTTCCTGGTTGAAAGCTGCTAAATCTAAGATCTTGTGGGACATTCTTTTGGGTGATATCCAGAAACCCTCTCTTCCCACAGTGGATATTGGGGACAAGGATATCACTGGCTTGCTTGTCTTAGGCACTTCAGTGCATAGTAACTGGAAATCCACTCTATGGTCACAGCCTAGTTTGACTCTGATATGGTAATAACCTGAGTGTGTTATCAATAGAGGTAATACTCTTAGCCTTAAAATCTAGCAAGCTTCTGCATCACGGTGGTGCCTTAAGGCTGTTCTAAGATAAAGGTTCCGCAAGCCAAAGGAAAATTGGGCAGTTTTAAACTACAGCCACAAAGATGGTCAAGAGATTGTAAAGAAAGAGGGTGGTAATGAAAGCCTTGGGAAAGGAATTGTAAAGAAAGAAGGAAGTAAAGAAAGCCTTGGAAAGAGAATTGGGGAAATTTGAAAAGTAAGGATTGTCTTTAAGACAAACCTCAGAAAGTTTAAGTATGTCGCAAATGGTATGAGTATGTCTTAAAATTGGAGCTTACAAGTACAGCTGGTATAAAATTGATACACGGAGTCAGGACTGGTGAAAATTAAAATTAAAAAAAAAAAAAAGGGGGCAAATGCCACGCCGACCCCAGTAGAGTCTGCTTAAGCATGGGAAACCATCTATCAGACCATGATAGGGGCCTCGAGACCTATCTCTGAGTTTTGGGACTTCACCGAAGTCTACCTCAGAGAATGGGGCTTTACAGAAACCTATCTCCAAGTTTTGGGACTTCACCGAAGTCTACCTCGGAGAATAGGGCTTCTAAGAGGCCTACTCCTGGGAAAAGGCTGGAAAAACCCCTGGGAAAAGATGTGTTTCTGTCTTTCTTCTCCTCATAAGAGTGCCTATCAATCTTTTACTGTTTCTGCTGTTCATTGTACTTACTCATTGTCAACGTTCCCTTATTCAAAGCTCTTTCTTAAGAGTGTTGATGACTCCAATATCTGATAAGTGTCTTAAAAATATGACTAACTCACCAGAGTTAAGTGCTACCCTGAAACCCCTCTTATGGAGGCTAGTAGACAAGTTATAAGTAAATATAAAAGTATTGGAGGTTTCACAAAGTCACTCCAGCAGAAGGAATTGTAAGAAATTTACAAAAAGTTGTAGGCGCGGCTAGAACAGAAAGAATGTATGGCAATTGCTGAGATAACTACTTAGGAGAAAGAACTTCCTCGCACTCTCATTTACTAAGAGACTTGCTAGATCTAGGCCTCCGTAACCTTATAATTAAGGCCTCTATAGAAATAAGGTAATGGTGAGATGGTGACAAACGTCGAAACCCATTATATTTCTTAGAGATAAGCCGGAAACAAGTGCCTTTCAGGTGACCACCTAAGAATGAAGCCCTGCAGCAAGATTGTGTAAACTTTTGCCCTTTCAGGCGACCAGCTGGTGACCATCCAAGAACGAAGCCTTGCAGCAAGATTGTATAACCTTTTGCCCCTTTTCTTATGAAGAATTCTGTTATAAAAGTTTGTTATCCTCTGCATTAAATCGCACTCAGCACTCAGCACTCAGCACTCAGCATCCACTCCTAATGTGTGTGAGTTGTCTGTTTGCCATCTCCCCATCCTATTCCAGGTTCCTCCCCTAGGTATCCTCTGTCGTCCCGACAGAACCCGGTCCGCGGCAGTGTATATTTTGTTTTCTCTAATCATATGGTAGAACTTTTAACTTTCATGAGATAAACTAAAATTAAGGTTAACTAAAAAATACTATATGGGGCTGGGAAAGTGGCCCAGTGGTAGAGTGCTTGCCTTGCATGCATAAGCCCTGGGTTTGATTCCTTAGCACCACATAAACAGAAAAAGCTTGAAGGGGGACTGTGGCTCAAGTGGTAGAGCACTAGCCTTGAGCTGAAGAGCTGGGGGACAGCGCCCAGGCCCAGAATTCAAGCCCCATAACCGGCAAAAAAAACCCAAAAACTATATGATATAATATGCTTTGAAAATGTATCATTAGATATTGAATTCAATTTGAAATAAACACTTAGACATTTATCCTTGATTTTAACCAGTATATGTAGAAATATTTAATAGTTTTCAGAAATTTTCTATTTGCATTTCAAGAATCAAACTAGGCTTTAATTCCCATGTCCTGCATAGAGAGCAGGAAATGTTTCTTTTTCTGTTTTTTCCCCGTGTTAATCTAAAATCCTTACTAAAACTCAAAAAAATTTTTTTGAATCAAGCTTCATTGGACAAAGGTTGCTCAACATTTTAACCCAATCCATTCAGAAAAAAACCTAAAGACTCCATCTCCCGTTAACCAGCAAAATGCTGGATTAGAGGCATTCCTCAAATGGTAGAGCACCAGCTTTGAGCAAGGGGTGGGGGAAATTGTTGTAGGGTTTGAATTCTGGGCCTGCCTCCTGTTCCTAAGTTCTTCAGCTCAAGGCTAGCACTTTATGATTTGAGCCACTTCCAGTTTTTTCTGTTTATGTGGTGCTGAGGAATCAAACCCAGGGCCTCATGCATGCAAAGCAAGCTCTACCACTGAACCACCTTGCCAGCCCCTCTGCACATTACCTTTATAATAACAACAAACTTAGCTGGTGGCCCGTGGCTCACGCATATAATCCTAGCTACTCAGAAGGCTGAGATCTGAGGATTATGGTTCAAAGCCAGCCCAGACAGGAAAGTCCGTGAGACTCTTACCTCCAATAAAGCACTAGAAAACCATTAGTGGTGCTGTGGCTCAAGTGGTAGAGTGCTCTTCTTGAGCCCAAGAGTGCAGGGACAGGGCCCAAACCCAGAGTTCAAGCCCCATGACTGACAGATAATAATAATAATAATAATAATAATAATAATAATAATAATAATAATAATAATAACAAACTTTTATAAAAATCAAATTTCACTAACTAGTAGTACTTCATCCGTGTGAAGATGATGTATTAGTGAATGACAAGTTCTAGAGATGAGTAATGAGAATGGCTAAGAAGATGTATTTGTTTAGAAGGAAGGAGAAATACTTTACTATTCTGAGTTTTTTGTTTTTGTTAGTTTGGTGGGGTTTTTTGGTCAGTCATGGAGTTTGATCTCTGGGCTTGAGCTCTGTCCCTGCACATTTCAGCTCAAGGTGAGCACTCTACCGCTTGAGCCACAACACCACTTCCAGTTTTCTAGTGGAGAGAAGAGTCTCATGGAGGGCTGGGAAGAGGGCTCAGTGGTAGAGCGCTTGCCTTGCATGCATGAGGCTCTGGGTTCATTCCTCAGCACCACATAAGCAAAAAGTAAAAAGCCGGAAGTGGCGCTGTGGCTCAAGTGGTAGAGAGCTAGCCTTGAGCTAAAGAGCTGAGGGCAGTGCCCAGGCCCAGGGTTCAGGCCCACGACCGGACCCAAAAATAAAAAGAAAGTTAAAAAAAAAAGAGTCTCATGGACTTTCCTGCCAAGGCTAGCTTTTAACAGTGATCCTCAGATCTCAGCCTGCTGAATAGCTAGGATTACAGGTGTGAGCAACCAGCCCCTGGTTTATTCTGTGTTTCTTATCAATACTATATTTACTCTGTTCATGTAGGAATCTTATTTTTGTTGTTGTTGTTGGTTGTGTGGCCTGAACTCTGGGCCTGGGCGCTGTCCCCCAGCTCTTCAGCTGTAGACCAGGGCTCTACCACTTGAGCCTCAGTCCCACTTCCAGCTTTTTCTGCTTATGTGGTGCTGAAGAATCGAACCCAGGGCCTCATGCATGCAAGGCAAGCACTCTACCATTGAGCCACCTTCACAGTGCCTCATGTGGGAGTCTTTCTCACTCTACAGCTCAAAAGATGGAAGAGATAGAATTGGGTTATTATCTGCTTTCTCTCTTAAGCCATAAGTGTTACTAAAAAAAGAAAAAACTCAGCAAATCTATGCAAGTTCTTGTAAGGTCCGCTCCTGGATGGCGAGCAGACTCCACCCTCCTCGCAGCAAAGTCTCCACCCAGTACCTGCGTTACCTAGGCAACTGGGACACCTGGAAGACGTCACATCTGCATCCGCTGAGGTCACATCTGAATTTGATGTGGCCACACCTTTCCCCACCCATACCCTAGATAAGGGCTAGCCCAGGCCCAAACTCCTTTTTCTCTCTTGGTTCATTTCTAGCTCTCTCCTCTCTCTCTGTTCTATTCTATTCTAGCTCTCTCTCTGTTCTTACCTCTCTCTTGCTCTTCTTTTCTAGCTCTCTCTGCTCTCTCTCTGTTCTAGCTCACTCTGTTCTATTCTAGTTCTCTCTCTGTTTTATTCTAGCTCTCTCTGTTCTATTCTAGCTCTCTCTCTGTTCGTTTCTAGCTCTCTCTGTTCTTTTCTTGCTCTCTCTGCTCTTTTCTAGCTCTTTCTTTTGCCAGCCACGTGTAGTGCCAACCTTGCCTGGTCCCAGCAGGGCTACTGAATAAACCTACCCCTTACCTGAATACCACGTGAGTGCTGGTGCAGTTCTTACTCGGTTACCTCTTTTTAAAAACCTAACATAAATGGTGCCGTGACTCGGATAAAGGCTTAAAGTCATGAAAGCTGGGATTTCTGTGTTTTTTTTTTCCTCTTTTTTCTTTTTTTGTTCTTTCCTTTTTGCTCTGAGGAATACCCGCAGTTCTGACGGCCTTTTGCGAACCAGTCTGTCTGCGGCGGAATCAACGCATCGATACCATTGCTGCCTTCACATCCACGTCCACACCACTTCTCTACTCTGGTGAGTGAAACTACTCTACGGCTCTCTGTTACTCAGTCTCTGTCCAGACGTGGCGCCACGCCAGAGAGCTCCTACAGCCTTTAGCTGAAAGGCCGGTCACTTCTGAAGCCGAGGACGCTTGGCTTTGGGGGCTTGGCCATTTCTCTCTAAAGGGCTCTGGGGGAAGTCGGGATGCCACTTCTGCCTGGTCAGCTCTCTCCTTCACTCACCAGACTGACTCTACTCATTTAATGGGGTGCTACGAATCACGCCTGAGCCGTGAAACCCCTTTGAAATGCCTCCTGTGCTCCCTGGAAAGCCAGAGAGCCTAATTTTACACAGTTTTTGCTACTGCAATGGTCAATGGTCAGAAGTTTAATTTCAGGCTGTCTTTGCTCTCTCTCTGCCATTCATGTCCAACTTTCTACCCTTTTTTCTACAACTTTTTGGCTTGTGCCTTGAAGAGTGCGACGCAGGCTGGGTCCCAGGGACCCCCCTCTAGGTTCCCTCTCAAAGGCTAGCCAATGTAGGCTTGATCTATTTGTTCAGGGTTTCTTTGCATTCTTTCAGAAATTCGCCATCTTGAATTCGCCATCTTGGCCACGTGGTGGGTTAAGGGTTTGACCCCATCTGACCCTTAACCTTCCACTAAGTTTACTACTGCATCTATTCTAAGGTGCCTTGCTAACAAGTTGCTCTTTTCACAGGCCCTAGTAATGGAGGCCCAACCATCTGATATGCTTTGTTAGCAAAGATGTCTAAATGTTGTCGAAATTTTAGGTTTTAAGTTTTGCCTTTTTTGTTTTGTGTTGTGTATTCTACTACTGACTAAATGGTTCTAAAATACTGGGCATATCTATGCTAAAATTCTCATCACATCTAATGAGTTTTGTCATTTCAGAATATTTGTTGGTCAATTCTTGATAAGAACCAGGTAAGCTCTACTTATTCTACTTGATCTCCTTGTTGCTCTAACTGGAACTTAGCAGTCCATCTAACATGATTGCTGGATTGTATAACAATACATTTGACTGGGCACTGGTGCTCACACTGGTAATCTTGGCTACTCAGGAGGCTGAGATCTGAGGATTGTGGTTTGCAGTCAGCCCAAGCAGGAAAGTCTGTGAGACTCTTTTTTTGTGTGTGTGAAAATACTGTAGAGAGGGGTTACAATTACATGGGCAAGATAATGAGTACATTTCTTATCAAGCATTGTAGCCTCCTTTGTTTCCCCTTCTCATCCCTTCCTATCCTCCCCCGACCCTCTCACCCAACCCTCCCCCACGACCAAAAGTTCGTTTTCAACATAACGACTTGTCCATTGTGAGACTCTTATTTTTTCTTTTCTTTTCTTTTTTTTTTTGCCAGTTGTGGGGCCTGAACTCTGGGCTTGGGCACTGTCCCTCAGCTCTTCAGCTCAAGGCTAGTGCTCTACCACTTGAGCCACAGTGCCACTTCCAGCTTTTCCTGCTATGTGGTGCTGAGGAATCGAACCCAGGGCCTCATGCATGCAAGGCAAGCACTTTACCACTGAGCCACCTTCTCAGCCCCATTGTGAGACTCTTATTGCTAATAAATCACCACAAAAGCTGGAAGTGGATCTGTGTCTTAGATGTTAGAGTGCAAGCATTAAGCATAAAAGCTCAGGGACAGCTCAGGCCCTGAGTTCAAACTCCAAAACTAGTTGTCCCCCCCCCCAAGAAAAAAAAGAGTATTTAGTCTGGTAGACTGGTTTCCAAAGTGGAATGTTAAGTAGAGCCCAGAAGTTAATATTTCTGTTCTTCCAGATTCTCACTAGCAATTACTGTTGTCCATGTTCTGGATTTTGGCCATTCTGATAAGTGTGCTGTGCTGTGCTGTATGTGTGTGTGTATACGCTCGTGCCAATCTTGGGGTTTGAACTGAGGCATAGGGCTAGCCCGGAGTTTTGGTTAATTGGAAATGAGTCTCACAGGCTTTTAGGCCTAGGCTGGCTTTGAACCATGATCCTTTAATGTTTTCTTTCTGGGTACCTAAGACTATAGGTATGAGCCATCTGCACCTGGCTCTTTTTAATCTGCGATTCTTTTATCCACAATTTTTTTGGGGGGAGCCCGGTCGTGGGGTTTGTACTCTGAGCCTGTGCGCTGCCCCTCAGCTCTTTAGCTCAAGGCTACTGCTCTACCACTTGAGCCACAGCGCCACTTCTGGCTTTTTGCTTATGTGGTGCTGAAGAATCGAACCCAGGGCCTCAGGCATGCAAGGCAAGCGCTTTACCACTGAGCCACTTTCCTAGCCCCTGCAATTCTTTTATGAAATATGATGTGGAACATTTTATCATATGCTTGTTTGCCTTATCCTCTTTGATGTGTTTTAAAGCCTTTAGCCAACTTTTAGAATTGGTTTGCTTTCTTTTTATTGTTGAAGTTTAAGAGTTCTTTTTTTTTTTTTTTTTAGTTTAAGAGTTCTTTACCTATTTTGGGTGCTTTGAGAGACTTACTGTTCTGTAATTGCACTCAATTTTAAAATTATCATGTATTATTGGAACGAGTGATAAATATATTTGTATTGTTGAAAAAGAACAGAGGTGAAGCCACTTAGCATAGAACATGGAATGTATATGTTTAATAATATTATTTGGATTTTTTTTAGTGGGGGGTCCGGTCATGGGGCCTGAACTCTGGGCTTGGGCACTGTCCCTCAGCTCTTCAGCTCAAGGCTAGCACTCTACCACTTGAGCCACAGCGCCACTTTCGGCATTTTTTCTTTTTTTTTTTTTTTTAAATTGTATTTTATTTTATTTGAGAACATACTGTACAAAGGGGCTACAATTACATGGGCAGGATAATGGATACATTTCTTACCAAGCATTGCAGCCTCCTCCTTTGTTTACCCTTCACTTCCCTTCCCCGCCTCCCCCCTCCCCCCACCCAATTTTACCCCCCTCCCCCCACCCAATTATACCCCCCTCCCCCCGGCATTTTTTCTTTTTGCTTATGTGGTGCTGAGGAATCAAACCTAGGGCCTCAGGCATGCAAGGCAAGCGCTCTACCACTGCGCCACCTTCCCAGCCCCTCACACAGGTTTCTTAAGTAGTATGCTAACTAAAGGAGATAACAGAGAACTACCTTATAACTAAAAGAATAATATAGGTATTTTGGAATGATCTGGTTTTTAACAAAAAAATTTTTGGGGTGGGGGTCGGTTGTGGCACTTGAGTTCAGGGCATGTTCATTGTGCTTGGGCTTTTGTGCTCAAGATTAGCACTCTACCACTTTGAGCCACAGCTCCACTTCTGGTTTTCTGGTGGTTAGTTTCCTACTGAGGCTGTCTTTGAACCATGATCCTGAGATCTCACCCTTGAGTAGCTAGGATTACAGGTGTGACCCACTAGCACTCAGCTTGATCTGATTTTTTAATTATTATTACAATTTTTAGTAAATCTAAAAGGTCATGTGAATGGGTTTTGCATTATTTTTCCATCTGGTCTCACTCCTCTTTGTCCCCTCATGCACACAGTTTCTACTTCTTTTACAGCCTCCTGCTGTTTTTTGTGTTTATATCTGTATCTTCCATGTCTTTCTTCCAGTTTCTTTGAGTCTATAAGTGTCTTCCCTGATAAAATTGAAAGTTCTCTATAAATTCTTTGTAGGAGTTCAGGCTTGATATAAACATTTCTCTTTAGTATTTCTATTAGGTCTCTCCATGTTGGGTATATACTCTGTATTCTGTAGATACTAAATGATTGAATAAACAGATTTCAAGCTTTCACATTATACCCACCCTTCTTCCTTCCTTCATTCCTTGTCTTTTTTTTGCAAGTCCTGGGGCTTGAACTCAGGGCCTGGGCACTGTCCCTGAGCTTCTTTTGTTCAAGGATGGCACTCTACCACTTGAGCCAGAGCACCATTTTTGGCTTTTTCCGTTTTTGTGGGACTGAGGTAGCAAACCCAGGGCTTCATGTATGCTAGGCAAGTACTCTGCCACTAAGTCACATTCCCAGCCCTGAACTAATTTTTCATTTAAAAATGTACATTTACCATTTGTTCTTGCTACACATTTTTATAATGCTATTAAAACTTACATAAGAAATTACAAAATATTATTTAGAGCTTGTAAAAAGCTCTACTGTTACTAGCTTTATGTATTTTTCCATTATTTTTGTAAATGTTGGAGCAGGTTAATTCTTTTTTCTTTCCTTAAGCCTCTTTCTTTTGAAGCAATTATCCTTTTTCTAGCCAAAGTATTAGGAAACAGACAATCTTCCTTTTAAATCTAAATGACTAAACTCAAACCAATTAAGATTTCAGAGACACAAGAATCAAGGAGGTTTTAATCTCAACTTATATTTGCATTTATGACCATTGCCTCTCCAGAGGGAGAGCTGGGGAAAGTCGACCCCTACACCTTGCTTTCAGGTTGAAGACAATCGACACGGAATAGTTTAACATAAAAGGCTTTTTTTGTGTTAAACACCTTTTTGGAAAGGAGCATACAATCATTAATCAAAATCCTGCCAATTTGCATTGTTCATTGGGGAATAGGCTTTCAAAAGCCAAGGAACAAAAGAGGATTTGGTTTTCCAATCTCCCCAAAGCAGCGGCAGATTGTGAAGCAGCTAACAAGAGAAATCAGAGTACTGTACACATTATCTAGGTGTGTGTATACGAGAGAGATCGAGATCTGTTACACACTATTTATAACAGGAGCACCAACAGATGCACTGAATCCACCTGCATGCTCCCAACCCCTTTGATCTCCCCACCCCAAACTGGGATACAAAGAGGATGGGAGGAGGGGACTAGAGCGAGAGAAATGCAGCCACCTATGCAGCAGCCCCCCAGAGAAGTCCCTGGAGGTCCTGCGCCCCCCCCCCAGCACTGGGGTGGGGTTTGGGGCGCCCCCAGGCTCGCCTGCTGGGGTAAAGGTGCAGGAGCTGGGTTCTGGCTTCGGTGATGTTTACTCAGTAGGCTGGCAAAAGGGCTGAGGAGCGGGAAGCTGCGCTCCCATTAGGATCAGGAGTCTCTGTGACCCGAGAACCCCCTGCGGAGCCAAGGCAGTGTGAGCATGAAGGCAGGCTTGGGGAGGAGGAGAGCCTAGTGCCGGATCACCCGTGCGCACCTTGTGCAGGTGCATCGGTGCCTCCTCCCTCTCCTTTCCCCTCCACAGCAACAGTGCATGCGCCTGTCTAGGCGAAGGCAAAGCTGAAGCGGGTGAGCTCTCCCAATCAGAGCCCGGCATTCTCCGAGTACGTATCCTGGAGCTGCCCGCACTGGGCAGCGGGAAGCGGGAAGCTAGAGGCTGGTGGCAGGCGGCGGGAGCAGAGGGCAGGCCCCACGGCTGGTGGGGGGGCGGGACGTGAGACTTGGGCATAGCCTGGAAGGCCCGAGAAAGTCCTAGGAGCTGTGTGTGAGGGAAGTTCCTTCTTTGCTCAGCCCCCAGAAGTGGGGGCTGCGGGGGGCGGGGTATTCCCCCTCCCTCTCCAGGCTCCTAGAGGCCCTCAGGTTCCAACAGTTTTCATTTGGGGCCTCCTACTCGGAGGCTGGGAGCTGCCTCTGGGGTCTAAGGACCTCTGGACCACAACGCCCCCAGAGGTAAAGGGTTCGACTGGGACGGGAGGTGTGGAGCGGAGCCGTGGGGGGAACGGGGGTCCCCGGGCTGGTTTGGGCCACTGCGGGGCCCCATCGTTAGCCGGGACAAGCCTTCCCAGCCAGTCCTGGCCCACTGCAGCTAGATCTCGGAGGAGCATCCTAGGAAGAGAAGAGCAGGTAGGACTCCGCCTCCCCACAGTCAGCCCCTAGGGGCATAGCCACGCCATTCACTCATTCGTTCATTCCTCATCATTTGTCATTCATTTGTCAGCCTTTTGACCTTTTGGCTGATATTTCACGTTTTTAGGCCAAACTATTTTATTAGTCTATTACTCTTGAACATTTTGTGTTTGTGGTAGACTTTACTTTTTTTTTTTTTCAGGTTGTGGGGCATGAACCCTAGGCCTGGTCACTGTCCCTCAGCTCTTCAGCTCAAGGCTAGTACTCTAGCACTTGAGCCACAGAGCCAATTCCAGCGTTTTCTGCTTATGTGGTGCTTAGGAATTGAACCCCAGGGCCTCATGCATGCAAGGCAAGCGCTCTACCAATGAGCCACCTTCCCAGCCTGGAGACTTAGTTCTTGGTACTGTGTTGTGTCTTCTCCTTAGTCTCTTTATTTGAATAATTTTTTTAAATCCCCAGTGGTCCTTTCTGAGGCTTGCTTAGTGGGAGCAGAGACAGAGCACACTGGTATTTTGTTCCTCTTTTTAGTCTTCAGGATGTATTTTTTTCTTTTTTCTTTTTGTTGGCCATGATACTTGAGCTCCAGGCCAGTGCGCTGTCCCTGAGCTCTTCAGCTCAAGGCTAGGGCTTTCTACCACTTGAGCCACAATGCCACTTCTAGCCTTTTCTGTTTATGTGTTGCTGAGAAATCGAACCCAGGGCCTCATGCATGTGAGGCAAGCACTCTATGGCCAAGTCACCTTCCCAGCCCCTTCAGGATGTCTTTGTACGTTCAAAATGTCAATAATTATTTCATTATTTCTTTCCCCTTCAACAAATCACTTCAAGTTTTACCTGTTCCCTTTCTTAATCAGGAATAATGTTTTTCAGAGTTCTAGGTTAAGTAATAAAAACTGAAGGACAGGAACTTGATATGGCTGCTGGATGGGTGGGTTGGTAGTACAGAGTGATGGGAGGGGTGACTGATCAAGACTCAGTGTACAAACAAATGTACATGTAAAACTATAACCCTTTTGTAGAATCATTAGAAGATAAAAATGAAAAAAAATTAATAACAAAAACCCATTGTCTTCTTAGAATATTAGATTTCTGTGAATAGACGTTCTCGTGGTTTATTAGTATTTGCATATATTTGGATGCTGTGAATTATTTTCTCTCTGTTTAGTATATTTACCCAGAGATTCCTTAATACTGAAGTAAGGTAAATTGGCTCTATATAAGTTGAAGTATCTCCTATAGAAGAGGTTTCTAGGAAGTAGGCAGGCTAAAGCAAGTGACAAGTTCTCTTTCCTTCTTCCTTTTTTTTTTCTTTTGTCAGTTGTGGGGCTTGCACTCTGGGCTTGGGCACTGCCCCTCAAGGCGAGTACTATACCACTTGAGCTACAGCGCTACGTCTTGTTTTCTGTATGTTTATTGGAGATAAGAGTCTCATGGCCTTTCCTGACCAGGCTGGCTTTGAACTATTCAGCCTCCTGAGTAGCTAGGATTACAGGCGTGAGCCACCAGCACCTGGCTCCTTCTTCCTTTTATCTTTTTGCAAGAAGGCCTTTGAAAATTACCGTAGATTATATTATTAAAAGGTAATTTATGAAGAAGGCCTTTTGTACACATTAGTAAAAAAGATTTTTATAGAGATATCTCTATGATCAAGAGAGTTAATCATTATTGTTCTTTTCTATGTTGGTATTGGGCTTGAACTCAGGGCCTGTTGCTCTTACTTAGCTTTCTTGTTCATATATGGACCTCTACCACTTGAGCCTTGGCCCTACCTTTTTTGCTGTTTTTTTAATTGAAAGACCCCAGACTCACTGGGATGCTTTCTTCAACGGGAGGGCACCCCAAGAACCAAGACTCCAAACCAGCAGATGCAACAAGCAAGAGGATTTTATTAGGCGTTTGCGCAAACGGTCTCCCTGTCGAAGGCAGACTGGAAGCCCCGAGCAGAGGTTACAGGCACTTTTAAAGACAAAAACCACAGGATTAGCATAAGACCCCAGGCTCCCCAGGATTGGCTCAGCTCTGCACAGGAAGTTTTGTAACACTTGTTGAAAACTAGTTGGTTCCCTAAGGGGGGGGGGAGGCTTCTCTGGAGGGGAGTCCACATAGTTACAGGCTCCCTAGTTTGCTGGGCTCGCCAGATGGTCTTTATTTTGAGCCCCCTTGCTGAGAGTTTCTAAACAGGGCGTTAGAAGAACATATCTATGTTTGCAGACCCTGTCCCTGGGCCGGCCTGCATCTGGACTTTGTAACTTTTTAACTTATTTCTGGGAGGGGAAGAGTCAGTGTTAGCGCAAGCAGGTTTACAGAAGCAGAATTAGCAGTTAGCATATTAAAATGGACATGGCCCATATAGTAAAATGGACATAGCCCCAATTTCAATCTTTCATTTATTATTATTTTTTTGAGATGCAGTCTCAAAGACTTCTGACCAGGATGGTTTTAAATTTTAATTGTCCTCTTATCAGTGAGCCACCAGTGTCAGCTGAATTTTCTTGCTTTTGTTTTTTATTTTTGTTTATCAGTGAGAGTTTACCTGTCGAGAGAGATAACTGTAGTTTTCTTTCCCAGGACTTGCTGAATTAAAAAAAAAAGGGGGCATTTTAAATTGTATATTTTATTGGATTGTTAGCTTTTCAAAAAAATTTTTAGGGCTAGGAAGGTGGCTCAGTGGTAGAGCACTTGCTTTGCATCCCTGAGGCCCTGGGTTCGATTTCTCAGCACCACATAAGCAAAATGAAAAAAGATGGAAGTGGCGCTGTGGCTCAAGTGGTAGAGCACGAGCCTTGAGCTGAAGAGCTGAGGGACAGTGCCCAGGCCCAGAGTTCAGGCCCCACGACCGGAAGAGCTGGCCCTCAGCTCTTTAGCTCAAGGCTAGTGCTCTACTACTTGATCCACAGCGCCACTTCCAGCTTTTTTCATTTTGCTTATGTGGTTCTGAGGAACAGAACCCAGGGTCTCATGCATGCAAGGCAAGTGCTCTACCACTGAGCCACCTTCCCAGCCCCTTTTTGTTTTATTTCTTTTTCATGTTTTTTTTTTTAAATTTCTATTGAGGAACGCTGAATAAAAGAAACCACAAATCACCATTGGACCTTTTATTTGGGAGTGGTTTGGACTTTTCAGTTGCAATATAGTTTTACAACTATCTGGTTGGGCAGAGGGAGTAGGTGACTAATGCCTGTAATCTTAGCAATTCCTGAGGTTGAGATCTGACTCTCTTGGTTCAAATCCAGCCAGGAGACTTGTTACTCATCTACAATTAACCACTAAAACGGCTGGAAGTGCAGCTGTGCGTCAAGTGGTAGAGTGCTAACCTTGAGCCCGAAAACTCAGGCCTTGAGTTTTAGCTTCAGGACCAGAACCAACAAAACAAAACAAAAAACTTCATTAGGAGTAGCTGCTTGTTTTTTTTTTTTTTTTTTAAAAGAAATAGAATTATCTGTCCTGCAGTTGGGTACTACATATTCCATTTCCAAGTTCAAACATAATTTGTTATTATTTTTCCACAATTATTATTTTTTGGATAACTTTTCTTATAAAATATTAAAAGTAAATACCTGTTCTTTCAAGAAGGATCATGTTTGTGGGTTTTTTTTTTAATGTTTTCGTCATTTTTGCTTCCAATGCTTTTTTTGGTCCATTGTGGGGCTTAACCTTGGGTACTGGGTGCTGTCCCTGAACTCTTTTGGTCAAGGCTAGTGCTCTCCCTCTTTGAGCCACAGTGCTACTTCCAGTTTTTCTGGTAGTTATTTGGAGATAAAAGATTCTCATGGGACTGGGAAGTTGGCTCAATGGTAGAGTGCTTGCCTCACATGCATGAGGCCCTGGGTTTGATTCCTCAACACAACATAAGCAGAAAAAGCCAGAAGTGGCGCCATGGCTCAAGTAGTAGGGTGCTCGCTTTGAGCTGAAGAGCTGAGGGACAGCGCCCAGGCCCAGAATTCAGGCCCCACGACCAAAAAAAAAGTCACATGGACTTTGTTGCCCAGGATGGCTTTGAATTTTTATCTTCAGATCTCAGCCTCCTGATTAGCTAGGATTACAGGTGTGAGCCACCAGTGCCTGCTGCTTTATAAAAATAAACCCTTCTTTGAAAAAATCCCTTGTGGGGCTGGGAAGGTGGCTCAGTGGTAGAGCGCTTGCCTTGCATACATGAGGCCCTGGGTTCGATTCCTCAGCCCCACGTAAGCAAAAAGTAAAAAGCTGGAAGTGGTGCTGTGGCTCAGGTGGTAGAGCGCTAGCCTTGAGCTGAAAAAGCTGAGGGACAGTGTCCAGGCCCAGAGTTCAGTCCCCACGACCGGACCAAAAAAAAAAATAAATAAAAAAAAATAAAAAATCCCTTGTTTGTTATACAATAATTTAAAAAAAATTAGCAACCAGCCTATAGATCCAAAGGAAAATAATCAGTTCTTTCAGGATTCAAATATAAACTTGCTGTTGTATTGTTTATTATATTAACAGACTTTAGTCCACCTAACCTGTAACACAGACATCTTGAACAATTTCAATCGCCAATAAAGAACTATATCATTAAGAAACAGTGGGGTATTTTTAAGGAGTTGCAAGACTTACCATGAGTGTAAACTCTTCAAATAGTGCCACTGGTGATACTCAAAGGTAAGCCTCCAGTCTCTTTTTTTTAGTTGAAAAATGCTATTCGTTGCAAGGAACAAGTAATTGTGACTGTCAGAGCTAATTGGAAGAATTTTGATGGAAGCATAAAGGAAGTAAAAATATCTTGAAATGGAGCAAACAGGATGATGGCTTATAAACATAGCTCTGGGTCCAGAGATTCTATAGGGATTATTATGCTTCTTTGTGAACTTTATTAACTCTGTGTATGTGAAGTTTGTCCTGAGACTAGAGCTTTGGTTGTTCTTTTCCATTACTCTAAATCTTTTACTTGTGTCTCTGCTTATTTCCACTTGGGTTTGGCCATTATTTCATTTTGCCATAATGTCTGTGATTCTAATTTCTCTTGTTCATCTCAGTAGCCCTAATTGCTTCTGCTTAAGCATTCTTTTAGTTTTAGCTCTACTGTTAATTGCTCTTGTACTTTATCTCTCAGTTTACATTTTGAGAAGATGCATTTAATTGCATCATTTGAAGGTAGAATGAGATTTTTTTTTCTGTTGGCCATGGGGCTTGAACTCTGGGCCTGGGTGCTGTCCCTCACCTCTTCAGCTCAAGGCTAATGCTCTACCACTTGAGCCACAGCACCACTTCTAGTTTTCTGGAGGTTTATTGGAGGTAAGAGTCTCATGGACTTTCCTGCTTGGCTGGCTTTGAACCGAGATCCTCAGATCTCAGCCTCCTGAATAGCAAGGATTACAGGTGTGAGCCATCAGCGCCCAGCTTGCTTCATCTTTTTTGTATCATAGATTCCTTTATACCTTTGAGTAAGGTGATTAATTTTAGTTCATTCACCTATGGTAGGTGGAGTACAGTATTCTAAGGTATTACAAAACTGGGCCCTTGAGGAGAATTTAACTTTCTATTAAATATAGTTTTAAAAAAGGTAAGTACAGAAATTGAACCTATATATGTAGAACTTTTTTTTGTCAGTCGTGGGACTTTGAACTCTGGGCCTGGGCGCTGTCCCTCAGCTCTTCAGCTCAAGACTAGTGCTCCACCACTTGAACCACAGCACCACTTCTGTTTTTTTGGTGGTTAATTGGAGATAAGAGTGTCATGGACTTTCTTGTCTGCACTGGATTTGAACCGTGGATTCTCAGATCTCAGCCTCCTGAGTAGCTAGGATTACAGGCGTGAGCCACTGGCACCTGGCTATGTAGAACTTTTATAGTCACATAACAGAAAAATTCTGCTAAATCTAAAATAATTGGGGATTATATTCTGTATATTTAATTCTGTTTTCAAAATAATTTATTTAAAAGATATTCTAGGGCCTGGGAAGGTGGCTAAGCAGTATATTGCTTGCCTTGCATTCATGAGGCCCTGGGTTCGATTCCTCAGCACCACATAAGCAGAAAAAAGCCAGAAGTGGCGCTGGGGCTCAAATGGTAAAGTGCTAGCTTTGAACTGAAGAGCTCAGGGACAGGGCCCAGGCCCAGAGTTCAGGCCCATGACCGAAAACAAACAAACAAACAAACAAACAAACAAACAAATAAATAAATAAATAAAATCTTTTAAAAAAGATATTCTACAAGCCAGGTGCAAGTGGCTAATGTCTATTATCTTAGCTACTCAAGAGGCTGAGATCTGATAAATGTGGTTCAGAGTCAGCTTGGGAAGTCAAATCCATGAGACGTTTATTTATTTATATTCTTTATTTGTTTTAAATTTATTCTGTAAACACTGTATAGAGGAATTACAATTACATGGGCAAGATAATGAGTACATTTCTTTTTATTTTTTTGTCGGTCATGGGGCTTGAACTCTGGGCCTGGGCGCTGTCCCTCAGCTCTTCACCTCAAGGCGAGCGCTCTACCACTTGAGCTACAGCGCCACTTCCGGTTTTTTGGTGGTTTATTGGAGATAAGAGTCTCACAGTCTCTCCTGCAAGGGCTGGCTTTGAACCTCGATCCTCAGATCTCAGCCTCCTGACTAGCTAGGATTACAGGCGTGAGCCACCAGCGCCCGGCAATGAGTACATTTCTTATCAAGCATTGTAGCCTCCTCCTTTGTTTCCCCTTCCCATACCTTCCCAACCTCCCCCTACCCCGCCCAGTTAACCAGCAAAAAGCTGGAAGCAGAGGTATGGCTCAAGTAATATATTACCAGTGTGAGGAGGAGATTGCTGAGGGATGCTGAAAGGCCCTGAGTTTAAACCACAGTAATGGCAGATACAAACTGCAGAAGCATCATGAGGGTTGGGAGGGGATAGTCTTTTCTCATACTTAATTTGGCAAGGATAGATCTAGATGGTATACATGTTTGAATGTAATCCTACTTCTTAGAGTTTACTGCCAATAATATTTTGGGAAATATTTGTCCAGACTTTTTCCTACAAAAGTATTAATATATTAATGGTACAATAGTTCACATTAGTTTCATTCTTTTTTAGTTAGGAAAGGGAAAATGACTAGAAATCCTTCATATTATTAGTGGCTACAGTATTCTTCATAATTCTAGAATTTGAAAAAAAATTATTTAAACTACCAGTAACATATACATTTGTCTTTTAACAGATTCTAATTCATATCATGGAATATGTAGTATTTGTCTTCTTTCACTGGACATATTCTTGAGCTTTATCATGTTGTAGCCTGTATCAAAATGTTACTTCTTTTTTTTCTTTTTTTTTTTTGTCGGTCATGGGGCTTGAACTCTGGGCCTGGGCGCTGTCCCTCAGCTCTTCACCTCAAGGCGAGCGCTCTACCACTTGAGCTACAGCGCCACTTCCGGTTTTCTGGTGGTTTATTGGAGATAGGAGTCTCACAGTCTTTCCTGCCCGGGCTGGCTTTGAACCGCGATCCTCAGATCTCAGCCTCCTGAGTAGCTAGGATTACAGGCGTGAGCCACCAGCGCCCGGCTAAAATGTTACTTCTTTTTATTGCTGAACATTCTATGGTATGGATATACTACATTTTGGTTATCTATTCAGTAGTTAGTAGGTGTTTGAGTTGTTTCCACTTTTTTTTTTTTTTTTTGTCAATTATGGGGCTTGAACTCTGGGCCTGAGCACTGTCCGTCAACTCTTAAGCTTGCTCTACCACTTGAGCTACAGCACCACTTTCGGTTTTCTGGTGGCTTATTGGAGATAAGAGTTTCATGGACTTTCCTACTGGGGCTGGCTTTGAACAGCGATCCTTAAATCTCAGCCTCCTGAGTAGCTAGGATTACAGGTGTGAGCCACCAGGCCTCTGCTTTGTTTCCACTTTTGACTTCTATGAACATTTGATACAATTCTTATGTCAGCAGGGGGCCTGTGGCTCACACCTGTGATCCTAGCAATTTGGGAGGCTGAGATCTGATGATCATGATTGGAAGCCAGCCTGGACAGGAAAAGCCATGAGATAACTCCAATAAGGCACCAGAAAACTGCAAGTGGAGCTGTGGCTCAAAGTGGTAGAGTTCTAGCCTTGAGCACAAAAAGCTCAGGGACAATGCCTAGGTCCTGAGTTCAAGGCCCATGACCATACCCCTCCCCCCAATCTTTATGTTGACATGTTCTTTCTCTTGTTGAGTTGATTCTTTTTTTTTTTTTTTTTTTTTTTTTTTTTTGAGTCCAGTAGTGGGGCCTAAACTCTGGACTTGGGCGCTGTCCCTCAGCTCTTCATCTCAAGGCTAGCACTCTATCACTTGAGCCACAGTGCCACTCCTTTTTAGTCAATAAGCCTGGCATGGTGGTGCATATCTGTGATCCCATCTATGGTATAGCTTAAGTGGGAGGATGCCTGGCTTGAATGAGACTTGGAGTTTAAACAGTTCTCATTAGAGGAACTGTTATCTGTGCTGAGGTTTGAATTCAAGTCCTTATGCATGCTTAGCTGGCATTCTGCTGCTTGAGCCATGCCTCCAGACTGGCTTTTTTCTGGCTATTTTGGAGATGTTGTCTCTAGGACTTTCCTCCCCACGCTGGCTTCAAACCTTGATGATCTGGATCTTAACCTCCTGAATAGCTAGGATTTAGTGTGTGTCACTGGCACCTGGCTGGAGGGTCTCTCCCAACTCCATTGTCTGATATTTTTCAGCATTGAACACACATTGAATTATTTTCTTCAGAATGTCTACTTTTATTTCCTTTAATTATTTCTTTTCTTCCAGAAAGGCATTATAGGTTAAAATGACATATCATGGAGCCAAACTGTGAAGTATGAATTCAATTTGTCTAATATTAGTCCTGTTAAGTAGGGCAAATGACCTTATTTTCCTGATTTGTAAATCAGGGTCATAATGGTATCTCTCTAACAGGTATCTATCTAGCAGTGTTAAAAAGATTGAATTTATGAGGCTGGGACTGTGGCTTAATGGTTGAGTGTTTGCCTACCATGCATGAAGCCCTAGGTTTGATCCCTCAGCAGGTACCATATAAACGAAAAAGCCAGAAGTCGTACTGTGGTTCATGTGATAGAGTATTATCCTTGAGCAAAAGAAGCTCAGCGACAGTGCACATGCCCTGAGTTCAAGTCCTAGAACTGGCAAAGAAAGAAGATTAAATTTATATGTTTAAAATGCTTAGATGAGATTTTTCTCCCTCCCTCCCTCCCTCCCTCCCTTCCTTCTTCCTTCTTCCCTTCCTTCCCTCCCTCCCTCCCTCTCTCCTTCCCTCCCTCCCTTCCTGACTCCCTCCCTTCCTCCCTACCCTTCTGTCTCTCGTGCTTTCTTTTCTTTTCTTTTTCCATTGGTCATTGGTCATGTCTTGAACTCAGGACCTGGGAACTGTTCCTGAGCTTTTTTGTTCAAGGCCAGTACTCTACCACTTTGAGGCAGAGTTTCACTTCTAGTTTTTAGGTGGTTAATTGGAGATAAGCATCTCAGAGACCTTCCTTGTGGGGCTTGCTTTGAACTATTATTATCAGACCTCAGGCTCCTACGTAGTTAGGACTACAGAAGTGAACCACCGGTGCCTGGCTCAGATGAGTGTTTGTAAAGCAATATTGCTTTTTGTTAGCAATTTAGGTTATGGTTATTATTATTATTATTATAATTATTTGGTAGTGGGGTTTGAACTCAGGGCCTAGGTGCTGTCGTTGAGCTCTTTGCCTCAAAGCTAGTCCTCTACCACTTTAACATGGTGCCACTTTTGGCTTTTGAGTGGTTAATTGGAGATAAAAGTCTCCTGGTGACTTTTATGCCTGGGCTAACTTTGAACATGATCCTAAGATCTCAGCCTCCTAAGTAGCTAGGATTATAGGTGTGAGCCATCAGTGCCTGGTCTATAATCACATTTGATAATTCTTTCTATAGATTTTTTTTGTTTGGTCATGGGGCTTGAACTCTGGGCTTGAGAGCTGTCCCTGTGCTCTTCAGCACAAGGCAAAAGCTCTACCACTTGAGCCACAGCACCACTTCCTGTTTTCTAGTGGTTTATTGGAGATAAGAGTCTCACGGATTTACCTGCTCGGGCTGGCTTTGAACTGTGATCCTCAGATCTCAGCCTCCTGAGTAGCTAGGATTATATAAGGTGTGAGCCACCATTGCTGGGCTTCTATATCGACTTTTAACCTCAGTGGTCTTCTTCTTTTTTGTTGTTGTTGTTGTTGGTTGTGGCGCTTGAACTCTGGGCCTGGGCACTGTCCTTCAACTCTTCAGCTCAAAGCAAGCACTCTACCGCTTGAGCCACAAAAAAAAAAAAAAAGTAGCATCTCATTTTGTGTGAGTAAACAGAGGATTTTTTTTCTTTGGCGATCATGTGGCTTGAACTCTGGGCATGGGCGCTGTCCCTCAGCTTGTCCTGTGCAAGGCTAGCAATCTACTACTTGAGCCACAGTGCCACTTCTTGTAAACTGCTGATTTGAACTGTCAGAGCAGTGCTTCCTAGCCTCAGTTTTGTGTTGGTCTCTTGTGTAAGGTGTGTAAGGACCAAGGCCTTACCCAGTATTCCCACTTCCAGCTTTTCCTGTTGTCTGTCTGTAGAGGACTTTGTGTATTTATGAGTTTTTCCTGCCAAAAGTTTTTGCTTTTGTATCTTAGTCATTCTCTGGCCTCTGAAATCTCAGTCATATGAGTGTAGCTCATGAGGACAGCCATAATGTGTGAATTTGAAGACACTGTTCTTAATGGCTTGCTCAGCGAGTAGCATCTTTTGCAGTACAGCTCCAACCAGAAGTAATGGAACGCAGAGGGAGTCTAAGATCCAGACTGTTACAGAGAGGTTATTTCTCTAGATACAGACAAATGCATCTCTTGTCTGGGACTGAGACAATGTTCATTTTACAAGCTTTTCATATGATTTTGATTCCGATGACCCATAAGCCACTGTTTTGGAAAACAGTATCATTCCCCAAAGATCGCATGTAACAAGAGGGTATCAAAGGACCTCAAAGGAATTAGGGGCTCTAGTATTTATTTAGTACCAGTTTTCTTTTTTTTTTTTTCTTTTTGTCAGTGGTGGGGCTTGAACTCTGGGCCTCATTGACCCAAACTCTTCAGCTCAAGGGTAGGGCTCTGCCACTTGAGCCACAGTGCCACTTCCCATTTTCTGGTGTTTTTTGGGAGATAAGAGTCTCATGGACTTTCCTGCTCAGGCTGACTTTGAATGGTGATCCTCAGATTTTAGCTTCCTGAGTAGCTAGGATTAAAGGTGTGAGCCACTGGCACCAGGATACTTAGTGCCTGTTAGAACTCTGGCACTGAGGGCTGGGAAGGTGGCTCAGTGGTAGAGCGCTTGCCTTGCATGCCAGAGGCCCTGGGTTCGATTCCTCAGCACCACATACGCAAAAAGAAAAAAGCCGGAAGGGGTGCTGTGGCTCAAGTGGTAGAGTGCTAGCCTTGAGCTGAAGAGCTGAGGGACAGCGCCCAGGCCCAGAGTTCAGGCCCCACGACCGGACCCCCCCCCCCAAAAAAAGAACTCTGGCACTGAATTTGGCATGCAATAATCTTGTTACTTTAACTTGTGCAGATTCCATCCAGTGTCCTTTGGCTGAATTGACTTTTTAGGAAAACATTTTTTAAATTTTTTATCTTTATTGAAAAGATGATGATCTGGGGTATACACTTACATAAGTAAGGTAATGGATACATTTGTTTTTAAATAGTGTTAACCCATCCCTATTTCTCCATGTTACCCATCCCTAGTCCCCTTCCCCACAGTTGTAAGGTTCATTTCCAACTTAGTGCCAAGTGAGTATTAATGTTGCATTACTTCATCCTTTGTCCTGCTTTTTCTGTGATTCCCTTTCTTTTCCAAAGAATGAATAAATTTATATAAAAGACACAAGGTACAGAAAACTATAAGAGGAAAAAAAATAATAACTACATACAAGATATGAAAAGAGCCTCTTCTTTCTGATTCCTGGAGTTCATGTTGTTATGTTTCATTATATGTGGTCCTATGCACTTAGCAATTTGGGGTATTGAGAGCTTGTTACAGAATATCATAGACATATTGTAGTTCTTACAAATGAGGCAAACCATGGGTCATTTTTAAAATTATTGTGAAAATGCTGTACAGAGGGGTTACAATTACATGGGCAGGGTAACGAGTACATTTCTTATCAAGAATTGTTGCCTCCTCCTTTTTCCCCTTCCCATCCCTACTTACCCCCACACCCCTACTCCCCCACCCCCACACCAGCCAAAGTTGTAAAGTTCATTTTTCAACATAACGACTTGTACATATCATTGTAGCAGTGGGTCCTCCTGTATCCAGAGTTAAATGATTTGTTTTTTCCTTTCCTCTTCACAAATTATACCAACATCAAATAGAGTGAAAGCAGGGGTTATACTGTGGGGGAGGGACGTACAAAGCAATAAAGAACTCATCTTATGTAACAATCCCAAGAAAGGAAAAAAAAAAACATTTGAATCCTTATCTTGGAGTCATTTTGCATAACATCAACTTTTCTGATCTTTTCTGCTCGTCTACCTCACCCCAGTTAAAATGGCTATAATCAGGAACTTTAATAACAACAGATGCTGGAGGGATGTGGACAGAAGGGAACCTTACTGCATTGTTGGTCTGGTGTAAACTTGTTCAACCACTTTGGAAAGCAGTATGGAGGTTCCTCAAAAGATTCCACATAGAGCTTCCCTATGACCCAGCAATCCCACTTTTGGGCATTTACCTAAATGATCACAAACAAGGACATTCTAAAGCTGCCATGGGTCATTTTTAAAATATATATTTATTGTAAGATACATGGGTCAATATTTAATAGAACCAGATCTCATAGACTATGAAATAATTCTCCTATAATCTATTAGTCTCAAATACCCAAGCACCTCTTTTTATTTATATAATACACATACTGAAATGGAACTCCAAAGATATGGAAATAACTATCTTTTTTCTTAGTTTTTTTATTTATATGATGACTCTGTGTTCTTTACCTTATAGATAGTGTATTCACATGAACATCTGTGGAAAGGGAGGGGAGGGCATAGAATCTGAGGGAAAAGGGTGAAAAAGTGTGGCAGTGGAGTGTACTAAACATGGATGAAAGCCAACTATGCAACTCGTGGGTGCAGATAGAAGAGAGGGAATGGGAGAGGATGAGGGAAACAGATGATACTCTATGTAAGGAAATGTATTTATTACCTGGTGAATGTAAATGTAATCCCACTGTATATCACCTCTAAATTAACAAAGTAAATAAAAAATGTAACCAATTGCAAATATTAAAAGGTGGCAAAAGCAAGGTTCATTTCTGTCATCCTTGCTACTCAGGATGCTGAGATCTGAGGATCACTTTTCAAAGCCAGCCTGGGCAGGAACGTCTGTGAGACTCTTCTGCAATTAGCCACCCAAAGAAGCTGAAAGTGGAGCTGTGGACTGAGTGGTAGAGCACTAGTCTTGAACACAAAAGCTCAGGAACAGCACCCATGCCCTGAATTCATGGCTCAGAACTCACACACACACACACACACACACACACACACACACACACACACACACACACACACACACAACATGGCAAGAAGTGTATCATTAGATTTTTTGGTGGGGCCACCACCCTGCTTTGACCATTTCATGGTCTCTTCAGGCTCCTGCTCTTCACCTCTTTGGACACTAGGTGGCAGTGCTCCCCCATAATAACCCAATGGCACCAAAGTTTAGGGGCTTTTCTGAAGTCTCTCCAGGTGGTTTGCTCATCCTTACATCACCCAGATATAGCAAGAATCCTGTCAAGATGGCTTAGTAAGAATCTCACCATCAAAACATGATTCACTTTAATATCTTCTTAAAGAAGATTTTTGAAGTTCTGTGCTAAGAGGAGCAAAGACCAAATATATTTCCATCTACCACCCGTCAATTCATCCATCCATCATCCATCTATCTACCCATCCATCCCTCATCCATCTCTCCACCATCTGTCCATCCACCCATCCATCCATCATTAATCCAATCCCATTTACTCATCAGTCATCCATAATCCATTCACCCATCCAATATCTACACATCATCCATCCACCCACCCAATCTATCCATCTATCATCCATGCTCATCCATCCACAATCCACCCATCCATCCATTCACCCACTCAATTCATCTATCATCCATCTTTCTACCCTCCATCCCTTATCCTCCTCTTTACCATCCGTTCATGCATCAATTCATCCTCCATCTGTCCACAATCCATCCATCCATCCATCCATCCATCCATCCATCCATCCATCCATCCATCCATCCATCCATCCATCCAAACTTGGAGCATTTCTTTTTCTCAGAAAAGTGCTATATGAATTTATTTTTTAGGTATAATATGTTAAAGATTCGTGTCATTTAGGAGAGAGCGTGTTGAACACTTCACATCCTCCGGGGAGATAATTGGTATCTCTCTAGGGACTGGTGGGGTGAAGGCTGGGGATGGTGGCAGGAAGCACTGGCACACCAGCAACAGTTTTAATTAAGTTTTTTTTTTTTTTTGGTCAGTTGTGGGGCTTGAACTCTGGGCATGGGGATTGTCCTTCAGCTATTCAGCTCAAGGTGAGCACTCTACCACTTGAGCTACAGCACCACTTCTGGCTTCCTGTTGTTTCATTGGAGTTAAGAGCTCACGGACTTTCCTGCCCGGACTGGCTTTGAAACGTGATCCTCAGATCTCAGCTTCCTGATTGGCTAGAATGGAAAGCTTGAACCACCAGTGCCCAGCTGCTATACTTTTTCAGAAAGTCCTTGCAATTTTGCCCAGTGTCAGCCTCCGACTGAGATCCTTCTACCTATGTCTTCTCTGTAAATGGGATGACAGGTGTGCCCTGATGTGCTCAGCCCCTCTCCCCTTTTGCAGATGGGTTTCAGGAAGGAATCTAGACTCACTGCAGTCATGTCCTTGGCATGACCTTAACTAAGCTCTGCTTATCTTGCACCTCTGAATTTGGATTCACCATCCAGCCTTCTCTTCCCAGAGAGGTTGTTCTGTGAGGCTAGGTGAACCCTTAGGGGTTTGTTTATCCATGAGGAGTGCTGAGCTCCAGGTCACAGCACTGATCTCTAGGTGTATAGGTCCTGTCCTTGCTGGAGTTGGAGTAACACCATCTTGTAGCAAGTCATTACTTAGCTGTTGGACCAGGTGAACTGCAGCACACAAGACCTCCTTCCCTTGGCTGGATCCTGGGTGACAGCAAGCAGGGTGCAAGCAGGCCATCCCATATTCCACCTGCAGCTACTCTGCGGGCTTGACACTAGGTGGTGCTCTGACCTAGATTCTGTTAAAGACAGAGTCACAGGAGAATTTAGGGGTAGTAGTATATGTGTGTCTGTCTTCCAGGGTCCTCGTGATGACTCTCTGGGTGGTACAGGCTAGGGGCTCATAGCTGTCTCCTGCTCTGTAAGTAACCCCTACTAAGACGTCCAGTCTGCCCCTTTGGACCCAGCTCACAGGCCCCCAGCTCTGTGCAGAGCTTCCCAGGAAGTTCACACCACGGTCTGCCCTTCCACTGGCAATGCATACAGGGCCTTGGGCTTACCTGGATGGCCTTCCAAGTGGCTCTGTCCCGGGGCATCCTGAGGATCTGCTGAAGGTCAAACCCCCTGCCCAAGCTCAGGGCTACTCTCTGACTCACCAGGCTCCCTGGGAGAGAGACTGGCTGCCTCAGACCAGGCAGGCCCCAGGTTGTGGCCATGGCAGGGGGAAGGACCCAGCCACAGGGTAGAGGCCTGTGCTGCCTTCTTCACTGATGCCCCGAACACCTGGCTTCACCATTGCCTCTGGCCCAGCCCCATTTCCTCTGGGTGTTGTCCTGTCCCCTTTCTTCACCTTTGTGGTGGCACAAAACCATTCTTCCCGTCACCAGCATCACCAGTGAGGGGCATGTGACCTAAGCCCAGCCAATCACAGCACTCCAGCCCCTCTCAAGAGTGATTGGGGACTGGGAAGGTGGCTCAGTGGTAGAGTACTTGCCTAGCCTGCATGAGCCCTGGGTTCCATTCCTCAGCACCACATAAACAAACAAACAATAAAAAGAGTGGTCCAGGAGGTGGGTGTGTGCCCAAGAGGAGCCAATAAGAATGCCTCTGCAGACCCAAGGTGGGCCAATGGGAATACCTCTTGTTCACCCATGGAGGGCCAATGGGCATTTCTCCTGCAGACCCAAGGAGGACCAATGGGAATGCTTCCTGCAGACCCAAGGAGGGCCAGTGGAAATGCCTCTGCAGACTCCAAAGCTCCTGCAAAGACAGTCTGGGATTCCAAACTGCTTGGTCCATGCTTGCCACGAGTCAGACCAGTGGCAGTTGGTGTCATGGCTGAGGTTTGAAGGTGGGAACTGAATCCCAAGTGAGGAGAGTGGGTCTGTGGTGTGGATTAATGGAACAGAGTTGGTCAGGTATGGCAGGAGGGCTCCTGAGGTTGAGGTTCACCTAGGTCCTGCTCTCTGATCTGGCATCTTCTGCCATGGCCTGGTGCAGCAAGTTTGCCCTTGACCTTGAATGCTGGAGAAAGAAACTTCCATGTCTTCTAAACCAGCCCACCTCATGTATCATCATGGTAGCTCGAACCACAGGAAACAGTCCCCAGCATCCGTAAGGGAAGTGTAGATAATGTGAACATAGAGCTGTAAAAAACCCTGGGGGAATCTCTGTCCAAGGGAGACTGGAGGAGAGGGAAGAAGACTGCTTTGTTCTCTGCCAAGCTCAGGCTGGACTTTCGGGGCCAGCACTCCTCTCCAAGGGTGGTCTGTGGAGCCATGGAACCTTCCAGCAGGGCTGGTGACAGTGGCCTTTAGATCCCCCCTCAGCTGAGGTCCTCTGGTGCCTGGGGGATGGGCCCCAGCTGCTTGACATCCTGGGAAATCTCAGCCTGCACTCAAATCCTAATTTATATCGCTGGGAAGGTAATTTATGCACTCATGTAAATTCCTTTTTACTGCTGAGTTTTGAGTAACAGGTGTGTAATTATTTCCAGCTTGCCTTTCAAGACAATTCTAAACCGCGGGCTGTTAAGACCTTAATATTCTTCAGGGTTGCCAGGGATGGTATTTTTCCTGGATCAAATTCATCCCCCCTGTTGGGGCTGACATTATTGGGTTACAAATTTTGCTTCAGGAGGCTGGAAGGCTTAGCCGTGCGTGTGCGTGTGCGTGTGCGTGTGCGTGTGCGTGTGTGGGTGGGTGTGTGTGTGGGTGTGTGTGTGTGTGTGGGTAGGTGGGTGGGTGGGTGGGTGGGTGGGTGTGTGGGTGTGGGTGTGTGGGTGGAACAGCCAAGGCTGGCCCTGGCCCTGTGTGTATTGCTATTTTTTATTTTTGCAGCCTGGTCTCTTCTTTATTGAGTCATGGATATTCCTTGCAGACCTACTATGAGCACAGTTCTACGAGGATTGTGTAACAAGTGCAGCAGCTAATGAACCTTAGGGAAGATTAGTTGTGGGCACAGAGGGATGGGGACGAGTCCTGAGGCTTGAACTCAGCGCCTGGGCACTGTCCCTGCAGCTCCTAGCCTGGCTGACCCTGGCTGATGTCTTGGCCTTGGGCTTCAGGGTTCTCAGCTGATAGTTGAAATGATATGGGCCCAGACAGTTGGCGTCCAGCCCTGCCCCGCTTCCCAGGAGCAGTGGGGCATGGGGCGTAGATGCTTGCCAAGGCAGCCCAGCTGGCTTCCAGACACCAGCTCTGCGGTGGGCTGGGCGTGGGCCACAAGACCCAGGTGCCCCTTGGGGAGTCTGGGCAAGGCCTGAGTCCCAGTCCCGAAAAGGCCCAGGGCTGACAGCTTGGCCAGCAGCCCCACACCATGGGCAGGCAGTGGAACCTGTAAGAGGCACGGCCTAGAGGCGGAAGTGATGGTATTGGAAAAGTGGCCTAGAGACCCCATGCATTTGAGTCGTGGCCTAGAGGGAGGAAGTAAGAGCATTGGGGTCTAGAGAAGAAAGTAAGGCCATAGGGGTGTGGCCTAGAGAAGGAAGGCTAATGGGGGCGTGGTCCACAGGGAGGAAGTGAGGTCATTGAAACTTGGCCGGGCAGGGGCTGTTAGGGGCCTGGCCCTGCTTTTCCTCTGTCTGTCTCCAGTGGGGGTGAAGCCATTTTGCCCCACCTGGTGATCTCCACCAGGTGTTCTACCCCTCCACAACCCAAAGCAACAGGGCCAAGTGGGCCAGAACAAAAAGAAACCTTTCATCCTGTAGGCCAATTGCCTCAGGTCTTATGTTACAGATGGGAGAATGAGGAGCACATGGGATAGCATTGGATCAGGGTGTGTTTTGGGATACACACATACAACATGCAAGCACACGCAAACACATGTATGCACACACAAGCATGCACACATGCACATGAGCATATATACATCCATATACACATGTGCACAGACACAAACACACATACAGTTCATGCACACACATGTACACACACGGAGGCTTGTTTCCTCCCGCCCCTCCCCCCATTTCCATGTTTCCCTTCAGCTCCTTGTCGGTTGCATTATCAGGAACTGCTTGATAAAGGAACTCTGTTGGATGATGACAAAAATTGATTTCCAATTCCCTGCAGAATGAGTTCATCATCACAGTGGCACGAGCAATTTAGCTTAGACTCCAGGCCTGCCTGGGATTATAGCTCACACTGACAAGTCAAGCCCCTGGAGGGTTTTCCTGTGAAGCCCCAGGAGGATTTTGACAGGGAGGGGAAAGAGACATTCTCAGAGGGGTTTGTGTGGGGGTGTGGCCAGAAGGGCATTGCTGCTTCAGGGCCCCTCTGAGGCCACTGGTGGGAAGTAGTCTCCCAGGCTGCCTTCCATGGAGCTGTGGGAAGTTGAGTCCTGCTCAGCTTGATCACTCAAATGTGCAGCTGAGAGAGAAAGGATCAGTTTCTTCGGTATAGGAAGCCCTCAGATGGTGTCCGTGGAGGGTTAAAGGAGGTTTTCAGGAGTTTGGGAAGTGGCCTGCATGGCCTGGGCCACTGACTATGACAGGCCAGCTGATTGGTTGAGACCCCATCTCAAAGATAATTGGAGTGAAGAGAGCTTGGGTGTGGCATGAGGCCCTAAGTACAACCTCAGTATGGCCCGCAAAACATTTCAGACAAGCCCATTTAAATGTGTGTGTGTGTGTGTGTGTGTGTGTGTGTGATTCTGCTCGCCCTGGTGCCCTGTAATCCTAGCTATGCAGGAGGCTGAGATCTGAGGATCGAAGTTCGAAGCCATCCTGGGCAAGTAAATCCATGAAGTTCTTATCTCCAAATAACCACCTAAAAGCCAGAAGTGAAGCTGTGGCTCAGGTGGTAGAACACTAACCTTGAGCAAAAAAAGTGAAGGGATAGCACCCAGGCTCTGAGTTCAAGCCCAAGGACCAGCCAAAAAGAAAAAAAGAAAAATGACTAATTCTCATTGTGCATCAAGTGACAGTTGCTTCAAAGCCACTTTTGTTGGGCCCACAAATGAACTAAAAGTGGGGGCAGAGTCTCATACCTCTAACTCATGTTGTATGTGTCTCTGCTCTGAACCATTTTTCCAGCCATTGCTTTGCAATCACTTTAGGGTTCAGGAAGGACCAGACAAATTGATAATTTGACAAGGGATGAAGCCACCACTGAGGGCCAGCAGAGCTCCTCAGGACAGATCACCCCACAGGACACAGGATATGCTCATCCTGACCAGCTGAGACAGCCATCATGCCTCTCCAGAATCCACCAGAAACAAGGACCAGAATGATCACCACCTAGGCCACACAGGGACTGGTGGCCATTTTAACTTGGCATACCTTTGTCCTCAAGTCTCCTTATTTTTTATTTTTTGCCAGTCTTGGGGCTTGAACTCAGGGCCTGGGCACTGTCCTGGAGCTTCTTTTGCTATTGTACTATAACTTGAGCCACAGCACTGCTTTTGTTTTTTTCTGTGTATGTGGTACTGAGGAATCAAGCCCAGGGCTTCATGCATGCTAGGCAAGCACCCTACCACTAAGCCACATTCCCAGCCAAAGTCTCCTTATTTAACTGGAGGCAAATGTCTGTACCCCAAAAATAGCTGATGATGTGCCCAAGCTGTTTTCCACCCCATCGCCACCATGGAAGAATTGTCCTTTACATGCCCCTCACCGTGTCCCTTTATTTGGAGTGGAGCTCTTGTGGTTTGGATCTGGGGTGTAAAACACTGGTTTCCAGAGGACAGCTAGCCCAAACCAATCAATGGGTGGGTGGATGGATTGGTGGTGATAGGCTCCCATCTTAGTAGCCAAGGTAGTGTGGTTGTGCCACCTTATTTGCACTGATTAGGTAGATGCATGATTGGAGATTACCACATAAATAGATACTATGATTGTAGCACCCAACATTCAACAGTTGGTACTCCATGTAACAAACTCCCTGCCCATGATGCAGGGGGTGAACATCTGCTTGGATCCCTCCCATCCTGCCACATGTGCCGAGCTCTGGGGGCAGTGAGCAGTGAGCAGTGTCAGTGTCTGTCTATGTCTCAGGAGAGCCAAATTCCTAACTCCACCACCCTAGTGGCTGGAATTGCAAAATTACAGGATATATGCATATATATATCTACATATATATGTATGTGCCATATACATATTTATGTATATATATACACATATATATGTGCGTATTTGAGCTTCAGTTTGTGGGAACAGCCAAGACCAGTTACTGGATGATGGAAGAGTTGTGTTGGGGGCAGGGCACCTATGGCACCTTCTTTGTCCTGTGGCCAGATATTCCCAGGGGCTGAGACCCCTACTGGGCTGTCACTTGGAGCCACTGCTGGTCTCCTTCCCATGGGGGATTCTGCAGGATGTTGTGCCCCTGTGTATGTACGTAGGGATGGCAGTCATGCTGTGGTCTCCTGCCACTCATTTATGCTCCTCTGGAGCCTCCTTTCCCAGTGTGGAGAGCCTGAGAGAACTCGTTGAAGTCAAAGGCACTTGGACTAATGGCATAATTGCTCTCTGAAACCATTTGCAAAGTAATTATTGACTATTTTTAGGTTGATCTAGCTTTTTTTTTTTTTATCCCCACTAAGTAATGAAGCTTTGCTTGGGGTGATGGGGTGGGGAGCAATCATATACACACACACAGTTAGACAGAACAGAGGTCCACTCTTTGCCACCGTTTTCTTTTCTACCTGCTTTAATGCAATAGCAGAGATGAAACAGCACCCTCCCCGCCCCCCCAGCCCCAAGCCAGCGGGTGAGTGAATGGGCCCCTGGAGACCTCTGTGTTCTTAGCCCTGCTAAGGGACATTTTTGGTATTAAGATGCACTTTCAAGAAACAGCAGCTGGAGAACTTGCTGAGACTGGCAGTTCCTGTAAGGACAGGAGGTCCTTGAGGCCCCGAGGTTAGAGTAATGAAACCCAGGAATTTTCCAAGTTGCTCTCTTGAGACTCTCCCTCCCCCACCAGGGGGCTTCCTTCTTCCTCTACTCCCCATCCTTCTATGCCCTGAAATCCTGTCCTTCATTTGCTCGCTGCTCACAGCAAGCTAATGGAGACACATAGTACAGTATTCACATTTAAAACATGGTTATTAGTGCTCCATTAGGATAAATGAGGTCTGTGGAAAACCAGCCCATGCATTTCGGTGTCTGCTTAGTGTATCCATTGTGCCCGGATGGGGTCCTCGGAGCCACTGCCCGGGGAGAAGGGGTGAGCTCTGCCCAGAAGAAACTCCATGTGCAGGGGTTGGTGATGGGAACCAGGGTCACACAGGGGGGCTGAGACTGGGGTGAGCTTGGTGGTCAGAGCCCATGGCCGCAAACAGCTATCAAGGAAGATGGTCACCTTTTGGGGAATCAGAAGTGCTCTGACTGACCCATGGCAGTGGGTCAGGAGTTAGGAGAGTGTGGCCATGGAGTGACAGTGGGTATAGATTCTGGAGCACCGTGGCCATGGCAGTTGGTAGGCATCATCCTTCACAATGACCAGCAGGGCCCTGGCTCCTCACATTCGAAGAGCCAGGTGCAGCTGCTCATCACCTGACCCCTCTTGAGACCATGGATCACCACCTGACCTCTCCTAAGACCACGAACTGTCAGTCCACTTCTGAAGCCACCTTTGGCCAGTTCTGAACGTACTGGTGACCAGGCCCTGCTTTGCCTCTGCTTGCCTCCTCTCCTCCCGCCCTGATTCTTTCTGTTGAACCTAAAGCAAACATCTCTCTCCAAAGATGGCCGAAGACATACAGAAGAGCTGTCATTATCCATTACCTGACACAGACATCCCTTTTCTGCCCTTCGCTACATGTCTTTATTTGGCTCAGAGGAACTAGTGGCCCTATGGAATGTGGGGCTCCTGGTGCTGTGGTTGGGGGGCCCTGACTCTGGTTTAAGCACTGTGTGACCTTGGGAGATCCAGGGTCCAAAGTGACCTTCATACTTTATCCTTTCTCCTCCCTGGGAGCTCACGGAGCCGCTTGCTGATGGTGCTAGAATGGGCTCAGCCTGTCTCACTGCTTATGGTGACCCATCCTGAGGAAGAGGGGGGGGGAGGCAGGTCTGTGCTTGATAGCACTCACCAGAAATCCTAGCACTTGCAAGGCTGAGGCAGGAAGATCAAGAGTTCTAGGACAGTCTGGGCTACTTATGAAAGTCTGAAACATCCTTCTGTCAGGGAGTCAGCTGAGCCTGCCTCTGGTCTGAACTATACAGGATCCCTCAGTCACTGGAGCTTTCCTCCTCCTCCTCCTCACCTCCCTTCTCCTGCTCTTTGTCCTCTTCCTCTTCTTCCTCCTTCTTTGTGCCAGTCCTGGTGCTTGAACACAAGGCCTGGGTGCTGCCCCTTAGTTATTTTTTTTTCATTTGGTCAAGGATGATACTCTACCACTTGAGGCACAGTTCTACTTTCAGCTTTTTGGTGGTTAATTAGAGATAAGTGTCTCATGGACTTTCCTGCCTGGGCTGGCTTCAAACCGTGATCCTCATATTAAAGCCTGCTGAGTAGCTGGGATTACAGGTGTGAGTCACAGGTGCCCTGGCTGTGTTTTGACATCTTAATGGAGTTGGTAGAAGGGTACTAACTACTTTTTCTTCTGATTTCTGAGTTTGACACTTTTAATATTCATTAAAAATGATACGATTTCCTTGTTTCTGCATCTCTCCTGCCTCAGGGGGTCTATTTGCATTTGTAAAGTTCCAGAGTCCTTGGCAGGTTTCTTCCATTTGGAAATAAGGTGCCAGGACCGTTGTTGCCCTATGTAAGTCCCACATGTAGCCTCAGCTCTGAGTTATGACTCAACAGCTCCATAAGGAGTAGAAACAATTTATAATGATGAGATTTATCATGGAGATAAATGGCTACCACTTGTTAATGGTGAGATTGATTGCTGTAAAATTTATCTGCTCAGTGTCTTTTGTTAGTAAGGCCAGGGAGATTGCACAACTCTTAATCCCTTCTCAAAAAATCAAGCTGTCCCCTATCCTCAGTGAGGAGCCCAGGGGAGATGTCCAGGAAGAACATACATCGATCAAGACTTTCCAAGGGTACCTTAAGTTATTATTATTATATTGTGGTGGTACTAGGATTTGAACAGGGCCTCGCCTGCTCAGCAGATGCTCTACTTGAGCCATGTCCCAGTTCTTACTGCTTAGGTTAAGGATGGGGTGTTTACTTTTGAAATAGGGTCTCATGTTGCCAGGGCTGGTGTGAACTTCCTATTTGTATGATACTCCCACATGCATAGCTGCCACTACAACCTGCTTATTGATTGCAATTGTGTGTGTGTGTGTGTGTATCTGAGCTAGCTTTAAATTGTGAGCCTCCTGATCCCTGTTTTTCAAGTAGGAGCCAGATCCCACCCAGCTGTGACATCCTGGATGGATGAACCCATTGGTAGAGTCAGAGCCCTCACAATCCAATCACTTATCAAGGCCCTGCCTCCTGACAGTTCATTCAGCTATGATGTCTGGTGGATGAGCCCATAGGTGGAATCAGAACCTCTATGACCCAATCATTTCTCTCATCTCCAGATGGCAGCAAGCTTTCAACCCAGGAGCCTTTGGACCCTATTCATGCTTCCCAGATGAAGAAGATGACATAAAGGGATGGCAGAGATGTCTGGTTGCAGTCCTAATGCACCAGTTGATCAAATTAAGAGGACAACAGAGATAGGGACTCAGAGCTCTAAACCCAAGGAGTGGAAGGATCTATCCTGGAACCATCCACTAACAGATTTTGGCTGAGTGAGAAGTTAATGTCTGCAGTGCCTAGCTGCTTTTATTGGGGATAGAATCATGCATTTGGGGCTGTAACGGAGGTGGGGGGACCTATGGAAGATGAGGCATAGAAAACATTCCACCTGCACATTGCAAAGTTCGGGCCAATGGCTCCTCTTTCTCCTCTCACTGAGAGTCAGCCTTTGGATGGTCGGCTGGGGAAGGAATATCCAGTGTCACCAAAAGGCCAGAAAATCCCCAAGCCAAATCTCCTCTATCAGGTTGATTATTTTTCTTCCCATAACTAGTAGCAGGTATTTGGCTGTGTCCATTAAAAGCCATTTCATGTTCCCTTGACAAAGGAGATTTTTATTTAGTGCTGTAAGATCAATAATGAAGCATCTCATGTGAACTATTAAAATGGGAAATGTTTGCTGGGCTGACAATTGTGCTATCAATACATACCGAGTAATACATTGAGGACAGCCAAATGGACCAATAGCTCTTATGGAAAAGGCTTAGCAGGGCACCCTGGCTGGGACGCAGCTGCCGTGCTGGCCTTCGGGGCTGCATTTGGAAGAGTCCTCCATAGATCCCCAGCAGTCCTCCATCTCAAGTGGGGTGGGACATGGCTTTGGCTGCCTGAGCTGCTCACATGCATGTTTTCCATGTGGTGGAGAGCTGTGTAGAATAGACTCCTCTCCTTGCCTTCTCAGGGAGGCCTAGAGCAGTTTCACTCTGGACTGCAGTGTCCATCTTGGCCCATGCCCCTAGACATGATGTCCTGCCTTCCTGCCCCTGTGCTCAGTGCCTGGGACTCCAGACCTGCAGACCCTCTGCCCCCTAACTTCCCACCAGTCTGTCATTGACTTGCCTCTGAATCTATAGGTTTTGTCTCCTAATTCTTAATAAAATGTTTCCAGGACTTTTCCTCCACTTCTGTCTACTGAACACCATTTTTTGTAAACCCTCTTCTCTATCCTCCTCATCACCACTCCCACGTCCCCTCCCTCCTCTCCCAGTGATAGGGCTTGAGAAGTCCTAGCCCTGATTGTTTGGTCAACTTGACTGGATGGAGAAACTTGGGGGAGACTGGGGAGGCTCACTTCTGCCCATGTCAATGATGGATTTTGAAATGATCCAATCATATCAGGGTGATGATCGTGAATGGATTCATCAGATCATGATGTGATCAGTGTACATCTGATCATCAGTGGATTCATCGGATCATGATGTGATCAGTGGATCTGATTATTGATGGATTCAGGATTTGATTAGACCCTTGGGAGCTGGTGGAAATGACGGGGTCTGGGTGGAGGAAGTGGGTGGCTGGGAATGTGTCCTTGGAAGCTGTATCTTGCCTGGCCACTTCCTGTTAGTCCCATTGAAAGACAACCTATGAGGAAGCTGAGACAATAGCAAATCAAAACCTGGCAGGGCTTCTGGGATCATTTAACCCCTCACTCCAGAACTGGGATGGGAAGAGCAAGAAACACAGGTGCGAGCTCCTTCACACCAAGGCACCAGCATATGCCTGCCTGTCGCTGGAGGTATTTTTTTTTTAGACACAATCTCATGGGGAAGGCAGCCTGTGCAGTCAGCCACAGAATCTGCCTCCCAACGTGAGTGCAGCTTCTTTTCAACTCTGATAGCAGCTGACAAGCCAGAGGAAATGGTTTCCACTTGTCACCAAACTTAAGGTCAGGGAGGTGGTACCCTCAGCCAACACCCATTGTCTCTGCTCAGAAAGCTCTCTGTACATCTTCAGTAGGTGCTCCAAAGAGACACCATGCCACAGGCATGACCATGTCTGCATCCTACCTACCCACATCTGCAAACAGCTAGGTACAAAAAAAAAATAAAAAACACCTGGAGAGAGACAAGCTGAACAACATGGATGGGAGGGCCAAGAGGAGACAGGAGGTGAGTCATTAAGAATGTGGACCAAACTCTGCAAGTTTTCAAAGGCACGTGGCTCAGGAAGAGTGGGTGAAGACCTGTGGCCTATTTAGATGTGCTTTAAATGTAGCTGTTCCTCCGATTCACTCCAAGCTTCAAATCTTTACCATGAGAAACACAACAGAAAACTACCCAGACTCATTAACATGCAATCAACTGGGAAGCAAAGATATGCTCTTTGCCATTGCAAACAGGTGAAACATAAACTGGCATATTCTTTTCCAATCTGAAGAATTTTTCCTTCACACACAAACTAGCCATGAAATATGTATGGGGACAATTCTGTACACACACAAAAATCCTCGATTGAATTTATGGGCAAATTCCAAGGAATAGTAGGTCAAATGATCAAATAAGGGAAATAATGTTAAAAACAAATATCCCCAAACACATACCACCTTTCCTAAAGTTTCACATGCTCCTGTCATAGGGATGAGGATGAATGCAAATACTGCAATATTACAAGTGAAATGGATTAAAATCAGCTGTTGTCAGATTGGGGTGTTGTAAATGTGATCTATAAGGAATCGCTAAGAGGAAGTTATACAACATGGATTATTTCCAACTCCAGAAATAAGCAACTTGGGTTTTGATTTTTCCTTTCAGGGCAGACACAGTTCACCCTTTCACATTGTAAATCTCACTAGGGCTGAATAATGCTCTCACAAGATCTGACAAAGAAAGAATCAGTCATGTCAGACCAAAAGGCTTCCTTCTGTCTGCTCCATGCAGCTTTCTTCCAATAGGCCAACAGGAATGTAAAATCCTGTTCTCAACTATCCATCATGCTCACCCCATCTTTCAATTAATGACACTGCAATCAGATCGATAGAATGCAAAAAGACCTTTGCATTTCTATACCTAGTAATTTGCTGAGTAACTCCAGCCATAAAATGTGACTTGGGGGAAAAAAACCTCAAGGAAAATGAATTTTCTCTTGACGTAGCAAGCAATGACTCTGACCACATGCCCAGGTTCTTCCTTCAGGCCAGGTTCATCAGCATGCAATGATGGGATGCACCTGGGGAAGCAGGATACTGTCCATGTGGGAGAGCTCCCCCCCCCCCCCCGACACCAACACATGTCTGGTCAACTGGGTCATTTCTCAGGATTGGGGAGCACACTTCCTGGAAATGCACATTAGAGCATCTGGGAGGAAAGCCATTGTTCTCTTCCTCAGCCATTCCTGAACTAGCTCTTGGTGGTCTGTGGCATTCTGTCTGCACAGAAGAACTGGGGAGCCGTGCTGAGTTTAGCTACACTATCAAGTACTGATGGAGCGAGGGGTTCTGCAGAGTAACAGACACGCCAGCCCCACCATGTGTGAATTGTCTGTGTTGAACTCCGCCACCGCGCGCACTGGGATGGTAAAGGATGAGTTCTCTGTGGTGGGCCTGATGCACAGGAGGGCTGGTATAAGATGTCCCCTGTCCTCCAGCACTTCTTCATTTTGGTGTTTCTGGAGCTTTCAAACAACAACTTTAATCCTGAGAAGTAAAATCTTTCTACTACATTGATTCGATAATACAGTTTGGCCCACCACTAGATAACAGAATGAATATTGGTTATATTGCCCAATGTACCAGTGTTTAAATATCAATTCAATCATACACTAAATTAGCACTTTCTTTTCGCTGGGTCTGGGCCTTGGCAGTCAGGGCCTGGGCACCGTCCCTGAACTCTTTTAGGCTGGTGCTCTACCACTTGAGCCACAGCTCTACTTCTGGAATCTGGTAAGAGTCTCATAGACTTTCCTACCAGAGCTGGCTTCAAACTGTGATCCTTATATCTCAGCCTCCTGAGTAACTAGGATTATAAGTGTGAGCCACCAGCACCAAACATTAATTAGCACCTTTGAAATTCAGATTTGATTGAATGGTTCATTAATCAATTGATAGCTTGGCTAGGCTGGAGATTTAACCCATACTAAGCAAGCACTCTACCACTTGTTTGACATAAGGTCTTCCCTAAGCTTACCTAAGCTAGCCTCAAGCTCACCATTTCCTGCTTCTGCCTCCTAGATTGCTGAGATTACACACATGTACCACCACACTCTTGATGAACCTTGAGTATTTTACTAGTAAGGAAGGAATATGCTTACCTCAAAAGCTACTATGAAGGTTGAAAGAGAGAATGCATATAAAAGTATCATGTAATGGCTACCCCTTTCCTCTTCCAATTCTTAGATTTCCACATATAAACCAGCAATTTAAAAAAAAGGTAACCAAACCATGCTGCTTAAATGAGATGCTGCATATAGAACACAATGATCAGTCCAGCACTATACAACCAAAGGGTAGCATCACTATTGCCATACACAGCCAGCAATGTTTCAAAGGCTGAGTGCACCAAGGCTCCAGGAGTGACCATGATGTCCTGCATTCAATCCTAAGTTCCACTTAGCTCTGATCACAGCATTTGTAGAAGACATAAAGGATGAAGTCTATGGCCCATGACAAATCACATATCTCAGATCCACATAGGAAAGAAATATCCATGGGCCCTGGGACAGACAGGCCATGGACAGTCACATCACATGCCTTCCCATGAATCCCAACAACATTTAGACTGGACAAAACATGAGGACTTAAGTTCTGCCATGGAACTAATAAGAAGAAATCGAGAATGTGCCATGTGCTGTGGAGGCCCTGGCCACTTGGGGTTTCCTCCACCAGGGGTGGGGAGCTAAGTGTCCACTTCATAAGCACGTGTCCCTCCATGACACAGCCACCAAGAGCAGGGCAGGTGGGATGTAGAGAAAAGGAATTTTTCTACAGTGAAAAAAGTTAAATCATACAATGAAAATGATTGCACAGCATCATGTGAGAAAAACAATGCTACTCTTGCCATCACGTTTATGGTAATTGGTGTTTGACATCTGTACCACCAGAAGCATTTTTAAAGGACTCTTTTTATTGTTTTGTCATAATGATCATTACCTAATGAAATGAGACAATGCATGAGAGAGCTTAAAATAATCACCACAAAATACCATGCTTTATGAAGACATCAAGTTCATTACCTATGCCTGGTTGATAGAAAACACGGGGAGGCTTTTAGAAACTGAAAACCTATTAAGTCCGCCCGTGATGGGGAGAGGATGTCTGCCATGCTCTCGGGGAGAGAAGAGCAGCTCCCACTCACGGGCTGTGTGCACCTTGCCAGGTAATCTGTGCCATGCGAAGTTTTGTGTCTCACAACCCCTCAGTCTTCACAGCACCCCTCTGCGGTAGGCGCCACTGTCACCATCACTGTTTTTGCAGATGAAGAGATGGACGCCCTGAGAGGTCAGGTGAGTTGTCCAGGATCACAAAGACAGCATGCAACGGGGCCAATGTCAAGTCCAGACAATGGACGCCCAAACTGGGCATCCATGCCTGAGTGACTGGTCACCCTCATCTCCCTCTCAAGTTCCTTAGATCCTTATCAAACTGAACTTCAGTACAGAGTGCTGATGAACTATGCCACATGGCCTGTGAATGGACTGTGGGAAGAAGAGAGAGTCTACAGAGCCAAGCCACCAAAGGCAGCCATGTGAGTTCATTCATTCATTTGGGAATTATCACTCTCTCGGAGTGGTCATTTTCCTAGCATCATCCCCACCTGTTTATCATTTCACTACCATAACATGTGGCTGCATCCAACCCTCCCAAGGGCCACATGTTCCATCTAGTGCTCGGGTTTAAATTCTCTGTAGCAAACGGAAGCTTGAAGGAATTTTCAAGTTCACCTCCATGTGGGCTGAAAGACGAACCTACCCAGCTGCCAAATGATTGTGCAGGTTCTCTGCTGGCTTTGGGTATGCTAAGACAGATGTGTAGACTTGCTGGGTCTCAGGGTTGGCCACACTGGCAAAGGCGCTGAAATTGAATTTTAAAGGGTTGTGGTTGGGGCATAAGATCCCACTTTGAGACAACCAGGAAAGCTAGGAGTCAAAGGGGTTAATCAAATCAAAATCCGCAGGTGGGAGGTCAGGCTGACAAGAGCACCTACAAATTCAAGTGTGACGCGCCCAGAGGAAGCTGGGGCTCACCTTCAATAAGCCGGTGAAATGAGAAGCAAAGCACTTGCAAGAGAGAAAGGTGGATTGCTTGGGGGCAGAGGGGCAATGCTGTGCGTGCAGGGACAAGTGGCCAGTGCACGGATGCTCAGCCAGGGTTGTGGTCAAAGCCCACAGATGCACCTGGGCATTTTGTTTGCAGAAATTCAACTGGGGTTTACATTTCCATAATACTATACAAGTTAGCTTATCATAAGTAGCCCTGCCAGGACCAGGCCTGCGCCCCTGCACCAGTCCCATCCTCTCTCCTCTGGAAGATGGCCGTGTTCATGGGGTTGCCCTGCAGAAGGTTGTCATGATGATCAAAGGAAACAATATCCTTGGATACCCAGAGGTGTATGGCTCATTTTAGTGCCCAGAATGTGAAGCTAAACCCTTAGGTCAAAAGTCCACCAAAGAAAAAGAAAAACACAGAATAAGTAGGAGTTTCTTTCCCTTAGGTGTGCACTATAATGGGAGTTGGTGTGCTGAGTTCAGTTTCTCCTCCTTAATGGTTTAGAAGTCTGTGCTGCCATGCCACAGAGCTGGGACCATGCTGGAGCCATCCGGCCTGTAACCCCAGCCCAGGTGCCCCTCTGACGCAGGGGTGTGGCAGCTCCAGGTGCTCTGGGTGCACACAGCAGGCTCAGGACGCCTCCCTCCAGGCATTCTCAATTGTTTTACATTCCGGAAGAACTGCATGAACTCTTCCAACAGCAATGTTTTGTTCATTCTGAATACCAACAGACTAGGAGCAGAGGGCTCTGCCTGGGCAGACAGCATTCAGAGAAACCACTTCTCCCCCCAGGGTTCCCTGGCTTTTCCATGCAATGATACCACAGTCATTTGCTACTCAAGGACAAAGGCTCCTCACCCCTTTTTAGAAGAATCAAGGACTTGAGCTTGCTGAGAAATGTCCTGACACTTGAGTGACACCACCAATTCTTTTGCTTTTAATTTGAAGGTTGTTTTTTTGTCAGTTGTGAGGCCTGAACTCTGGGCCTGGGTGCTGTCCCTCAGCTCTTCAGCTTGAGACTAGAGTTCTACCACTTGAGGCACAGCACCACTTCTGGTTTTCTGGAAAATAAGAGGTAAGAGTCTCATGCACTTTCCTGCCTGTGCTGGCTTTGAACCACGATTCTCAGATCTCAGCCTCCTGAATAGCTAGGATTACAGGTGTGAGCCACAGCACCCAGCTTTAATTTGGCTTTTTCAGGTAATTCTCATAGTTTTATCCAAGTGATCTATGGACTGTGACCCTCTCATTACCTCCTCCTAAATAGCTGGGCTCCACCGGCGATACACCAGAACCTTTCCTAGAATCCTTGTCCATTTAGGTTTCCAATATAAGTTTTGTGAAAATAACTGAAGCCCATTTCTTTTAGATGTCTTCTTTAGTTCAAATTTCTTACTATTTGCATGAGCCTACCCTCAAATTAGCTATGCCAGCCAAGATCTTTGATGTGCCACATACACAGCTTTCAGGCTATAATCTAAAACATATGTTGCACAAAGGAATCTATTTCTTCATTGATGTCCTGAGCACAAGCAGACAGGCAAAGCAAATGCCTGGCGATGTGCTTTCCCCTCATCTTGTTCCTGCCTGGGTCAGTGTCTGACCTTCAGCACATATAGGCTCCCCACAGTCTGCACAGCAGCATTGCTTCCTGGTCCTGCCTGTGGCCCCTTTGCCATAGCAGAACTAACTTGTAGCTTAAAGTCCAAAACCTGCCCAGGAACTCATCTCATAGAGGAGTTACCAGTAGGCGTCAGGGTAGGGTAGACCATGTTTCCTGAGTATATAATGGCTGCTGCTAATATTCTTTCTTGAAGAGGATGCTATAATATTGCTGTGAGAGTAGAGCCTCTACATCTGAGGAATTAGGATGTAGTTAGAAAAAAAAGGGGAGGAAAAGGACTCATAGGATTTAATTGATAAAAAGTGAATGTAAAGCTGGGAAGGTAGCTCAGTGGTAGAGTGCTTGCCTTGCATGCATGAGGCCGTGGGTTCGATTCCTCAGTACTACATAAGCAGAAAAAGCCAGAAGTGGCTCAAGTGGTACAGCGTTAGTCTTGAGCTGAAGAGCTGAGGGACAGTGCCCAGGCCCAGAGTTCAGGCCCCACAGCGAAAAAAAAAAAAGGTGAATATAGTTTCCCTTTACTGAACTTGTACACTAATGACCTAGGGCAAAACTTAACTGCTCTGCTTTGTTTTCTCTGTTTAGGAAAGCATGCATTCACTCAGAATTCGGGAAGTATACAGAACATAAGAACATTCACCCTTACTTGTGCATACTCAAGGAAATGATCCTCAGTTAAGATTTTTTTTTTTAAATAAAAAGACATTCTGTGAAAGTGTCAGGAAAATATTGAGGAAATATAGAGACAAGAGGCAGTGGGGGGTGGGGATTTAGCTTAGTGGAAGTGCACTTGCCTAACAGTAAGGTCCTCAGCTCTGAAAAAAAAAAAAAAGTTGTTTGATTGTCTCTGTCCCTGGATGTCAGCTTCCTGTTCCCCCTCAGGTGTAAGTAGCTCTATGGGCTTTGTCTTGGTGCCTCAGCCTTGCTTTGCAGAATTTCCACACATAGTGTATTCAGCGTGAACCTGTGTTGAGTCAACTTCATCTTAGAATTCCTCTATGCATCAGGACGTAGGGTATTGTTAGCTATGTGCTTACAGTCAGCTTTCTTAATCCCAGAGGGGTCAGCAGATCAGAGACTGCTTATGAAAAATGCTCTTGACATATGAGGATTCTAAGATACTCACATGTATTGATCCTGCCAAAATGTTGTCCCTGCACAGAAATCGAAAGGGACATCATTCTGTGGGCACCTGCGAGGTTTCCCATTTGGTTTCTCCCTAGCTCTCAGTGGGCACTCCACAATCTGGTGACAAAGACTAGTGGTAATTCGTGACAGAATCCTGAGCAAGCAGCCCCTTTAAAGAGTAATGCATCCCATGTCTTCCCTGGGTCTTTCAAGCACCCACTTCCCTGGGAAGAGCTTCTGTCTTCAGTCAAAGGAGTGCCCTTTCTGCTTCAAGTATCATCCAAAGCCTCATTAATGAAACTGTGGTGGTGTTTGAAGACTATTCAATATAGATTTGCATGGCTACGACATGCCAAGCAATGTTCTAGAAAGACTGTGGTGGGAACCGAGTGTGCACACCAAACACAGACACACACATGCATGCACATACATACACATGTTTGTGCAGTAAATCCACAGAAGTGAATATGCAGTAATTGGTCATGAGAAGTGTTAAGGGAAAGGAAGTAAAGAGGAATCAAAACAGCGGTTGAAAGAGGTGATATTGATGAAGATATATTGTATTCCTAAACTGCTGTGTTAGATAGCAACTCCTTTGTATAATTCCTTAAAGATAATAAATAAAAGAATACATTGCTTTTAAAAGTAAAAGCAAAGAGTTGCCTGGCACTGTTATCTCACCCCTATACTCCTGACAACTCATGAGGCTGAGATCTAAGGGTCCTGTTCAAAGTCCTTGACAGATAAAGTCAGTGAGACTCAAGGGACTGAGCATCATCCATCAACAAAAGAGCCAAACAAGCAAGAGGCCATAAGTTCAAGACTCAGCTCAAGCACAAAAAAGGGAAGAAAAAGAAGGGAGGGAAGGGAAGAAAAGAAGGAGTGAGCACTTATAAAAGGCAAGTTTACAGAAAAATAAAGATGTTAAGTGTGTATTCATATGGTTCCTCTATGGTGGATATAGTAATGACCATAATTGTTATAAATAATCTTTACAGAAGATAGACCAACTAACTAATGTGACAAATAAGCAGAAGGCAGACTAATGGTAGTAGTTATATATATATATATATATATATATATTGATCATTAGATATTATACCAAACAATTCACCTTTTATCCCCTGGACTATGGGGAGGAGCTAACACTCCACTGAGAACAATGAAACCATACAACAAAGCCATTAACCTGGAGTTACCAGTCAGTGACAGAGCCCAATACCACTCAAGGTTTCTAAAAGTTGCCTTTGGCTACAAACTCAGGGTCACTATCAGACAGATCTATCCCTCTAAGAAAAGTAAGGAGGTTCTTATTTTCAACTGGACTTGTAAAGAGATTTGCAAAATTTAATCTTATCTCCTTGCTCCAGACTACAGGGATTTGGGGAGCAAGCACCCAGCATTCCACAGCTCTTAACCCTTCCTTGTACCTCTGTGTCTAAGACAAAAGAAGCTATTACAATTTATGAAGACAAGAAAGGCAAGACAAACCTGTGGAGTGATTCAAGTATGAGCTCAGGGGAAAAGACACCCAGGCTCCTTAGACCAAGGTTACTGACAAAGATTCAGGGAGAACCTAAACCAAGCCTGGATGGCAAACCCAGCAGCAAAAACCGCCGAGGTCTATGGGAAGGCCAAGTGAGTGGAAGGCAGGAGAGCAACAGGATGGCTCGGCTCGCCCCTCGGCAGCAAAGAAGAGCAAAACAAAGCTCTCAAATTCCACCCTAGGCCCAGGCAATTTAATACATTTTAATTATTTATAACTTCCTGTATTCCAGAACTGCTCTGATAAACTAGGTGTATGAGAGAATGGGAAAGTAGAAAGATATGGATACCAGCATACAATGGAGACAGGAAAGGAGTTAATACAGAAATACACAATGAGTACTACGTAATGACCTCTGTATTCCAAGGGGAGGTGGGGCGGGGTAGGAATTTTAGCTTGAGATTGGCTTCCAGCCAATCAAACCATGATACAGATCACAGAGTCCAGAAGAGAAAATAGCTTGCCGTCTTCATACACAAGGCATCGTTACACCACGCCTCCACTCCCCACAAAGCAATCCCTCCCAACTGTGACCACAGCGGAGAAGGATATCCGTCCTTTACTCTGAAGGGAAGACAGGATGCAGTGGACAGAACACCAGTCCTTCTCTAGATGGATGACCCTGCTCGTTCCACTTAGAACTTTGCATTTGGATCTTTTCCCAGGCCAGGACTATGCAGGAGGCTTTGCTCTCAAAACTCGGGCAGTGGGCCGCAGTTAGAAGCCCCAAGTCAGCCACATGACCACAAGGTGGACAGCTGCTGCTAAGCTGTGAGTTTCAGTGGATAACGGGTATCTCATGTATTTATGACTTCCGATGCCTTTAAGTTATAGTGTGTTTATTGTAACAGTAAATCCATTTGTGAGCTAATCGAATATCCCCATTCCCAAACTGCCTTCTCTTTATCTGGAAATAACTCACTCATCTTTTCTCTTCCTCCTCCTCTTCTGTTTCCTCTCCTTTCTACTTCTTCCTCGTCTCATACTCCTCTTCCTTTCCTCCTCTTCTCCCTCCTTTCCCATCTCTTCTTCCTCCTCCCCTCTTTCTCCTCTTCCTCCGTCTTCTGTTGCTGCTTCTCCTCCTCCTCCACCTTCTTCTTCTGCTTTCCTTCCTCCTCTTCCTCCTCCTCCTCCTCCTCCTTCTCTTGCAGTGTAGGAGATTGAATTCAGGGTCTCATGTTTGCTGGGTAAGACCTCTATCACTTGAGCCACACCCCCCATTCTGTTTGCTTTTAGTTTCTTTTTTTAGATAAGATCTCTTCTTTTGCCCAGGCTGACCGCAGATCCTAATTCTCCTACCTTCATCTGCCAAGTAGCTTGGATTACAGGTATGTGTAGCGATACATGATGAATAAGTGGTTTTTCTCATCCAGATCTTACCATTGAAGGGCCGAAAGCATGTGTCTTCTTTACCATAATGGCCATGGCATGCAGCTGGTACCAGCAGTAACAAGAACTTAACAAATATTCATCAGACCATGACAAGACAAAAAGCAGATTCAAAACACAAAAGATAAGGCTGTGATGAGCACCAGCCAAGTGGTGGTGGCCAGCTTACCCAGGGTGAGGCTCTGAGGTCAAACCCAAGGCCTGTCCACACAGCTCTCCCTCTGCTCCAAGGGTTCTGACATATTTAGCTGATTGACCTTCCTCCTGGACCTAAAGCATACCATCCACATCCTCAACTGGAACCAACAAGAGCTGGTCTTTTTATTGTTCAAGTAGGTAGCCTGGATCTAGGCTTCTTTTCGACCTGAGTATTTTAGAAGAGTTCAATAGATCAGTTCAACATTCATTTATCTTGGACTGTCATTTTGATCTATCTTTTATGCAGGTTTATACAATTCAAAGGAATTGTAGTCCTCATTATTTCCTCATTGGTTAATAAATCATTAAGAAGTTAGTTTGACGGGGCTTTTTAAGATGGGGGGGAATCAACCTTTGTTGAAATTGTTAAAAGCAGATTTTCCTCTTAAGCACTGAGATCAATTTTTGTTCAGTTTGGTTTTATTTTTTTTAGAGTGAAACCTAAATGTACAAACACACCATTGCCTCTTAATTTCTATTGTTTGAAGTCTTTGATTAAATACAATTCCCTGTATAGCTTATCTGAGTTCCCATGTGTATAGCTTAGATTGCATTGACCATTCAAACCCATTCAGCAAGTAAGATATGAAAAGCCTGGGACACTTTGCAGCAAATAGTGAAAGGGCATTCAAAGTTTTGGTCCTCCACAGCCACAAAGAGATGTAGGGTGTACAAATAGAATGGCTGAGTCTACTCCCTGCAGGCTGCACCCAACATGGTGGCCTTTCCTCCCAGCTTGATAGAGATCTTTCACCTCACAAGTGGTTCCAGAACTCAGGTAAAGAATCTTTGAAACAAATCTGTTCGGAGACAATAGCTATTATCTTCTAGGAGTCAACAAACTAGCTGTCAGCCAGCCTTACATTTGGATACTCCTGAAAAGACACAGTATGACAGTTCACCAGTTTGTGAGTTTGTGTGAAAAGAGGAAACTATCTTAGAGCAAACAGTCCATGCCAGTTAAGAAGTCGCTGGCACTATCAGATAGAGGGAGCAGAAGAGCTCAAATAATTGTCAATGATCAGTTTCCTCTGTGCACTTTCTCACCCTCATTTTGCTCATGCGCTATGAACAGGAAAACTCCTGCAAGTGAACCAGTCAGCAACCATCCCAAAGCCTCAGGACGGAGGAGAAGAGAACTGATCTAATACATTCCTACAATAAATTCATACATGTGTTACTCCAAACCCCTGCCAAATCGATCATTTCATGAGGGCATAATCTGTAAAAGATTCCCCTGGTTGAATGTTTCAACTCAGTACTTTTGCTGCTCTGACACTGAGACTTGTCCCATTGTCACATAAGATGGTGATGTACAGAGAACAAGGTCTGGAGCTCAGGCTGCCTGGCCCTCCCCTGTTCACTACTCAGGGTTGAATCTTCTGTACCTCATTCTCTGAATCAGGAAATCAGGAGCGGAACCTCTCTTCTGAAGTTGTGTTGAAGCACATATGTACACGTACACACCCCCCCCACACACAAACTGCACGTACGCACAACCTCCCACACACAAACTGCTCTAAAGAGTATGTGCAGTTTGCCCACTTAAGAAACAATTCATAAACACTCTTGAATCCCCCAAAAGAAGTATAGTAAAGTATCCCCCAAATGAGAGGTAGAAGGAAAGAAGTTTCTAGAAGCAAAGTAGGACCCTATTCACAATCAAACTAAAGGGAAGGAACCAAGGATAGCCAGAAGGGAAACTCACAGTTCATAGAAAATGAAGAGTGTAAGCCACAGAATCAGAGAAGAGAATGCAGCAAAGGGCGGGGGGTTGGCTGAGTGGTTGAAACTTCTGGAATGAAAAGTTCTGGACAGGAGTGAAGCCTGGCATGGACTCAAGCCCCAGGCATCCCCCAGGAGTTGGTGGAGAACCAGATTCCCTAGAGAAGACAATCTGGTCAGATATAACCTGTTGTTCTCTGAGAAAGAGAAGTTCCAGTGTGACCGCTGCTCACCACAGTGACCCAAGGCCCAGTGACAGGATGCCTGCCCTGGGCCCTGACAAGTCCCACCTGGGAGAGCGTCTGCCCTGCCTCAGGGCCAGTTCAGGCCTGCCATTGTACACAACAGCCCTTGTTTCCTCCTCTAACAAGCAGCTCAATATCCAACCACCATGGGAACCCAGTCCGAGAGGCACAGGCACGATGGAGGGGAAGCTGCCAAGGCAAGCATTTGGAAAGGAGCTGAGATCACAGCAGGCAAAGCAGCCATGAGGGTGTGTCTGCAAGGAGTCTTTTTAGCTGGGTAAGGGAAAGAGGCCAGTGCAGGTGGGCAGGGCACTTCCATAACCAATTTGAACATTTAATAAAGCTGCCTGTGGTGGATAGATGGCTTCTGATTTGACATCTGCAGCAGAATAAGGGGCTGCAAATTCAATGAACAGTCTCTGGCCAGAGAAAAAAGGTCAAAAGCTTAAGTTTCTGTACTTCCAGTGGTTCCTAGTATCTCCAGTAAGTATACTAAATTAAAAGACATCCTAGGGTTTTCCCTCCTTCTCTTCCCTCTCAAAGGCATTTGTGGTCCCTATGGAGTTCACAACCCCCTGTAAGGCAGTCGCCACTTCTCAAACTCCTTGCATCCGCTGCAATATTTAGGCATCATGCCAGGAATCCATGACTGGTGCCTATAATCCTTGGTACTCAGGGAACTCAGATCTGGAGGATCACCAGTTGAGGCCATTCTGGGAATACAAGTCTGTGGATTCAGCTTGGGTACACCTTTACAGACGTAGGTATTTTCTCTGTCTTGCCACAGCCACCACGGTATGCCCCCCCTCCCCAAACAGAAGGTCCTGTCCACACAAATGTGTTCACGGTGAAAATGGACACTGAACTGGTGCCCATCAGAGGCAGAGCTCAAGCTCATGGTCCGTGGCTAAGTATGAGAGCCTAGGAAAGAATCCACAGGTGCTCTTAGAGTGACTACATAGCGCAAAGTTCCTAACTCCATGGGGGAGGCGGGGTCTCAGAACTTCAACTCTGTAACACATGATCAAACCATATCACTCTACACCCCAAATTGAAATTCTGCATTACCCTGAAATGCATTACTACACTGGGGGTTGGGGGGGGGAAGGGAGATAATCTGAGCCATCAACCAATGATAGGTAGAGTTGAATAAACAAGAGAAGGGGAAAACAATTTCAATGATTTCCACACTGCAAGTGTCCAAAAGATAGGGACTATGGAACCTTCCTATCTCCACCATTCCCTACGAATATTCTCATCACTTCTTTCAGAATTCCAAATGCGACAGAAAGAACTTCTCACTCCTATCAGAGGACTGAAGAAGCACAGGTCCTGAGAAGTCAGGTGCCTTGGTCCTTCAAGTTCTATGAAATAGACTTCTAGATTTCTCCACATCTATGCCTGCATTGCCTGGTTTGGCTCTTGTTTGGAGCAAAATTCTAAGCAACAAAGCTGCCTCAAGCAGTCTTCTCTTCTGGGGGGGCAGGGTGAATGTGTGGAGCCCCAGTTGCTAAGAATAGCTCAGACCACCTTGGAAGGAGCTCTGGATCTGAAAGGAAGCCCACTGTGGAGTGTGTCTCCTTCTCCCCAACCCATCTGTCATTATGAATTTCCCAAAGCGCATCAGAGATGGTTCAATGTGTGGAGGCATGTCTTTTCTCCTATTTCCTTTCAAACACTCAGCTACGCCAACTATTTTTCCTTCCCCAGTGAGGTGCATTTTGGTAACTGGATGATGGATAGACCTTACAGAATCCTCTAAGGAAGAAAGAGAGCAGCAAGAGCCAGGAGAACTTGCCGAAAACAGCAAAGAAATGTAGGCAGTTCCCAAAGGAAGATCTCTTTAACCATATACAGAAAAGCACAACTTTCAATTCACATGACTTTCCCCAAGTTTTGTTTTCTAAACTAGGTAACAAAGATTAGAGGGCCAAAAATGACTGGAGGAAATTTTTGTGGGAATGCATGGGTATGGAAACACACTGCCGGGAAGGAGTGCAATCATCCTGAAAGTCTCCATTTCCAAGTCTTTGCAAACTCAAACTCAGGGGCTCTGTTGTCTAATACACAGATAAGCTTCCAAGAAGAGTTTTTGTATTTCAAAGAAAACTCTCCAACAATGATTGTTTCTTTTTTTTTTTTTTTTGGGTCCGGTCATGGGGGCTGAACTCTGGGTCAGGGCGCTGTCCCTCAGCTCTTCAGCTCAAGGCTAACGCTCTACCACTTGAGCCACAGCGCCATTTCCGGCTTTTTTTTTCTGCTTATGTGGTGCTGAGGAATCGAACTCAGGGCCTCGAGCATGCAAGGCAAGCGCCCTACCACTGAGCCACCTTCCCAGCCCAATGATTGTTTCTTAAAAAAAAAAAAAAAGAAGTAATTATCTATGGGTTATAGAGTGTGGTTGTTTAAAATTATTTTTCTTATTTGTTCATAACAAATAAGAAAACATGACTTTTTTATTAGTATTTTGATGGGGTTGCACCCAGGGTAACAATTCCAGAAGTCAGGTTACAAGTACAATGCTTCCTGGGTGATGCCCCCCTCCCATCCCTTATTTGTGGAGCTGCTGCTCTGTCTGGAGACAATAGGAGGAACTAGTTGTGGCCAGAACAAGTCAAGCCTTGTGCCTTCGTGGAGTTTAATATAGTCTCTACTTGAGAAAATCATAAACTTACGTCGTAAGGGCAACTTGCTACCTAGTTGCCAAAGCAAGCTAAGGTGTCCCAGGCACATGGGACGGACCAACCAACCCATCCACAGCTGAGTCTCAAGCTGACTTCCATCCTCACGGTTCAAAAACCTCACAAAACCCAAATGTGTCTATGATAGTCACCGCCCGAAAACAGATACACTGAAGCTACATAGTCCAGTCCTCTACCCACTCATCAGGAGCTATGCCTGCCCCTAAGCACAGAGTCATTACCAGTCCTGATTCCTGACCAGTTCTGACCTTGCTTGGCCTCACACTGCCATTTGCTGATGACCAGGGTCCCTTCCATTTACAGCAGCCATGAGGATGTGTCCGCAGTGAGCCTCCAGCTGGACTCCAAGGAGTTGGGGGGGGAGGGAGAATGAGTGCCGTGGGCAGCTGACATTAATGATCCAAGTATGCATGAGAGGTGCTGATGGGTCAGCCTGGAAGCCGTATTTGAAAAATAAATAAAGCAAACAGGGCCGGAGGCATTGCTCAGATGGTATAACTTCTGTCTAGTAAGGGCATGGCCCTGACTTCAAAGCCTAGCATGCAAAGAAAAACAAAATGATGGCAGTCATGTCCTGACCCTTTCACTGTCTGTTACGCAATGCTGGGCTGGGTGACCCCAATGGGCTGTGACACACAGCCTGCCTCTGGGACTGGAAGCCTAGACTTCAATCTGGTGGCCTCATGCTCTTCCTTAGCTTTTTCTTCCAAAGCTGGCATTTTACCACTTGAACCACACTTCTACTTGAGCTGGCATTTTTGCTGCCAGATAGTAAAAAAGAAAAAAGAAAAAGAAAGCCCAGAAGTACTTAGTCCTTAACAATGGTAAGGAAATAAATATAACACTTTATTTAATCCTTCATGCCATTTAAATGTAGTTTATCTACCCAGAAAACAAACACAAGTACTTCCCAGGTGAAAAAGGTGAACTATGTCCTTTGTCATGTAAATTTGTGCCCCCCCCCCACCACTACCACTGTCAACATAAGAAAAGGAGTGGGCGCTGGAGAATCATCCCTTCAAATCAGACCAGGTGAAGACTAAGTTGCTGTTCCAGGCCCGGGACTAGAGAGAGGTGAATGCGGAAGGGACTCCATTTCATATTGCACATTGGCGTGAATGCAGTCTCAGCGAGTGAGCTTGGATGCCCTGCTGTTGAAACTCCAATAAGAAGAGGACAATGCAACTCCATTAGCCACCGCCCTGCCTCTGGACATTTCCATCCTTTCATTAAAAATGAAGCTGGCAAAAGCAGAACTCTACCCCATGAACAGTCACGATGTTATTTTCAAGCGCGTTCCTCCCTTGCTTTTCCTTCCGCGGGGCCCTGGACAGCCAGGATAGAGCTCCTCCCCAGCAGGCTTCACAGTGGCCCTGTGGAGTGCACAGAGGTGCCCTGAGGAGCAGCGAGCAGGTGTGGGACCAGACCTCTTCTCCCAGCCTCCCTCTCCAGTCCCCTCTCCTTCCCACCTCCAACTGCATTCTAAATCCCAATGGCCTAAATTAGCCCTGGGGTACATGTCACACCAAGAGCAGAGAGGGGGTACAGGTCACACCAAAAACAGAGAAGGGATACAAGTCACACTACCAAGAGCAGAGAGTGGACAGAGTCATACCAAGAGCAGAGAGGAGGTACAGGTTACACACTGAGAATAGAGAGGGGTACAGGTCACACCACTGTGAGCAGAGAGCATCCCATGGGGAGGGGAGAAGATGGCACCCACCAAGGCTGATGAGCAGGAAACCAAACCACACTCCCGCAAACAACTACACACACACACCAAACAACCACACACACACACCCCAAACAATCATAAACATCCCAAACAACCACACACATCCCAACCACACACACCCCAAACAACCACACACCCCCAAACAACCCCCCCCAAACAACCACACACACCCCAAACAACCACACACCCCCCAAACAACCACACACACCCCAAACAACCACACACACCAAACTCAGCAGCATTGCTGTTTTGAGACACATCTGCCTGGATAGTCTTCCATCTCCATGGACCAAGAGTGAGGCTAAGGCTTTGGGCCTAGTCAGGGCTTGGACCTCGACTGTCAATAAATAAGCCATATATGCTGCTCATCCGATGATGTCAATTCGCCAACACAATCACTGGGTGCATCTAAGGTTTGGGCTCAGTAGGATCACAGTGGGACAACACATCCTCAGCTACATGCTGGTGGCTGGCACCTATCATCTCAGCTACTTAGCAGGCTGACATTAGAAGGATCAAGGTTCTAGGACAGACCGGGCAGAAAGGTCCTCAAAACGCTATTTCTGGGGGAGAAAAACAGTGCGGTGACATGGGCCCCTGAGTCCAACATCACCAGTGAACCTAGAGGAGGTGGGTTCAGACTCAGTCATACAACATTGGCAGAAAGCAAAGGAAGCCTGGAGGCAAGGTTCAAGTGGTAAAGCATCCGTATAACAAGTGCAAGGCCCTGAGTTTAAACCCTAGGATCACCAACATTTTATTTTATTTTATTTGAGAACATACTGTACAGAGGGGTTACAATTACATGGGCAGGATAATGCATACATTTCTTACCAAGCATTGCAGCCTCCCCCTTTGTTTACCCTTCACCTACCTTCCCAGCCTCCCCCCTCCCCCGCACCCAATCATACCCCCCCCCACACCGACATTGTAAAGCTGGTTTTGACATGACATTTTGTACTTCTCATTGTTGCAACAGGTCCACCTGAATCCTTAAACGACTTGTTTGTCCCCATCTCCTCCACATGTTATACTGACATCAAATATAGTGAAAGCGGGGGTTACACTGTGGGGGAGGGACATACAAAGCAACAAAGAAATAATCTTATAAATGCGTGAGAAACACATGCATGAAAGAAACGAAAACATTAAAATACATATTTAAGGGTTCATTTTCCTAACATCACATTATCTGACCTTTTCGCTTGACTCATACCTATACTAGATATTGCAAATAAGGGAAACCATGGGACCTATGTTTCTTTGGGCCTGGCTTACTTCACTTAATATAATTTTTTCCAAACCTTTCCATTTCCTAACAAATGGGGAAATGTCATTCTTTCTGATGGAGGCATAGAATTCCATTGAGGATCACCAAAATTTTGAACAGCAAAAATGAGCAAAGTGTGCTCATTTTAGGGCTTATCCTGAGCCAAACCCCAGCATACAGGCTTGCATAACCCTCATTGCAACCTTGTGTGTCTTTACTTGACGTCTGAGAAAGAGTGGCTCCGAACGCAGAAACACTTTGCGATTCTACAGATGGAACTCAATCCCAGCTCCCTAAAAAGAGCTGTGGGTGAAGTGTGTCCTTTCTCCTCTGGACCAGGGTTGACATGGTCTCAAGGCCTGGTCCGGCCACATCTGTAACATTCACGGGTCAGGGAGTGTGGCCCTGTGTGTGCTCTCTCTACCTCTGCGGTTCAGACAGTTAACATGGCCTAGAATTCCAGCTTTTGAGCCAGATGGCCTGATGTCCCCACCTGGCACATCAAGACACTTACATTTCAGTCTCATCACTTGTGGCCTGAAAATAGCAACACAGTCCAATGTATGGAAAAGAAGAAGGAAGAAAAAGATGGGAACGTCTCCCCCAAAGTTTCAAAGGCTCCTCAAGTTGACAACAGAAGGCAATAGGAGACTCAGCATGAGAATGTGGCACCCAAAATAAAGGCCTTTATCAAAAACTTCACAGTGGATGGGGAAACTGAGTCTCCAAGAGGCAGACGGTGACCCTAGGCTCTTCCTGCCCAGGGGTAGGTAGAGACGTGGGCTGGAGCTTGAAGTATCTGTGCGCCTGTTTTAACCCAGCCAGCACGTGGGTCAGGACACTGGTCCTCTTATACAACATCCTCCACTGCCTCCCCCAGTCCAAAAGGTGGGATGTATGCAGGGTGCACAAAGAATCGGCACTGAGAACAGGCAAATCCCGGGGAGCCCACAACACAGATGCTTCAATGTATATGATGTACATCCTGGAAAATCACACATGCTCTTGAAAGTGCAAAGTCAGACTTCCTCTTCCCTCCCTCTCACTTTCTCTCCTCACAGGCTCAGCCTTATGCAGAGGTGATAAAAATCAGCCTCAGGATCCAAACCAATGTCCTCGGTCCTGCAAAGCCTTCCAGGAGGCAGGGTGGCAGAACACACACAGACACACACACACACACCCACACACACACACACACACACACACAGACACACAGACACAGACACAGACACACACACACACACACACACACACACACACACACACACCCCGCCCATCCCAGAGATGGCTTATTGATGCAATTACATGGTTCAAAGCCAGTGGCACCTGATGGGGGAAGAAAAAGACAAAACCAGAAAGGGCGGGATGGCCCCAGCACTACTCCCTGGGGCCAGCTGTACAAGTGCCAAGTGCCTTTTCCTTGTGAACCACAGAGGCAGGTGCGGGCTGGCAAGCAGACAGGACCACAGCCCTGGCAACAGGAGGAAGTGGTAGTTGAGGTTTCCCGGTAGATCTCCTGATCCTCTCTGGACCTCAGGACCTCTCCTAGGCTCCCCAGTGCTTTCCCTCTCTGGTCTGTGCTTGGCCTGCTCCAGAGGGACAGACAGACAGAAGTTAAAAGAGCAAGGTAAGTTTCCTTTCACCCCTACCCCATCTCCTCATCCCTGTCCAGGGGCAGGGAGTACAGAGTTGGACACACAGGGAATCAAGAGCTCCGGGCTGCTGCCATTGGATCAGTGGGAAACTGGGCTGTTTGCATTTCCAAGTGCTGAATGGCCGGCCACTGTGATGTCCATGTTGATAATTCCTGACGCTTTGTATTCCAGCAAATGTTTAATCCCTCACTGATCAATAATCCTCACTAGGCTGTTCTTTTTTCCTTTTTTTAAAGAACCAAATCCCTTTTTACTCTTCAAATCCTTGAATAAAATTAGGCTGCTTTAGCCCTGGATGCGTTATTCCTCAAAGAAGCTGTGTGGTTTCATAACCTCGGTTGGGGTATTTTTAAAGGGGTTGCCTAGACACACTTGCTCTTGGTGTCACCTAACTTGTCTCTGCAATTGCTGTGTGTTATAAATTGGTCTCCTCAGACACTGCTTTCAACACAGATCTACTTTTTTTTCCCTCAAAAGAAGAAAATAATTCAAAGTGAAGTTATTTGCCCTAACTAAACCAGTGAGTCTAATCTTTGCATTCCTGGCTTACACTTAAGACCTTCTGTACAACTTGATTTCTACCTTCCATCTAAAATTTCTTTCCAAAACCATATTGAAAAGAAAACAACTCCATTCCTAGGCCATCTTAAGAAGCTGTACTTCTTTCTTAGAGGCACAGCTGAATGTTTTGGAAAATGCACATGACACATGGAAAGAGACAACGGCTCTGTGCTCACAGGGGATGGGCTGGCAGGGGGGTCTCACAATCCACTCCAGGTCCACCAAAGTTCCACAAACAATGGCAACAGAAAGAAACTGCCCTTCCTCTGTAGCAGCAACCAAAGCAGCAACTTTCACCAAACCTAACCCAAGCCAGGAGTGCGTCCCACACACACCAACCACTTCCACAGTTAGCCCATAAGAGCCCCAGCAGCTCACCACAATATTTATTAGAAAAACACATAATTTGTGGTGGAGAAAGAAGAGTCTCTCATACAAAAAAGAAAAAAAAAGGGGGGGGGGAAGCTCTTTCAAATGCAATTAACCAAAAGACATATTTCCCCTGTGTTTGTAAAGATCACTCTATGAGAAGCATAGTTTTTGTGTGAGAGGAGGGGGGGGAGAGAAATGGGTTATCCCCACTAGTTAAGAAAGACAATTACATTACTGGAGATTACCTTCATCATTAAGGAGAATGGGCTTTATTCATATTTACAGACCTAAGCAGACTTCAGTTTACAGGTCACAAATGAATCTCTTCTCGTCTCAGATGCACATGTGGACACTGACATGGGCTGCTGTTGAGTTGATTGGATAATAATCTTATTCTCAAGCTCCTGCTGGAAAGAAGAGCTCCAGAGGAGGGCAGGAGGGGGAGGGGGAGATGGGTGAGAGAGGGAGGGAGGGAAGCAAGGAAGGAAGGAAGGAAGGGATAAAAAGAAGAATCCAATCATGTATTCTTCCTGGTTGGAAAAAAAAAAGTAACCCCAGTATCCTGGAAGGATTTCAAACACAGGCGAACAGTGTGCAGGAGGGTGTGTTAACAGCATGCCTTAGCGGTGTGGCCTGCCTGAGACACTCTTCCTTCCCATTGGCTGTTCCCGCTAGAAACCCAGACCCATCCCTCCTTTCAGAAGTCAGGAATTCAGCTCCAGCCAAAGTCCAGAAAACATGCTCACGCAGGGACAAGGCCCCACCACCGATCCATAACCTTTGAGGTTGTGTCCTACAGTCAACCTGAACAACAGTACATAGGAGTGAATTTTTTCTGCCTTGGGTTGTGTTCCCAGCTTTGTGTCTGTTCTAAACTGAAGGTCCATCAAAGAAAAGAAAAATAGACAGCTTTCTTTAGAGAGAACATGCTGTCCTAAATGCTGGGGAGAAAGAACTTTCTCAATCAGGCTTCCAAAACCAGATCTGAAACGTTGTCTATATCTTAAAATCCACCCAGGTGATTTTTTAAAAAAAACTCTGTGCCAAAATAAAGTAAAATCCCCAATTAATATGTGTCCTTTTGTGGACTTAAGCTATATCTCCCTCTGAAATGCCACATACCAACGCACCCTTTGAAAAGCTGTTCAGAATCACTTGGAGCAGCAATATCTAAGCAGTATACAAATATGCATTCAGGTGACAGGATGACTAAGTTTTCTTTTTCAAACAATGTTTTTCTCCCTAACTTCTTTTAAAGCAGATTAATTTTTGAGAATCTGAGAAGATATAATTCTTGCTCATAAGAAAAAAAAGCAACAAAAAATTGAAGGTGGGACAGAAGAAATGGAGAAAAACATTTTATTTTAAAAAATAGTAATAATAAAATATTTTGTGGCCCATTCAGTATTTCCCATATATAATTTATTAAAATTAGATGAAATTATGAATATTAAGTGCTCATTTGAACTAAAGTGCTTCCTCTTTCATACATACATGCACACACACACAATTTGTATTGTATCAGTTTCAGAAGGCAACAGAAACTCTAAGGATACAAAGAAATATGGTGTCCCCAGCCTCTAATACAAAGCATGCTGGGCAGCCCTGAGCTTCTGGATTACTGAAAGGTGTTTCTGTGCACATAATAGCAAGGCCTCCACCTCTCCCTCCCTGCCTGTAACTCATTGCACAGCTGCAGGTAGCTGTGGCTCTAGTCCCCTTATCTAAGGTCCTTGGTCCTTGTTCCATAAAGTATTTTCCTTACCACTATTAAATAAATGAGATGTCCTTCCTGTAATTCTAGGTTTCTGTGTTTAGAATGGAGGTGATTTTGTTTTTAATGCTTTGCTGAAGAGGGAAGAATAAAACTGAGCTCTCGCTCCAAGAGTGTTTATTTATGCTATTATAAGAGCAAACTAACTTTTCAGCACTTAGATTAAAAAATCAGTTTGCAAAGGCTAAACAACTTTCCTGTCGCTACCCCAAGAGTGGGGGTAAAATAAAAATATTCATTTGCCCTAAGATGATCACATGAGAGTTGTAAGTCTTCCCCCCACTCGAGAAAAGAGGGTAAAACCTGGGCCATAACCAGTGCCTGAGTCTGCCATGACCTCACCTAGGGGCCTTCAGCCTATGTCTGTGGTGTGTGTGTGTGTGTGTGTGTGTGTGTGTGTGTACACCAATGCAGACAAAGTCCCTATGTGTGGCCGATGGCCTCATGTACTAGGGTGGCATGGTTCCTCAATAAGTGTAAATTGCATCCACGTCTCCAGATTTGTTTCCATGAACTATACTAGAAAAATGCATCTTAACCAAAGATATATATTATCACAGATACAAGATCTATATATATAGTATGTGATATATCATTGTATGATTCAATTCATACAGAGCTGAAGGCATAAAAATAACTTAAGTGGGGGCTGGGAAGATGGCTCAGTGGTAGAGTGCTTGCCTTGCATGCCTGAGGCCCTGGGTTCGATTCCTCAGCACCACATAAGCAAAAAAGACCAGAGGTGGCGCTGTGGCTCAAGTGGTAGAACGCTAGCCTTGAGCTGAAGAGCTGAGGGACAGCGCCCAGGCCCAGAGTTCAGGCCCTCCTACCGGACCCCCCCCCAAAAAAAAACTTAAGTGGATATTGTTCAAAGTGGTAGTCATTCTGGAAGGTAGCACCCTGGAGAGACCTTAACTTATAAGGAAGGCACTATTTGGAGTGCTGGAAGCGTTCCATTTCCTGATGGGAGTGGTACGTATAGGGGGACTCATGTGTATATTTTGCCACTGGATTTTATACTTTCTAGTATGTGAGTCATTCCTCACCAAAAAGAAAAAAAGAATCTACCAAGTAAGTTCACTGATCATTGATGACTTCTTTAAAATCCATTATTTTTGCCAACTTCAAAAAAAAAATCTGTGAGAAAAAAACGGATTCTTTGCTCTGTTCATTATGAGAACAAAATCAAATGTGAATAATTTAGTGACGGGTTGAGGTTTGACATCTCAAAGCGTTTGGGGCCTAAATTTTTCAGAAGCTCTTGGTTTCACGGTTCACGTTGGCACTCCAGGGCTTCACACCATCAGAATTCAGATATCTGCACTTGGCAATTTTATATGTGGACGTCTACACGTCACATTCTAACAGCACATCAAAACTCATTACATCCAGAAGCAAGTTTGTTATCTCAAAATAGGCACCTTCTTAACCACCCGCCCCCACCAAATTCCTTCACCTTGTTCTATTTTTGTGTCAGAGAGTTTCTCTTTTTCTCATTACCCACTTGGAAATTTGTCTTTGAGTAACTCAGCTGTGCTTTCATACTGACTTTCCACATCTCTCATATCCTACTCTTGGCCACCCCTCCTATGAGCGTATTAGCAATGAACGCCTAATTAGTATTCTGGTTCCTGTCTCTGCCTCCACAGCACCACCGGGGAAATCTTCCCTCTGTGCTCCTGACAGTCCTCTGCTGCTGCAGCACAAAACCCGTCCTCAATGTGACATTCAAGGTCTCCTCTAGCCTCCTCTCCCCACGCCTCCACCGCAACCCTACTGTCCCTCTGCACCTCATCAGCACAGGAAGGGACCGGGCATATTCCTCCCCCACCACCCCTGCTCGTGCCTCGAATCCTTCCTTTCTATGATATCCAAATATTGCATACCCCCTAAAGACAAAACATTCACTGTCTCCCTGAGATGATTTCTGTGAAATGGTTTTCCCCATTGAAGTACCTGTGTGGTTCTATCAGTGGTCAGGCAGGTAATTCTCACCTATGCCAATGTCTCCCAGTGTTCGCTGCACCTTTTATATTGTGGTTTTGTTATCAGTGGTGGCACACGTCAGTTTATAAATACAATGCACCTTGATCATGCCACTCCTTCATCATTCTCTCCCAACCTTCCCAAAACCAGCCCTGTTCTCAATTCTTGGTTTCACAGAATACATATTAAGTATTATGGTTGCCTTCCTCTCTTCATTCATCCACCCTCCCTCCCCTTGACCTACTCATACCTTTAAAGTGCCAGTTTCCTGGTATTCATTTCATTGGACTATGAGTTTGTTTTCCTGAGGAATTTTACCATCCGAATTCTCCCCTGCAAATACCATACTTCAGTTAATACATCTGTGTACACTTGCATACAAACTGTGTCTGTTTAATTGTACACTTACGAATTAGTTTCTCATTTCCATGTGTGTAAGGCCTTGTCTTCACAAAGTAAAATAATAAAATTTCCAAGTTGAAAATTATATTAAGTGAAGTAAGCCAAGCCCAAAGAAACATAGGTCCCATGGTTCCCCTTATTTGCAATATCTAGTATATGTCTGAGTCAAGCAGAAAAGGTCAGATGAGGTGATGTTAGGGAAATAAACCCTAAGATATGTATTCAAATGTTTTCTTTCATGCGATTGTTTCTAACGCATTTATAAGATTATTTCTTTGTTGCTTTGTATGTCCTTCCCACACAGTATAACCTATGCTTTCACTGTATTTGATGTCGGTATAATTTGTGGAGGGGAAAGGGAAAAACAAGTCATTTAAACGGGGATACAGGTGGACCCATTGCGACAATGAGAAGTACAAGTTGTCATGTCGAAAACGAACTTTACAACTTCGGTGGGGAGGGGGCGGGGAGGATTGGGGAAGGGGGGGATGTGAAGGGATGGGTAGGGGAAACAAAGGAGGAGGCTACAATGCTTGATAAGAAATGTACTCATTATCTTGCCCATGTAATTGTAACCCCTCTGTACAGTATTTTCACAATAAAAAAAATGTAAAAAAAAATTTCCAAGTTGATGAACTCCAAAGCCAAGTGTTATTTTTCTCTATGACTCAAGTGTCTCAATGAAGATCTGCTCAGAAGTCGAACTCACAAATTACTAAGTAAGAAACATCAGCAGGGAATCTGTGTTATGTTTGCATTGCATTTAAAATGTCCTTACTAGGATATATATCAACAATAGAATGATGATCTTTTATGTTTGCACAGGCTTTTATGCTCCACCTAAAGTATCTCCTGATTCCCCTACCTTTCAAGTGAAGACAACAGCTTTTATTGGGGCGATTTTTTTTTGGGGGGGGGTCCAGTCATGGGGCCTGAACTCTGGGCCTGGGTGCTGTCCCTCAGCCCTTCAGCTCAAGGCTAGCACTCTACCACTTGAGCCACAGTGCCACTTCCGGCTTTTTTCTTTTTGCTTATGTGGTGCTGAGGAATCGAACCCAGGGCCTCAGGCACGCAAGGCAAGAGCTCTACCACTGAGCCACCTTCCCAGCCCTGGGGCCATTTAACAGAGCAAAGCCACATTCTGGAGACAGATAGTCCAATTTCCTTTGGAACAAAGAGACGAAGTTCTCCAACTCTGGCAGACCTGTTCACGTGATTACCTGACGCTGAATTACTTAACTTCTTGTGTAAAAAGATGGGGCTGCAGAGGTGCCCACCTCCTATGTGTTGTGAAGATGATTTGAGGAAATGCCAGGCATCAGGTGCTATGCAGAGAAGAAAGTCATCAGGGGCAGAACTCCCATGCTGCACCCAGAACCTCCCCCTACACCTCACCCCCACTACGCCCCCCACTGCTCCCACCGCACCCCTCCATCCCCACCGTGTGGGCCTCCCCACTCCCGGCTGGCCAGTCACCCCCTGACCTGGGCCGCCCTCTCGCTGGACCAGACACCCCTCCACCACTAATGGGATCCTGGCTGCACAAGGCCTCTGTCGGCTCTGCAGGCCGGGGAGACAGCGCCCTCCAGCGGCCACCTGCGGAGCAGCACCTGCTGCCCTGTCCAGGGGGGCGGGCGGGCCCAGAGCCTGGCCAGGCAGCTCCCCCTCCGGGTACAGGGCCCCACCCGGCCTCCCTGCCGTGCCAGGTGCCCTCCTCACCAGTCGCTCTGAGATGAGGGTGAAGTTGGTCCAGACTGCCTCCAACTGAGAGCCTCCAACCTCTGCCTCCAGGACCGCGGGGGCCATGGAGTGGCGGGCGTTGGGCGCAGTCAGGGTGGGAGCCAAGGCCAGGCTGGGCCTGCCAACCCTCAGCCTTGCTGGCCCCGCTGACCCAGCGACCCTACGACCCCGGCCCCGCGCAGAGCAGCGGGTGACCCACAAGCTCTGTGCTCTGCTCCCTGGAGAGCCAATGAAGGGCGGCCTGGAGCATAAGGCAACATTCACACCCAGCACCTAGGACAACGGAATGACTCACACTAACACCACACACACAATCACACACACCACACACAGTCACACTCCACACACCACGCACACCACACATGCTCAATCACACCACACATACCACACCCTCACACTCAATTACACCACACACACGCTCACTCACACACCATACACCACTCACACCACACACCACACACGCTATCATTCAATCACACCACCCATTATACTCACACCACATACGTTCACACTCACAATCACACTACACACGCTCTCAAATCACACCACCCACACATCACACACGCTCATACACCACACACCACACACCATACACGCTCACTCACATACACCACACACGATCACACCACACCACACCTACAGCACTCACACCACACTCAGTCATACCAAACTCACATCACACAGTCATACCACACCACTCACACTCACACTCACCATACACCAAAAATACCACACACTATACGCTCACACTCAATCACACCACACACACCACACTCACACTCAATCACACACACCACACATGCTTACTCACAATCACACCATTCATACACCACACTCACACCACATGCTCACACTCATACCACACCACACACACCACACACGCTCAATCACATCACACACACACACACCACACACACTCAATCACATCACACACACACCACTCACGCTCAAACACACCACACACCACCCACACTCACACTCGCACACACCACACACACACACACACACACAACCCCCTGGTCTGTCACCTTGAGCTGAAGAGCGCAGAGACAGCACCCAAGCCCAGAGTTCAAGCCCCACAACTGACCCCTCCAAAAAAATATCCTGAACTGAACATAGCATATATGTATATATGTGAAATAACATGGCAAAGTTCCTTTGTGTAATACTCACTTAAAAAAATGAATGAAAGGAAAGTAATATAGGCTCTTCTGGGTGATCAGGTACTAGCAGGAGGGAAGAGGGCCAAGGAGAGGGCAAATTAAGTACTTTACACATGTATGAAAATAGAATAAAACTTATTTTCAACGATTTGTATGCATGTATGGAAATGTCTGAGAGCTAATATAGTAGAAACCAGGCACTGGTGGCTCACGCCTGTAATCCTAGCTACTCAAGAGGCTGAGATCTGAGGATCGAGATTCAAAGCCAGCCTGGGCAAGGGAAGTCCCTGACACTCTATCACCAATTAACTACCAGAAAACTGGAAGTGGTGCTGTGGCTCAAGTGGTAGAGCTCTAGCATTAAGCTGAAGAGCTCAGGGATGGTGCACAGACCCAGAGTTCAAGTCCCACAACTGACAAAAAAAAATAAAGAAAAAAAAGACAGTACATATGGCTTTAAATCTAATATATTAAACTTTATTCTTAGGAGTAAATAACCAAGCATTTCTCAGTTTTCTGAGGTCTCTTTAGCAGTATAATAATTTCAGTAGTTCATCTAGACATAAAAAGTCAAAGTTTATTCCATAAATAAGAACACAATTTAATCCAAAATTACTAAGACTCTTAAATGCCATCTTATTTTCCTATAGCTATGATGGTATTTTTTCCTCCAAGACTGAATAAATAATACTAAACTAAGTGGATATCCAATGACTCACCTGTACACTTGAAAATTTCACTTTTGGATTGTTATCTATCTCCCATAAGCCTTCATTGAAACCTTTTTGTTTATTTGGTTTGCCATACTTTTCCTTATTTTCTGAGTAAGGAAATATATCCTTTGGTCCTAAAAAAGCACTAAAACAGAAGAAGATAATAAGTGCAATGCAACCTCAAATAAATATATACATAGTACATTACTAAAATAACACTATTATAGGATGCATTTCATAAAATACAAATTAAAGGGAAGACAAGGATATAAAGTCTGATGAATTCATTTCAATGAACACAATCTCACCAAGACATGAGAAGGCTCTAAGTACTGGCAGAACAAATGTTGGAAAAGTCTTTTTGGGGGGAGTATGTATGCAGATATTTTGGCTTGAACTCAGAGCCTCCCACTATTGCTTAGCTTTTTTACTTAAGGCTACAGTCACTCTACTACAGCCATAGTTCCACTTCCAGCTTGGAACACAAGAGAGCCACACAGACTTTTCTTCCAGGCTGGCTTAGAATTTTGATCCTCATATCTCAGGCTGAATAGCTAGGAGTATAGGTGTGAAACACCAGCCACCTAGCTTCTAAAAGATTTTTAGGTTCCATTTCTTTGCAGAACAATAAATGTTTTCTGTTTAGAGGTAGGGATAAAGTAGGCTATATTTTATTCCAAATACTACTGTTTTTTTTCGCTTACAGTACTAAGGATTGCATCCAGGGTCTCACAGAAACAAGTCAAGCACTAAACCACAGAACTACATGTCAATCTGATATACTTTATTAATTCAGTAATGAGTTCCTAGATCCATAACACCATCTCATTTACATAAACTTTTTTTTTGGTACTGATCCTGGGCCTTGAACTCAGAGCCTGGGCACTGTCCCTGAACTTTTGTGCCCAAGGCTACAGCTTTAGACCACTTGAGGCATAGCTCCACTGGTTACTGAAAATGGGATTCTCATGAACTTTTGAGCCCAGACTGGCTAAGAACCTCAATTCTCAGATTTCAACCTCATGTGGCTATTAGAGGCAGGAATCAACAGCACCTGGTCTCATTCAGTTTAATTAAACAGGCTTTTCAGGCCCATAGTTCAAGCCCCATGAACGACAAAAAACAAAAAACAAAACAAAAAAAAACTTCCCCCCCAAACTGGACAAAGCCAGGCTGGGGAGAAAAAAATCACCAAGTCTGAATAAACAGCAAAGAGATGGTCTGAAAGCATGGTTCAAGTGGTAGAGAACCAGCCAAGCAAACGAACCAGGCTCAACGCCTCAAAGCTCAAGCTCAAACTCTAGTACTGTGAAAAAACAGAAAGTACCTAATTTAAACATCATTATATACTTCTAATTAAATATGAACAGATTTTCATGTCAGTAATTATTTAATACATTTTGCTAAATGGATCTATCAATCTATTGTTTGAGCACTTTTTCTGTGCCAATAGTGAGGGCTTGAACTCAAGGCAAGGCTTCATACTCTTGCTGTCTTTTTTCTGCTCACAGCTGGTGTTCCATCACTTGAGTCACACACTCCAATCTGCTTTTCTGCTGGTTAATTGGGATTCCCAAGCACTTTTCTTTGGGCTTCAAACCAAGATACTCAGATCTCAGTTCTCCTAAGTAGCCAGGAGGCTGCAATATTTTAAGAGTCTGGGACCAGTGGCTCATGCCTGTAATCTAGCTACTCAGGAGGCTCAGTCTGATGTTGGTTTGAAGCCAGCCAGGCAGAAAATCCAAGGGACTCTCCGATTAACGAGCAAAATCCTGGAAGTGCAGGTGTAGCTCAAGTAGTAGCACACACCAGGCCACTGAAAAAGCCAAGCAAGAGTATAAGACCTTGAATTCAATATTCAGCATCAGCACACACAAAAAAATAAAATAAATATTGTAACAGTAAATATACTGTTCAGTGTTTGATCTTCACAATCAATTCCAAGTATAGGTGGGGTAAAGAATATGCTCAAGACTGATAAGTCAAAAACAAAGCTGATGAACAAAAGAACTGTCCACAGGGATACAATCCCCTAAGATTCCTGAATAGTACATAAATTAGCCCAGAGACCGCACCGCTAGTTACCAAGGAACACCTTATGGTGGCTGTGGCTATGGTTTTCTCTTAGAAATGTTCCATTTTCAAATGGCCTACAAAAAGTGTTTTATATGCAAAATGGAAATAGGACATAATCTAATTACATTTTGATAGCAAATACAAAAAAATTGTGAAGCCAGGAACCCATGGATCACACCTGTAATCTAGCTATTCAGGAGGCTGAGATCTGAGGTTCATGGTTAGAACCCAGCTCAAGCAGAAAAGGCCATGAAACACTTATCTGCAATTAACTATCCAAAAGGTAGAAGTGAAACTGTGGCTCAAGTAGCTGAGCACCAGCCTTGTACCAAAAACAAAAACACTAAAGGAAAATGCCTAGGCCCTGAGTTAAAGTGCTGGTACCAGCTCGAGAAAGAGATTAAAGGGAGGAAAGAAGGGAGGAAAGGGAAGAAGGAAAGAAGAGAGGGGAGGGAGAGAGGAAAGGGAGAGAGAAAGGAAGGAATGAAGGAAGGAAAATTGTGAAAGTTCAGAGGAAAAAAAATCAGAACACAACAGGTTTAGAAATTCTAAAATATAAAAATATTATTCTTTCTCTTTAGTGGTTAAATTGTAGAACTTTCCTTTTATTATTTGCTTTTTAAAAGCAATGAGAAAATTAAGCAGTAAATTCCAAATCTAACAGTAAACTTATGTGGATTGAAGTTCTTTTGCAAATATATAGAAAAGCAGTTATGTCTCAGATTTTACCTTTTTACTAAACAGTATGGATGCCCATAAGAAAGCCCACACAAAGTCACCACAAACTTAGAACTTTTTTTTTTTTTTTTGGGGTCCAGTCATAGGGCCTGAACTCTGAGCCTGGGCGCTGCACTTGAGCCATAGTGCCACTTCCGGCTTTTTTCTTTTTGCTTATGTGGTACTAGGGAATCGAACCTAGGGCCTCAGGCATGCAAGGCAAGCACTCTACCACTGAGCCATCTTCCCAGCCCAAACTTAGAACTTTTAAGTCAAACCAAAGGGGCCATAATCAAAATATGAAGGCCTATCAGAGACAAGGACATCAAGATCAAGTCATTTATCTTTGTTAAGTAGTATTTTCTAAACAAAACGTTTCATTTTCAACTTATCAACTCTAACTTGCTGCTTCATTTACCTATTATAAAATCACAAAATATGAAACAAATCTGAAAAAGGATGTTTACTAAAATTTTATAACAAGTCAGGCACGAGTGATTCATACCTGTAATCCTAACATGTTGGGAAGGTAAGTAAAATTTTATAACAAGTCAGGCACGAGTGATTCATACCTGTAATCCTAACATGTTGGGAAGGTAAGAGCTGAGGATCATGAGACTTTTAACTGCCAAAAATTCCGAAGTGGAACTACAGCTCAGATGGTAAAGTACAAGCCATGAGCAAAAAAAAAAAAAAAAAAAAAAAAAAAAAAAAAAAAAAAAAAAGAGAGAGAGAGAGAGAGAGAGAGAGAGAGAGAGAGAGAAATCAGAGACAGTGCCCTAGCCCTGAGTGAAGGCCCAGGCTTGGCTCAATAAATAAATAGATGCTATGACAGTAAAAGGTAGAATGTTGGGGAAAAACGACCGGCAGAAGGAGAAAGGACAAGCTGGGTGCCAGTGGCTACGCCTGTAATCCCAGATCCTCAGGAGGCTGAGATCTGAGGATTACAGTTCAAAGCCAGCCCAGGCCAAAAAGTCTATTGAGACTCTAATCTCCAATAAATCAGCAAAAAATTGGAGTAACACTGTGGCTCCAGTGGCAGAACATTAGCCTTGAGTTGAAGAGCTAAGGGACAGAGCCCAGGCCCAGAGTTCAAGTCCCACAACTGACCCCCCCCCAAAAAAAGGAACATAATTTCAACAATGTACATTATATGCATGTATGAAAATACAACTATGAAATCTCTGTAAATTTACAGTAATTAAAAATTATATGCATATGTGTACACCGTTATATGTTATAGACCGTGATAGACAATTTGCTCCAGGAAAGTTAGAATGAACTTGTGACTTTAAATGAGCATCATTATTCCAAAATACTGTGAAATTTGGGAAATTATGTAATCACTTAATCACAATTAAAAAAAAAAAAGAACCTCGGGGAAGGTAGGGAGGTAAGGATGGTAGGGGGAAAACAATGGAGGGGGTAGCAATGCTCAATAGGAAGTGTACTCGCTCCCTTGCTCATGTAACTGTAACCCTCTGTATAGTATCTTCACAATAAAAAATTAAAAAAAATTATATGCATACTATACACTACATATACTATATAGTATTTTTTAAGTTTCTAAAGTTGAACATTAATAAGAGACAAAAGCAGCAAAGTATGACTAAATTTTCAAGAGTTTGGAGAGTTCGAAGACATTCTCTCAATTAGCAAAACTAGTCAGCAAAATTCAAACTGAGCTGATCTAAACTTAGTAACACTACAATAACAGCCTTAGAAAAAAAATATGCAATGTTACTATTAATTTATAAATCCCAGCAAGTATTGCTCCCAAAACAAGTCTTTCAAAGCCATACAATTCTTACTGGCATTTTATTCAACACATACTTAGCATTAGTCTAAGTAATTATTATTATTATTTTTTAATTGTATTTTATTTTATTTGAGAACATACTGTACAGAGGGGCTACAATTACATGGGCAGGATAATGCATACATTTCTTACCAAGCATTGCAGGCTCCTCCTTTGTTTACCCTTCACTTCCCTTAAGTAATTATTTATGAAAGCACCTTAGCTGTGGCCTAAAGTTCTAAGATAGAAGATATCCCTATTTTACAAATTCAGAAGGACACAAAGGTAAGTAATTTGCTGAAAGTCACATAAAATAGGCAAATGTGACTGCTGTAATCTACTTGTATTAAATCCTGTGTCAAGTGTTACAAAGCAAATTCATCATCAACCCATGACTTTACTCTCCAAGCTTTTGGGAGGTACTGACTTTGCAAATGTAAATGGTATACTTAAAAGAACACTGATAATAGCTGGGCACCAGTGGCTCCTGCCTATAATCCTGGTTACTAAGTAAGCTGAGAGGATGAGAGCTGAGGACCACAATTTGAAGCCAGACCAGCAGGCAAGTCTATAGAACTCTGACCTCCAGAAATGAATCTATGGCTCAAGTGGTAGAGTGCTAACCTTGAATAGAACACCCCAGCCCTCAGTTCAAGCTCTAGGACTAGCAAAAAAACAAAACAAAACAAAAAACACTGAAGATCAAAAACATTAAAGTATACTTTGAAATAAAAATGCCACTAAATTTTTATGAAACAAGTAGTTTTTTTTTTTTTGGGGGGGGAGGTCGTGGGGCTTGAACTCAGAGCTTGGGCGCTGTCCCTCAGCTCTTCAACTCAAGGCTAGAGCTCTACCACTTACGCTACAGTGCCACTTCCAGTTTTTTGGTGGTTTATTGGAGATAAGATTTTCACAGACTTGGGGCTGGGAAGGTGGCTTAGTGGTAGAGCACTTGCCTTGCAATGCATGAGGCCCTGTGTTTGATTCCTGAGCACCACATAAGCAAAAAGAAAAAAAGCCAGAAGTAGCGCTGTGGCTCAATTGGTAGAGCGCTAGCCTTGAGCTGAAGAGCTGAGGAACAGCGCCCAAGCCCAGAGTTCAGGCCCCACGACCTGACCCTCCCCCCCCCCAAAAAAAAGATTTTCATGGACTTGCCTGCCTGGGCTGGCTTTGAACCAAGATTCTCAGATCTCAGCCTCCTGAGTAGCTAGGATTACAGGTGTGAGCCACCGGCACCCAGCTTAAAGCAGGTATTTTTAAATTTGAATATATCTTAATTTCCTTTATTTTGGTCAGTCATGGGCCTGAACTCTGGGCCTGGGCGTTGTCCCTCAGCTCTTCAGTTCAAGGCTAGCTACCGTTTGAACCACAGCGCCACTTCCAGCTTTTTTTGCTTAGGTGGTGCTTAAGTGGTGCTGAGGAACCCAGGGCCTCATGCAGGCAAGGACTCTAGCACTGAGCTACCTTCCCAGGCCTTAATTTCTTGATTATTAATAGCCTCGTTTTTTTTCCCCCTTAACCATCTTAATACCTAATTAACCAAGTAATACCTAATCAGTTTAGGTACCCAGTGTAATGCTGTGATTTAAATACAGACTTTGGGCTACATATGCTTCTAAGTGGTAACACTGCTCAGCAAGTTCAAGACCCTAGGTTTAATCTTCAGCATTGAAAATAAAAGTTCTCCATTTTTTAATGTTGGGGAAAGAATAGTCACTTTTAAATTTAAAATAGTAACCTAATGCTGGAGGTTTTAGCTCACTGAAGGAGCACTTGCCTTGTATGAACTAGGACCTCATTGGATCTCCAAGACTGTTAAAAGAAAAAAAAGAAGTAACAATGGTCTACATAAGTGCCCTATAAAACTGTAAGAATGTGTATATATATATACATACGCGTATATGAATATTTTACAAAATGCCTTAAAATCAGAGAAATCAGAAGTAATTTTTTTTTTTTGGGGGGGGAGGGAGGTCTGGTCATGGGGCCTGAACTCTGGACCTGGGTGCTGTCCCTCAGCTCTTCAGCTCAAGGCTAGCACTCTTCCACTTGAGCCACAGCACCATTTCCAGCTTTTTTCTTTTTGATTATGTGGTGATGAGGAATCGAACCCAGGGCCTCGGCCTCATGCATGCAAGGCAAGTGCTCTACCACTGAGCCACCTTTCCAGCCCACTCAGAAAGAATTTTTTAAAGTTACAAAAATAAAAAATTGGAGACTGGGAATGTAGCTTAGTGGTAGAGTGCGTGCCTAGCATGCCATGATGCCTTGGGTTTGATTCCTCAGTACCACATAAAAAAGCAAGAATTAGCGCTGTGGCTCTAGTGACTGTAGGGTGCTAGTCTTAAACAAAAAAGCTAAGGGACAGTGCCCAGGCCCTGAGTTCAAGCCCCAAACTGCCTCCCTTCCCCTCCAAAGAAAATTCAACTAATGCCAGCTACATTTAATACAGTATTTGTAAATTTGGTATGGCTCAGGATCATCCCCAAGGCTTGTTAGATTGTTGAACTCCATAGCTTACAGACTGACTCAGAAAGTCTTGGATAAGCCCTAAGAAATGTTTCTTTAGGGGCTGGGAAGGTGGCTCAGTGGTAGAGCGCTTGCCTTGCATGCATGAGGCCCTGGGTTCAATTCCTCAGCACCACATAAAAAGAAAAAAACCAAAGTGGCACTGTGGCTCAAGTGGTAGAGTGCTAGCCTTGAGCTGAAGAGCTGAGGGACAGCACCCAGGCCCAGAGTTCAGGCCGCTCCCCACAAAAAAGATGCATTGTACTTACAAATTTATCAATTTGTTGAATTGAAATCCCTTTGTACAACTAAAGACAATTTTTTTAAGTTTCAAAAAAATAATAATTTGTGGTATTTTATAATACCACTAACATGAAATGGCCAGAAATGGTGATTCAACCGTGTAGATTAGTGGTTGTTTAGAACTGAAGAGAATGGAATGATCATGAATACAAGAAACTGCTAAAATCTAATGAAATTCATATTAAAATCAACTTAGTGGTATACATTTTGTGTATATTATCACAGCGAAACATAACTGTTGAAAAAATTATGTGAGAGCTAGGATAATGGTACAGCAGTATAATCCTAGTTACTGGAGGGGCAGGTAGGACTGTAGTCCAAGACTAGCCTGAGGCAAAAATACAACTCCCTTTCCAAAAACAACCAGAATTTAAAAGGGCTGAAGGATAACTGATTAGTAAGCAGGAGGCTGAGTTCAAACCTCAGTACCACACATACACATTAATAACTGAAAGCTGGTTGCTAAGAAACATTAAATCAGACATTGTCATTGTAGCCATTTCTAGGAAAATAATTATAATTAGAAGAGGAATACCAAGCTTTGTTTCTCTTCATCCCAAATAAGCAAGCCTAAGCTACAGAAATTATTTTAAGTTCAAAACCAGTCAAATTATATAGTACTTAGAAGGCTACTAAATGATAGGTATATACAAATATAATCATTGGAAACCCATGAGATAGCTCCCAGAAAATCTTATGCATGTAAAAGTAACAGCTCAATTTTCAGCTAATTTTTGAAAAATTAAAATTGTCTCACCAAATCAGTTTGTGCCCATATCCACTAGGGACAGTAGAACAAATCAGAGTGGCTCTACTACCCATAAGCCTCTAGTACACTCAAAGGAACTGTCCAGATTTCATCTGCTCATATTTCGTACAATATAGCCTAAGGCCTAAAGCATAATATAAGATAATCCTTATGGAAATCACTTAGTTGGGCCAGGCACTGGTGGCTCACGCCTGTAATCCTAGCTACTCAGGACGCTGAGATCTAAGGATCGAGGTTCAAAGCCAGCCCAGGCAGGAAACTCCATGAGACTCTTAGCTCCAATAAACCACTAGAAAACCGGAAGTGGCACTGTGGCTTAAGCGGTAGAGTGCCAGCCTTGAGCTGAAGAGCACAGGGACAGAGTTTAGGCCCAGAGTTCAAGCCCCATGACTGACAAAAAAAAAAAAAAAAGAAATCACTTAGTTGGGCCAGAGGCATGACTCAATGGTAGAGCACCTGCCTACCAAGTACAGGACACTGAATTCAAATCCCAGAATGGGGGGGGAGGGGGGAAGAAAGTCCATGTAATTTTACTGAACAGAAATATTGAATGTCCTGTAAAAACTTCCCATACAAACTTTCCACCATTCTTTTGCTTCCTTCCCTGATTAAGAAAATTAAACTTTCAATCAAAATTAAACCTACAGTGCCTTTACTATCTAAAAGTAAAAGATACATAGTGCTTCCTCAACACAAAGAGGTAGCTTGAAAATTTATTCTAAAGTTCAAAAATAATTTTAAAGTTTTGTATTTCTTTCCTATTCCTCTTTAAATTAATCTCTACTTTTTCATTTTATGCACAATCCTGAAACTTCTAATTTGCATCTAAAAGCTAACAGGACTTACATCTCATGAGTTCCAAAAAAGAAAATGGGTAGTTTGTTTGTAGGTAGTTTTACAGCTCCATCAGGAACTTCATCTACCTAAAAGAAACATTAAAAAAAAAACTACCATCATTCAGTCATATACACTTCAACACATCTGAATAAGTTGATAACATATTCAAGACAGCTGAAGATATAAAATCAGACATTTTACAGGTTCCAAATCTTATTCCCCACTCTGAAACCTAAGAAGTTCCATAAAACAAAGGTGTCTTTTTCAAATTCACTTTGTTGCAAAACCAAAGCTAATTCAGTCATTTTTTTTATGCAGTCATGTTTCTATAATTTCTCTGCAGAAAGTTATGTGCCATGCTAGCAGTAGCAAAACACATGGAATATGTACCACCATTAACTTCCTCAAATCCCCAAATTCTCAATTCTTTTTTTTTTTTTTTTTTTGTCGGTCGTGGGGCTTGAACTCTGGGCCTGTGCGCTGTCCCTCAGCTCTTCAGCTCAAGGCGAGCGCTCTACCACTTGAGCTACAGCGCCACTTCCGGTTTTCTGGTGGTTTATTGGAGATAGGAGTCTCATGGTCTCTCCTGCCCGGGCTGGCTTTGAACCGCGATCCTCAGATCTCAGCCTCCTGAGTAGCTAGGATTACAGGCGTGAGCCACCAGCACCGGGCTCAAATTCTCAATTCTTAAACTTATCTTAATCCAAGTATTTCACATAAAGAATGTCAAAATCTACATGAAGAAATGCTCAACCTCTGTAGCCATAGAAGAAATGCAAATCAAAAAAACGTTGAGATACCACCTCACCCCATTTAGAATGGCTATAATCAAGACCTCTAATAACAACAGATGCTGGAGGGGATGTGGTCAGAAGAGAACCCTACTGCATAGTTGGTGAGAGTGTAAACTTGTTCAACCACTTTGGAAAGTACTATAGAGATTCCTCAAAAGACTCCATGAAGAGCTCCCCAATGACCCAGCAATCCCACTTTTGGGCATTTACTCAAATGATCACAAACAAGACCATACAAAAGCTACCAGCCCAACTATGTTTATTACAGCATTATTTACCATAGCTAATATATGGAACCAACCGAGATGCCCCTCAGTAGATGAATGGATCAAAAAAATGTGTTATATATAAAATGGAATTCTATGCTTCTATCAGAAAGAATGACACTGCCCCATTTGTTAGGAAATGGAAAGACTTGGAAAAAAATTATATTAGGGGCTGGGAAGGTGGCTCAGGGGTAGAGCGCTTGCCTTGTATGCATGAGGCCCTGGGTTTGATTCCTCAGTACCACATAAGAAAAAAGCTGGAAGTGGCACTGTGGCTCAAGTGGTAGAGCGATAGCCTTAAGCTGAAGAGCTGAGGGACAGCAGCCAGGCCCATCCATAGTTGAGGCCCCACGACCGAACCCAAAAAAAAGAAAAAAAGTAAGTGAAGCAAGCCAGGTGCAAAGAAACATAGGTCCCATTGATTTTCCTTATTTGCTATAACTACTATATATCTGAGACAAGCAGAAAAGGTCAAATAAGATGATATTAAGTGAAATGAACACCAAGCTAAGGAATCAAGTGTTTTTTTTTTCTTTCTTGCTATTGTTTGTAACGTATTTATAAGGTACCACGTGATTTTTTTTGTTTTTTTCTATGTCCCTCCCCCACGGTATAACCCATTTTCACTGTATTTGATGTTGGTATAATTTGGGAAGCAGAAGGGAAAAAATAAGTTGTTTAAACAGGGATACAGGCTGACCCATTGCAACAATGACATGTACAAGATGCTATGTCAAAAAACAAACTTTAAGGGCTAGGAAGGTGGCTCAGTGGTAGAGCACTTGCCTTGCATGCGTGAGGCCTGGGTTCGATTCCTCAGCACCACATAAGCAAAAAGAAAAAAGCCGGAAGTGGCACTGTGGCTCAAGTGGTAGAGCGCTAGGCTTGAGCTGAAGAGCTGAGGGACAGTGCCCAGGCCCAGAGTTCAGGCCCCATGACCAGACCCCCCCCCAAAAAAAAGAAAAACGAACTTTACAATTTGGGGGGGGGGTGTAAGTTGTATAGGTGGGAGGGAAGGGATGGTCGGGGGAAAACAAAGGAGGAAGCAATAATGCTTGATAAGAAATGTACTTATTACTTTGCTCATGTGATTGTAACCCCTCTGTACAGTATCTTCATAATAAAAAATTATTTTAAAAAAAAGAATGTCAATCTACTTCACAATTCTAAATGACATTCTAGAAAGCATAAACAGAGTAATGTAAAAGCTGACATTAACAAAAGTTTAAAGCAACACTTCCCACTCTGAAATGTATAATGAAAACATACTTCAATTGTATGGCTGAATCACATGGGGTTACCTGTTCCTTTATTAGTTTTCAATCTTTCAAGCCACCAAGCACTAGTATGTTCCAAGAGTTAAATAACATTTCTATTTGAAATTTCAAAAACATGGGGTTGGAGTTGTGGTTCAGGTGGTAGAGCACCAAGCCAATGAGCAAAAGTATCAGATTACCAGGGTCTGAGTCCCAATCTCAGAGAGGAGGACAAATACAAAACATTTTAATTAGAAAACAAGTTGACTGCAAATACAAGAGCTGACCCTAGTATCTATCTGTATAAGCATTACAGAATAGAAAATCTGGACTCATAATCTATAATAATGAGGGTTTCAGACAATAACAGAATAATCATCCAATAGTTCTAAGAACCTTAATTTCTCTACTTGTCCCCTCCATCCTTATACTATTATGTTGGTTCATATGCTTCTTTCTGCTAGTAAACAGCTTTAAGAGTTTGTTCAAACGCTTACTACGTGTAGGCAAATATTTTAAGTTATTTTCAAAAGTACTGCTAATAGGAAGAGGTGGCAAAGTTCCAAAACAGAAATGTACTCATTACTTATGAAATGGTAACCCCTGTACAAAACACTTTAATAATAACAAAATCTTATTTTTAAACTACCACTAGTGCCGGTGACAGTGGCCTGTAATCCTAGCTACTCAGGAGGCTGAGGATCGAGGTTCAAAGCCAGCCCAGGCAGGAAAGTTGGTGAGACTCAAGAGCACAGGGACAAGAAGCTTGCAATGTTTCAAAGTCAAAGCATATACAAAAGAGTTAAACAGATTTTCCTAAAGGGAACTGCTAGCTTAAAATACCAAAGGATTATTATATTAAGGATTATTCTAGTAAGACTCTACTGAAAAAGTAGACTAGGGGAAAAAAGGAAACAAACTGAAATTGATAAAGACCTGGAAGGAGAAGGGATCAAGGCACATTGGAAAAGTCCATCAAGCCACATACTGCAGATTTGGGCACACTACTGTACACATTGTTTTCATGAAAATATATAAATATAAAACAAAATCAATGAACAAAGTGATCTTTGTTGTTTTTTTTTTTTTTGGGTCCGGTCGTGGGGCCTGAACTCTGGGCCTGGGCGCTGTCCCCCAGCTCTTCAGCTCAAGGCTAGTGCTCTACCACTTGAGCCACAGCACCACTTCTGGTTTTTTTCTTTGTGCTTATGTGGTGCTGAGGAATCGAACCCAGGGTCTCATGCATGCAAGGCAAACGCTCTACCACTGAGCCACCTTCCCAGACCCCAAAGTGATCTTTTAATACTTGGGAAATACTTAGCTTCTCACTCCATGATTCTCTATCTAATGGGTATTCCCCCACCTCCTCTTCCTAGGTACCATAACTAGAACTGTGATTTATTTTTAAGAACTGTCTTTTTAAAGAAAATTAAGTATCAAATAGTTTGAAAATAAAACAACTTTGGAACATCACAGTTATATTTTGAAAAAAGGGTTTTGACTGTACCTAATTAATAGATCTCAATATTCCTGGGTTCTGAGGACCTGAATCCCACCATAAATTGATTAAAAAAAAAAAAAGAAAAAGAAAAAGACCTTTCCCTGAACTAAATTCAGAAAGTCTCATGAACTGCAATTTGTAATCCTTTTGTAAGCAAAAAGTGTAAAACAACTTCATCATAGCTGACACTCAAGAATTGATCATCTGCATTAGATTCCATTGGTATTTTGTATCTTACTCAAAAAATTAAAGAAATGGTAATGGTTCACTAAATTTTAAACATACAAACTCCTACTTGGGTCATTTCACCTACAATGGAACCACTCCCTAGCTTGTTTTCCACCAGCAGATCATTCTGTTTAACTCTTTCTGAAATGACTCAGGCCAAAAATCCTATCTGGAAAGGCTCAGCTTCATCTTCCAGTGGCGCCTATTTACAATCTTTCTTGGCAGTTGTAAACTACTTAGAAGTAGACATCATCTTATGCATTGCCTATACTTGGCAGATAATCAATTTTTCTACCAAATATTTAAATGGATGAGAAGAAGCAGGTGATGAACCCTGATGGAAAGATAAGGCATAGAAGGTCGGAGTGCTTGTCTATAATCCCAGCTATCATAGAGGTGAAGGTAGAAGGATCAGGAATTGGAAGCCAGCCTAGGCAACTCAGTGAGACCCTGTATTAAAGAATATAGATGGTTGCCCGGACTCACGCCTGTAATCCTAGCTACTCAGGAGGCTGAGATCTGAGGATCGTGGTCCAAAGCCAGCCCAGGCTGGCAAGTCCGTGAAACTCTTACCTCAAATAAACCACCAGAAAACTGGAAGTGGCACTGCAGCTCAAGTGGAGTGGTAGAGCTCTAACCTTGAGCTGAAGAGCTGAGGGACAGTGCCCAGGCCCAGAGTTCAAGCCCCATGACCGACCAAAAAAAAAAAAAAAAAAAAAAAGGTATATAGAGGATTAAGAATATAGCTCAGTGATAGAGCTCTACGTTCAATTCTCAGGAACAAAGACACATGCATGAGGATATTTTATCTTTATCAATTTTTCATGTACTAAGATGTTAACCCTTTCAAAGCACTGATTTTTCTTTTAGGACAAATACATTCATTTTAATGAAAATATTTTGCATTGTATTGGCTCAAGTGGTAGAACACTGACCTAATACATGCACTGAGTTCAAACCCCAGTCCTGTACTACCCCAAAATTAACGACAATCCCTTCCTTTATATTTTAATATAATTATTCATCTTAATACACAATAGTACTAACATACCTTACACTTTGTGATTTTATAATTATATAATTATATATTCTATATATAATATATATTATATATAATACGTATAGACATTTCATGTGATGTTTTAAATCTGATGTAAACATAGTGAGAATTAGCAAAAATATAGGGAAATATAATAAAAATAAAGAACATTAGTGAACAAATGCAACAGTGGTATTCACTATGTTGAAAAGTGAACTATATAACTTGTGAGTGAGGACAGGATGGAAAAACAGAGAGAGGGAAGAGGTGACATTGTCCAAAAGAAATATCCTCTTGGGGGGCTGGGAAGGTGGCTCAGTGGTAGAGTGCTTGCCTCGCATGCATGAGTCCCTGGATTCAATTCCTCAACACCACATAAACAGAAAAAATTGGAAGTGGCACTGTGGCTTAAGTGGTAGAGTGCTAGCCTTGAGCTGAAGAGCTGAGGGACAGAGTTCAAGCCCCACAATGAACAACAACAAAAAAGTACTCTTTTCCTAACTTATTGTAACTGTAATTCCTCTGTACCTCACCTTTATAATAATAATAATAAGTTTTTGTAAGAATAGTAATCAAAGATCCAGTTCAGTCAGAGGCGTGATAAAGTCAGTGTAAGTTTTCCACCGTGAATATCAAAAAGCAATCAGAACCTGGGTGCCTATAATGCTAGCTTCTCAGCAGACTGAGTGTTGGAAATCTCCATTGGAAGGTACCCAGAGCAGGAAATCCTGTGAGACTCTATCTCCAATTAACCAGTGACATGTAGGAAGTGGAGCTGTGGCTAAATTGGTACAGCACTAGCGTTGAACAAAAATAGTAAAGGGAGATGCCCAGGCCCTAAATTTAAGCCCCAGGACCAGTTATACCCCCAAAAACACAAAAAAACAATGAGGGCTTTGACCAGTAGGTTAAAAAAAAATTTTTTTAAATGGGGCAGGGAGGGATGTAGTTGTGGAGATGGGAGGGAAGGGATGGCAGGGAAAAAACAAAGGAGGAGGTAACAATGTTTGATAAGAAATGTACTCATGCCTGGCACTGATGTTTCACTCCTGTAATCTAGCTACTCAGCAGGCTAGATCTGAAGGTTGAGGTTCAAAGCCAGCTGGAGCAGGAAAGTTTGTGAGACTCTTATCTGCAATAAACCACTAGAAAATCAGAAGTGGCGCTGTGGCTCAAGTGGTAGAGCGTTATCCTTGAGCTGAAGAGCTGAGGGATAGTGATGAAGCCTGAATTTCAAGCCCCATGACCAAAAAAAAAAAAAAAAAAAAAAAAAAGCATGTAATTCTTTTGTTATATATGTTGTTATCTCTAGTGTCAGCTGTGCATTTCTCCTATAGAAACTGAGATTTGAGTAAGTTTTTTTGGGGGGTCAGGTCATGGGGCCTGAACTCTGGGCTTGGGCACTGTCCCTCAGCTCTTCAGCTCAAGGCTAGCGCTCTACCACTTGAGTCACAGCGCCACTTCCAGGTATTTTCTTTTTCTTTTTTTGCTTATGTGGTGCTGAGGAATCGTACCGAGGGCCTCAGGCATGCAAGGCAAGTGCTCTACCACTGAGCCAACTTCCTAGCCCTTGAGTAAGTTTTTAATGGCAGCAGTGCAGGTGGATTTTGGAAATACTCATAAGTCAGCTCCTTCTTGTAGTCATGAATAAATCTTTGAGCAGTAGAAGGCTAGTTACTTCAAAGAGGAGGGATGGGTAAAAATTATTTTGGAGATACTTGGGGTTCACAATTTTTAGGTTTATGTAATTCTGAAAGCTCTCAACCAAGGTCCTTTATTTCCTAATTATCTCCAAATTGAAACTTTTTAGGAGAAACTTGGTTAGACTCACCATTAAAGATAATTCAGTGTTCAGCATAATTAGAGTCTGGTTCTTGAACTTGTATGTTCTAGGGCTACAGGATATAAGAGATTCTTTAAAAGCCACCATGGAAATTCTCTGAGTTTTCTGAGTATCTTCTAGTACTGAGGCTTGAAATTAGAGCTTCTCACTCTTCTTTGGCTTGCTTGCTCATAGCTGGACACTCTGCTACTTAAGCCTCACCTTTAATTCTGGCTTTTTGCCGGTTAATTGAAGACTTTTCCTTCAAGTTTCAGCCTCCTGAGTAGCTAGGACTATAGATTTAAGTTACTAGTACCTGACTTTTTGTCTGTCTTGAGCTGTGTTCCTGAATCCCTGAGATTGTTTTTGCAAATTGTTTAGTAATATTTAGTCTTTTGGCAAAGATAATGCAATAATGGTGAGTTGCTTTTCTACTTCATTTTCTAACTGTTTGGTTTCAAATGGCACTTCATCTTAAACAGCTTTGCATGATAATTTAATTATCTGTGGTCCTGCTGTGTATTGTGGATTACTAGTGGATTACTTGCTGCAGGATCTTCACTATAGTTAGACTTACCTAAATTAGCCCCCCAATGTCAGAAACCCATCTTGAGACCATTTCTGATTCCAAGATGTGAGTATTATTATTGAAGTTTGATCACAAAAATGGAAGCTGAATCAATTAACTTCATTGGAGACATCAGTAGAGCGTATTGATATAAAGATCCAAAGAAACACAGTGGACATTAAAGTAACCTATAAAGCCAGAATTATTTGGAGAGATCAAGGAATAGAGAAGGAACAACTATTTAGAATTATTTACAACCTGAAAAAAAAGGGAGAATGCCTGTGTATAGAAAATGAAAACGATCTGGATGGATTTGAACCAAACAAGGAAAAAAACTAACACAAAAGAGGATCCAGTGCTAACTACTTTAGTATTATGAAAGGTGAGGGAATGGGCAGGGAGTAATGGAATGAAGCTGGAACAAAATATTAGAGTTACCTTAAATTTATAAATAAGGTGATTTTTTTTCTTTTTAAATTTTTGTCTATTGCGGGGCATGAACTCAGGGCCTGGGTGCTGTCCCTGAGCATTTTTTTTCTCAAGGCTAGCACTCTACCTCTGAGTCACAGCAACACTTCTGTTTTTTTGAGTGGTTAATTGGAGATAAGTGTCTCAGGGACGTTTCTGCCCCTGCTGGCTTTGAACCATGATCCTTAGCTAGGATTACAGGTGTGAGCCACTGGGGCCTGGCTGTTTCTCTTCTTACATGCTAATGGACATTTGTAAATTACTATGTCATATGGTTTTTTCTTTCTCCTTCCCCACTTTTTTGCCCTTGTGGTGAATATTGAACTCAGGATCTTGTGTATACTATGCTCTGTCACTGATCCATACCTCCAAACCTCATTATTTATTTGTTTGTTTTTGTTGGCTGTGGGGCCTGAACTGGCACTGTCCCTCAGCTCTTCTGCTCAAGTCTAGTGCTCTACCACTTGAGCCACAGCCCCACTTCCAACTTTTTCTGCTTATGTGGTGCTGAGAAATCAAACCCAGGGCCTCATGCATGCAAAGCAAGCACTCTACTACTGAGCCACCTTCCCAGCCCCACTCACTGGTTCTTTATTTGTGAAGAAAGAATGTAGTTTCTGCCACATACATATTAATAGCAGCTAGTAGTAATTTCTGATGTGTCTTTCAGAAGTCCCTTTGTCTTTTCTTTCCTTGTTTGATTTTGACCCTAGGGCTTGAACTTAGGGTTAGGCACTGTCCCTGAGACATTTTACTCAAGGTTAGTAGTCTACAACTTGAGCCACAACCCCACTACTGGCTTTTTTGGTAGTTAATTGAAAATAAGAAACTCTTGGGCTTTCTTGCCTAGACTGGCTTCAAACCATGATCTATAGATCTCAGCTTCCTGAGTAGCTAGGATTATAGGCATGAACTACTTTCACACAGCCTTTTGTCTTTTCTTTATTTGATAGATATATAGACCACAGTCTGATATAGTAAGCAGTTTAACTGGATTTTGTGAGGTACTCTTATAAAACTGAACCTATATACCTTCTGTAGAATTTAATTCCTTGACTCAGTAGTTCAGTAACATTTGGTTTGTATCTTTCACAGTGCTTACCACATAAGTATTTAATATGAATCATTGATTAAATCATATGATTTTAGAATTAGAAAAAGGACCTTTTAAATCATCTAGTTCTCTCTGACCTATTTCATAATTGTTAATGGAGGATCATATATTAGTAGTTTGTTATGATTTTTGCAGAGTTGCCACTTTTTTTAGGGGAGGGGGTCAGTCGTGGGGCCTGAACTCTGGGCCTGGGCGTTGTCCCTCAGCTCTTCAGCTCAAGGCTAGCGCTCTACTACTTGAGCCATAGTGCCACTTCCAGCTTTTTTCTTTTTGCTTATGTGGTGCTGAGGAATCGAAACCAGGGCCTCATGCATGCAAGGCAAGCCCTCTACCACTGAGCCACCTTCCCAGACCCAAGAGTTGCCACTTTTATTACTATATGTTTTGCCACTGATGTCATAATCAACAAAAAATAATATAGACAATGTTTAATAAATTGTACTTTTAGCCAGGTGTTGTCTGTAATCCTAGCTACTCAGGAGGCTGAGATCTAAGGGATGTGGTTCAAATCCAGCCCAGGCAGGAAAGTCTGTGAGACTCTTATCTCCAATGAACCACCAGAAAACCAGAAGTGGCGCTATGGCTCAAATGGTAGAGCACTAGCCTTCAGCTGAAGTGCTGAGGGACAGCACCCAGACCCAGAGTTCAAGCCCTATGACCACCCCCCACCCACACAAACAAAATTGTACTTTGATGCAGTTTTCTTTGTGATTATGTTTATAGAATAGAAGTAGAGAAAATAAGTTTTGTGGGTTTTTTTGTTGGTCGTGGAGCTTGAACCCTGGGCTTGGGCGCTGTCCTTGCGCTCTTCAGTTCAAGGTGAGTACTCTACTGCTTGAGCCACAGCGCCACTTCCAGCTTTCTAGTGATTTATTGGAGATAAGAGTCTCATGGACTTTCCTGCCTGGGCTGGCTTTGAACCGTGATCCTCAGATCTCAGCCTCCTGAGTAGCTAGGATTACAGGTGTGAGCCACCGGCGCCTGGCTGAGAAAATAAGTTTTAATTACTTATGTTTCATGTTCTTTAAGTACTTACTTATCATTAAAAGGCATGATTTTTCTTTATTTGTATAACAATTCATATGAGAGTTTAAATGTTTTTGGCTAAGCTTGCTAGTTTACTTGTATTCTGCTACTTGAGCCTTACCTCTAGCCAAGCTTTTTGCTACTTATTTTGCTACTTATTTTGGAAAGGGAAGTCTCATGGACTTTGCTGGGCTGGCTTTGAGCCTTTGTCTTCTGCATAAAGTAGCTCTGGGTTACTAGGATTACAGGCATGAACTATAGGTGCCTGGCTTTACGAGTTGTTGTTTTTTTCTCCCTCTAAAGCAAGGAACTACTGAATATCATTTGATACAATAATATTTCTAGTGTTTCAGAAAATACAAATTTGTGAATTCTTACAAATGTATGGAATCAAGTTTTTCTAAGAAGTTTAAATGGTTAAGTACATGATATCACTATCTTAGAAACATGTTTTAATGTTATCTGTTAAGCTTACAAATTTGTTTTTACTTGTCAAGCTATGAGAGCCAGATTGCCAAGCTGCGGTCTGAGGTTGAAAAAGGCGAAGCATTACGACAAAGTCTGGAATATGATCTGGCTGTTGCTAGAAAGGAAACTGGCCTTGGAAGATGAGCTGCTGAAGAGCAATTAGCTGAAGCCCACAGGATCCAAGAAAAACTTCATGGTAAGAATATTGTTATTTCGGGGCTGGGAAGGTGGCTCAGTGGTACAGCGTTTGCCTTGTACTCATGAGGCCTTGAGTTCGATTCCTTAGCACACCACATAACCAGAAAAAAAGGGCCAGAAGTGGCGCTATGGCTCAAGTGGTAGAGTGCCTGCCTTGAGCTGAAGAGCTGACAGCGCTCAGGCCCAGAATTCAGGCCCATGACCGGACCACCCCCACCCCCCCAAAAAAAGAATATTGTTATTTGTTTTAATGTTTAGGGCTGTAACATTATTCTAGAGCATTGCTTGATGTGTAAATTTGTGTAGGATCAAAGGGAGGGTTTGGTTCATTGATGGACTTTGCTGAGTGTGCATAAAATCTGGCAATTCTGTGAATACTTACTTACTTTAGATTCTTTAAAAAAAATTTTATGATGTTGAGGATCCAATCCAGGGCCTTGTGTGTGCTAATTAATTATTCATCCTCCTTCAAAATGTATTTCAAGGGCTGGGAAGGTGGCTCAGTGGTGAAGCGCTTGCCTTGCATGCATGAGGCCGTGGGTTTGATTCCTCAGCACCACATAAGCAAAAAAGAAAAAAGCTAGAAGTGGTACTGTGGCTCAAGTGGTAGAGCACTAGCCTTGAGCTGAAGATCTGAGAGACAGCGTCCAGGCCCAGAGTTCAGGCCCCACGACCTGACCAAAAAAAAAACAAAAACAAAAAAATGTATTTCAAAATTACTTTTGCTTCCTACTACTACCATTGTTAAAGAAGGTCTTCCAAGAGTACAAAGATACCCTGGATTCTAAGGCATATTGGAAAAGACTGGAGCAGATAAATTAGATCAGTCAAAGCATTGCAAAAGTACTTAGAAGGACCAAGAGACATACAAGTCTTCTCAGACACAGTCAAAAGATTAAACCTACAGATGTAGGGATAGATGAGGAAGAAGAAATAAAAACTAAAGGCTTTGAAAACCTATTCAACAAAATAATAGCAGAAAATGTTTGAGAAATAGAGTATCATCCTTGTGCTGGAGGCCTACCATACTCCAAACAGGCAAGATTAGAAAAGAAATGCTCCTAGATACAGTATAGTAAGCTATCTAAATATACAGAATATCGAAAATGTCAAAAGAGAGGAAGCAAGTAACTTACTATCACAAGCTCCTTGTAAAAACAGCAGATTTCTCAACACAGATAACTAAATGCAAGGAGGACTTGGAAAGACATTATTCCAGACCCAAAAGACAACTGTCAACCCAAACTATTTTACATAGTGAAGCTATCCATAAAAATTGGTTGAGAAATAACAACATTCCACAAAAAACAAAAACTACTGGAATTTATGGCTTTCAAACTAGCACCACAAAAGGTAGTTAGGGAAAAATTACCCGCAGAAGAAGCAAACATCACAAAAAAACAAAATGCCAGGAAACATGGCATACTTCTCTCAATACTGACATTGAATGTTAAAGATCTTAGTTCTTTAGTCAAAAGACATACACTAGTCAGGTTCTGGTGTCTCACATCTGTAATCCTAGTTACTCAGGAGGCTGAGATTTGAGGATCGTGGTTCAAAGCAAGCCTGGGCAAGAAAGTCTATTAGACTCTTGCCACCAATTAACCATTAGAAACCTGGAAGTGGAGTGGTAGCTCAAAGTAGTAGAGCACTAGCCTTGAGCAAAAAGAGCTCAGAGAAAATGCCCAGGATGCGAGTTCAACCCCCATGACTAAAAAATCGAAAGATGCGAGTTCAACCCCCATGACTGAAAAATCGAACAAACAAAACCCTCAAAAAACATAATGGATACTTAGATCAAAAAACAATACCTAAAACAAGACCTAACTCTTTGTTGCCTATAAGAAACACATGGCTTGGGGTAAAAGAATGGGAAAAAAGACCTTCCAAGCAAATGGACTTCAAAAGTGTTCAGCATTAGCCATATTTATATCTGATACTATAGATTGCAAGCTAAAAATTAGTCTGAAGAAACAAAGTCGCTTCATATTAATGAAGGTAATGATCCATGAAGAAAAATTATGATTGTTAATATATATGCACAAAATAGCTCACACTCAGATTTATTAAATATTTCTGAACTTATAAACTTTGGTAAATAATAATGAGAGACTTCAGTATTTCACTTTCACAGATAGGTTATCCATACAAAAACATCAGTAAAGAAATCCTAGAATGGCAGCATTAAATGGCAGTGTAGACAAAATGAAATCATCAGACATCTATAGATGTTACAACACAATACACATTCTTCTTGGCAGCTCATAAGACTTTCTAGAATATATAGGAAGTCTGAGAAAATATAAGAAAATTGAAATATTCTATCAGACCAAAATGGAATTAAACTAGATCTCAACAGAAAAAAGATACTACAAACAGTATTCAAACATAGACATCAAACATAATACCAAACGTCAAATTATCTTGAAGAACCAGGGTAAGCTGGGCGCTGGTGGCTCATGCCTGTAATCCTAGCTACTCAGAAGGCTGAGATCTGAGTATCATGGTTCAAAGCCAGCCTGGGCAGGAAAGTCCATGAGACTCGTATCTCCAATAAAACCACTCGAAAACGGAAGTGGCACTGTGGCTTAAGCAGTAGAGCGCTTGCCTTGAGCTGAAGAGCGCAGGGACAGCGCCCAGGCCCCCCCATGACTGACCCAAAAAAAAAAAAAAAAAAAAAAAAGAATCATGGTAACAAAAACATGGTATTGGCACTGTATGTATGTATACTTTACAGGAAATCATGTCATTTACAGGAAAGTGAATGCAATTGGAGGACATTTGTTCAGAAAACAAAATATCACCTTTTTAGTTATATGAAAACTATATATATTGGCAAGAACAAAATATCCTAAATTTCTAAAATTCTATATTTTCATACTGTTAGACCAAAAAGGCTATAGGTTCTTATCTTTTAAAAATATGCACACATAAGTGCTTTGCTTTTTGTTTGCTTTGTTTTTTTGTTGTGCTGGGAATAAAACTCAGTTGCTTGGCAAGCACCATCTATCTATGTATCTATCTATGTATCTATCTATGTATCTATGTATGTATGTATGTATCTATCTATCTATCTATCTATTTGTCAGTTGTGGGGCTTGAACTCTAGGTCTGGGTGCTGTCCCTGAACTCTTCAGCTCAAGGCTAGCACTGTATCATTTGAGCCATTGTACCACTTCTGGTTTTCTGGTGGTTTTATTGGAGATAAGAGTTTCATGGCCTTTCTTGTCCGGGCTTGCTTTGATTGGTGATCCTCAGATCTCAGCCTCCTGAGTAGCTACCAGTGCCCGGCTAGGCAAGCACTATCCCTCTTTTCTTTTTAATTCTGATCAGAGATCTCAAACTGCTTTTCATAAATAAATAAATAAATAAATAAATAAATAAATAAATAAATAAATAAATAAATAAATAAATAAATCACAAACTGCTTTTCATAAATAAATAGCATACACATTACTATACTGCTGAACCAAATTACAAAAGAGACTCAGAGACAAAGGTATAGTAGAGGGTGCATAATTTTTTTTTAAGGATATGACAATAAAGTGTCTTTTTATTCTCTTCCTCTGAAAACTTGCATGGAGAAATTAAACCAAGGAAAGAAAAGTAATAAAATTTATAGGCCTCAGGGGTCTCAAAGGAAAAACAGAATAAAATCAGGTATCCACTAATATGCTCAGACATTGCACACTTATTGGTCCTGAATCAAAAATTAAGAATGGTTTCTAAAGGGATGGGGAAAACATCCCCTACCCTTTACAAATTTAAATAGAGGGCAGCAGACATGCTTTACACTCCAAAACTATGGTAGCAGTCATTCTCAATGTGATCAAGGTAAATGTAGAATGGAGATGTTCTAAACACAGCTATGATTCTGCAAATCTTAAAACACACTAAAACCATGATTACATTGAAGGAAAATGCACAAATAGGGATTTTGAGGGGTTTTTTTTCATTTGAAGGTAATCTTAATGCTATTAAATTCACAAATATGCTAATTTAAATACCCAATCCTATGTATCTAAAACACACAATGCATACATGCAAGTATCTATTCTCTCCACATGTCAGCGCCCATTCTTATCATGGTTTGGAAATGAGAACAGATTCCCCTTAAACTGCAAGTCAGTAGGTGTTTCTTTACAGTTAACTTTAGCAAAATTCATACAAAATAGTAATTAACAATGATCTTTACTTGTTAACTCACAAGGAAACACCTTCAAAACTGCATTTTGTTAAAGTTTCTGTACTAAAATGTAGAAAAACTGAACTACACAAATATTGAAAAATTAAAAATTCCTTAATTTTTTATTCCTGGTACCACTACCACAATTCACAGGGCAATATAGCTGATGTAATGAAAAGACAAAGACAAAGCTACAACAGATAAAAGACCTCAGGAATATACATCTAATTGACACGACGTTGCATTAATCAATAGCTGCACTTTTTGCAAACTGTGGCTATGACAGTCCTGAACAAGAAGGGTTTCCTGTTTAAGCTGCAGTAACTTTTCTGACTATGGATCATCGTTCCTTCTGTGGCAGATTTTTACAGTTCCTCTAAGGCATTTGGGACGACTGTCTCAAAGTAAACTGCAGCTTTCCTGACAACTCCTCGCTCTCTCTCTCCTGCTAAGAACTGTAGCCTTTTTTTCTGTTGTTTTAAAACCTTCTACTACCATATCCACCACTTCCACCACCAGATCCATAACCACCACCATATGGACTGCCAGAGCTTCTTCCACCAAAACTGTCCCCTTTCATGGGTCCATAATTTGATTGCTGTTGTCCACTGTAATTTCCAAAATCATTATAGTTACCACCACCAAAATTTCCTCCTTCATTGTAACCATCATATCCTCCTCCACCACCCCCATATCCTCCACCTTGGTTTCCATAACCTGGTCCACCACCACCATAGCCTCCTCTACTACTATAACCAGGACGGCCACCATAGTTGCCACCATCACCTCCAAATCCATTGTATCCACCATCACCTCCTCCATAGCTACCTCTGCTGCCACCACCTCCACCATCATAGCCTCCTCTTCCACCAAAGTTTCCATCACATCCAAAATTATCTCCACCACCTCCAAAGTTTCCTCCACGACCCATAATGTTGCCAGATCCACCTCTACGACCTCTTTGTGATCCAGAAGACTGCATCTCTTGTTTAGAAAGGGCCTTTTTCACTTCACAATTATGCCCATTAATAGTGTGGTATTTCTGAACAACAATTTTATCAACTGTATCATGATCATCAAAAGTTACAAAGGCAAATCCTCTCTTTTTTCCACTCTGCCGGTCTTCCATAACTTCTATGGTTTCAATCTTGCCATATTTTTCAAAGTAGTCTCTCAAATTATATTCTTCTGTATCTTCTTTAATACCACCAACAAAAATTTTCTTCACTGTTAGATGGGCTCCTGGCTTCACAGAATCCTCTCTAGAAACCTCTCTCTTTGGTTCCACAACACGCCCATCAACCTTGTGGGGTCTAGCACACATGGCTGCATCCACCTCTTCAACACAAGAGTAAGTCACAAAACCGAAGCCCCTGGAACGTTTTGTCTGAGGATCTCTCATTACCACACAATCTGTGAGTGTGCCCCATTTCTCAGAATGTTCTCTTAAACTATCATCTGTAGTTTTGAAGCTCAGACCACTAATAAACAACTTCCGCAGCTGCTCTGGTTCCTTTGGATCATGGCCCTCCTCCCCCCAGTGACAGGAGCGACAGCCAGAGTCAGGCTGGGGGCGACCCGGGCGGCGGTTTTACCTCCATTTTGAGACCGGACTGGCCTCTTCCAACTCGAGTTCAATATGGGACCGAGAGGAAGAGGCCAAGGGTGCATAATTTTGAAACATATTTTGGAAGGGTATAAATTTGATTGAAAGAGATGGCTTGCAGCTATGAAAATTGAACAAGGAAGCATGTTGAAATTGTTTTGGGATGGTAGGAAGGGGAGAAGGGGGAAAGGAAATTGATATAAGGGGTGAGATTGATTGGGACATATTTTAAACATGTCTGGAAATATAGCAGGTGTGAGCAACTGGTGCCCTGCTCCTTTTTATTTGTATATGAAATTACTCTCCCTTCAAGAATGCTGATACAGTTAATTCCCCTCATTAGAAAATAAAGTTCTAGCTTTCTTTGTTTGTATGAGCTTTCTTCTTTTATGTATGTGTGGTACCAGGGTTTGAGCCTAGGGCGTAAGGTTTGCAAAGTGGTGCTCTATGGCTTAAGCCACAACCCAGCACTGAGGCATGTAACTTTAAAGACATTTTTACATGTAGCTATTACAGCCTTGACACTGAAGACTTTACCTGCTCAAGGAGAGTTCCCCATTAGACCTCCCTTGTACTGGATCCTCTTTATACATTCATATTCCGTAGAAATACCAGTAGAGTGCCCCTGAATTGTCTTCCCCTAGAGCTTCTACACGGAGACTGTCTGCATCCAGACCCTTGGCAGAAAAGGAAGGAGGGTTGGGGAAAACAATGAACTAAATAAATGGAAGAAAACTTCAATACACGAACTTATCACCTGTTTCAAAATGCCAAGTACAGGATATCATTTTTCCATCTGGGCAGATAAAACACAGAATGGGATGGGGGTACCTTCTTCGAAGAACAAGATATAGAAATACTTGAAATGTTCCCTACCCCAACCACGGCTCCCACCCCTCCAAAAACGGAGAATTCCAATGAATGGTCTGACTACCTGGCTTAGATTTACTTTATATGTACACAAAAGGTAGTGGGTAGGATAAGATGTTCTAAGGCTCTGTCCCATGTAATCCACTATGGCAGCTCAGTCAGAACCCACAGCAACATTCTGCTCCAGCTGAGACTCCCAATTTACCCCAGGGCCTGACCTAGGCTGGAGTCCTGAATGAAGACTACTTCTAAATGACATGACCAAGAAAGGACTAGAAGTCATCACCAGGTCTAATCCTGTATGATCCGGACACCTGCCAGCCGGGCATCCGTGGCTCATGTCTGTCATCCCAGCTACTCAGGAGGCTGAGGTCTGAGGATCATGACTCAAAGCCTGCCCAGGCAGGAAAGGCCATGAGCCTTTTTATCTCCAATTCATGACCAAAAAGCCAGAAGTGGAACTGTGGCTCAAGTAGTAAAGCATTAACCTTGAGCAAAACAAAAACAAAACAAAAAAGGCTCAGGGACAATGTCCAGGCCCTAGTTCAAATTCCTACCACCCCCCCCCCCAAAAGATCCAAGAGCTCTTACGTCTAACTAACCACTAAAAGATAGAAGCAGCACTGTGGCTCAAGTGGTAGAGCACTAGCCTTTAGCAAAAAAGCTTAGGGACAGTGTCTAGGCTCTGATTTCAAAGCTCCATTCTCAACTACTGGGTTTTTACTGTGCTAGAGAAAGGGCTTTCAGGGAAGCACCTTGAGTAGATCGAAGACATCATCTGCATCTAGCCGGTAATCACAGAGGCGGTGCAGAATCTCCACACGGGTACGAAGAGGCAGGTCTTGGAAACTGGCTTCTCTCAGGGGGTTGGGTTTCCCCTCCTCAAGCTCCCAGCAGTAGTTGATAATGTCTTCCAGGTAGCTGTGGAATGTCTGAGGCCTATCCATAAGGCCCAGACAAAAATACATGAATGTACACAAAGCTGTGGCTTGAGAGCTGACAAACTTATCAATGGCAACAAGGAGGATCTGACGGTCTTGGCTGCTTTATGTATTAGACCAACTACATGAAGTTCCAAAGAAGATAAACGTGTCCTAAGAGCTCCCCACAGAGAACTCTTAAAACACAGGCAGCAGCACACGCAAGTCAACAGCAAACTACGAAGTGGAGACAACTGTCTAATCTTTTGCTCATCCTATTTATTTATTTATGCATGCATGCCTGGGCATGGTCCCTGAATTCTTCTGCTCAAGGCTAGTGCTCTACCACTTGAGCCACAGTGCCATTTCTGGTCTTTTCTGTGTATGTGGTACTCAGGAATTCAAATGCATGCTAGGCAAGCACTCTACAACTGAGCCACATTCCCAGCCTCCAAATACTCTTAAAGATCCATTTTCTCTTTACTTTCCTATTCAAAATATTAGGAAAGACCACTGGTTGTAAGTTAGTATTGCATGAATAAAGAGACGAAGACCTACTTGAAGTTACCTGTTTCTTATAGCAAAGAAACCAAGACAGAGCAGTAGAAAGAGAATGAAAACAAGGATGAGTCAACTGCTTTCTAACACCCAAGGTTAGCCACTTGATAGAAGTCAGCAAAGAGCTCTTCAGCCAGCTTCAGACAGACGACACTTCCCTTCTATTGGCCAGCCCACAGACAGAGGCAGAGGGCTGGGGTACTGGCCACTTTTAAGGGTCAGCTGGCTGGAACTGGCAGAATTCATGACTAGGCAAAGCAACTGATTTAACAGCTGCAATGTGTTTGGGATATCATAGAAAACAGGCAGCTATTGACCTCTTAGAAGCACATGTCAGGGACATGAAAAGGTATCCAGTCTCCTTACTAAGGCAAAGAACCATACACAATGCAGACTAAGTGAAAAGTAGAATCGCCTCCTTCCACACGCTTCAAGCATTGGTGAGGCTTAACTAATGCATGCACATGATTGATGAGACAATATTTAGCAGGAGTTCTTGTAAATCAGCAAGTGAAGAGGTTGTATAAGATAATCTGAGGCCTGCGGTAGAGCGCAGCAGTGCACCATCCCCAGTACTGGAGCCACAGCCACTGACTGACAGTGTCTATCCTTTATTTGTGTGGGTAGATGTGAATCCTGAGGCTTGAACTCAGGACCTGGGGGTGCTGTCCTTGAGCTTTTTTGCTCAAAGCTAGGGCTCTACCACTTGATCCACAGTTCCACTTCTGGTACTTTTACTTGTTAATTGGAAATATAGAGTTTCATAGGTTCTTGCCTAGGCTGGCTTGATCTGCAGATCTCAGACTCCTGAGTTACAGGTACCCAGCTTGAAAGTGTTTCTTCTTTAAGATCACAGAACCTAGGCCAAAATAGCTAACAGATCTTTTGTTTTGTTTTGGACAGGACTTTACAATGTAGCTAAGCCTGTGGATGAAATCTGAGGATCATGGTTCAAAGCCAGCCCAACAGACAACCTGAGATTCTTATCTAAAACAAAACAAAACAAAAACAGCAAAAAAAATCCTAGATGGAGGTATGGCTCAAGGCATACAGCACCAGCTGTGAGCTAATCTTAGGACCAACTCAAAAAATACTGAAATTGGAATTTTGCAATAATAAATGGGGTGATTTGACAAGAATACCTAGAGAAGTTCTATAAACACCTAACAACAAGACATCACACAGGTGCTGCCCCAAGCTACATCACACGGCTGAGATGACCTGGGAAGACCATGGTTTGAGGCCAGCCAACCAACAAACACAGAATTGGGCATTCCACGCCTGTCATCCCAATTCTGAGGAAGGCTAAGATCTGGAACAGTAGGGCTCCAAATCAAGACAGCCAAAGGAAAAAAATCCTGGGACTTCTTATCTCGGCAGAAAATGCTAGCCCTAAATGCAGCGAGAAGACAACTTATAAGAAGCTAAATCTGGAAAAATCGCTAAAAGAAAGCATGTGAAAATGATCCTTTTGTAGTATCACTGATTTCGCACACAGAAAAAAATGTGAAATATATAGGAAAAAATATATTACATTGACTTGAACTAAATGAAACTTTTTTTGGAGGGAGGGAGGTCATGGGGCTTTAACTCAAGAGACTGGGCACTGTCCCTGGGGTCTTTCACTCAAGGCTAGCACTCAAAGCTAGCTCTCTATCACTTGGAGCCACAAAGCCTCTTTTGGTTTTCTGGTAGTTAACTGGAGAGATGAGTCTTAGGACTTTCCTGCCAGAGCTGGCTTTGAACCACAACCTTCAGATCTCAACCTCCTGAGTAGCTTGGATTACAGGTGTGAGCCATCAGTGCCCAGCTAAATAAAAACTCTTGTTCTTTAAAAACATAAATGGAAAATACACACTAGGAGCAAATATTTACACTTTGACATTGTATGTCTAACAAGGGACTTACATCCAGACTGCATAAAAAATCTAAACAGTTCCATCTACAAACTAGTAAATACCCCTAACGGAACATAAGTAATCAAAAGATGTGAGTAAATGTTTCACCAAGAAGAGATGTACAAATGAACAAGAACGATGTCCAACATTCCTGGTCATCGGGAAAATACAAATTAAAATGACAGTGAGTTACTACCTTAAAGACAAGAGAATAGGTGAAATTAAAAGAGCAAATGTTGGTAAAGATATAGAGCAAGCAACTAGACTTCTCCTATTTCACTAGTAGAAATATAAAATGTCACAACCACTTTGGAAAAAGAGTTTGGCAGTTTCTTGCCGTTAAACATACCATTACCATAAGATTCAGAAATTCTCAAAATAAATGAAAACACATTTACAGCAACATTTGCATGCAAATACTCACAGTAGCTTTATCGTAACAACCTCAAAAGCAACACACATGGAAACACATGGAAAGCAACACATGGAAAGGATAAACAGCTTGCAATTTATTTTTCACTAGATACAATTTAATCCTTCACTTGGCCAAAATGAACAAATTAATACAAACAGCAATCCCAAAGAATTCTGCAGACATTGCACTGAATGAAAGAAGCTGGACTTGACAGTGTGTTGTCCCATTAGCATAAATTCTACAACACTACCACAAGGTATCTTAGTAAAACTGAGGCCGCTGACAGCCAGACCAGTTTACATGGGAGAGCAACTACAAAGACAACTTTCTGGGAAGATGGAAATGTTCTATGTTTCTGAGCAGAATGATGACTACATGGCACATTCATTTGTTCAAATCCATTGGCCTGCCAGGTGCCAGTGGCTCACATCTGTAATCCTAGCTACTCAGGAGGCTGAGACATGAGGCTCCTAGTTCAAAGCCATCCCTGGCAGAAAAAGTCTATGAGACTCCTATCTCCAATTAACCACCAGAAAGCCAGACGTGGAGCTGTGGTTCAAATGATAGGCAGCTTTGAGCAAAAAAAGCCAAAGGACAGTACCCAGGCCTTAGTTCAAACCCCCAAACCAGTACACAGACCCAGTCATGCGCACACACAGAAGTGGCCTGTATGCTGAAGATATGTGATTTTACTGCATGATGTCACAAGTTCAAATAAACACATTTAGCAGGAGCACTGTAATTTCCAAAGAGATAATGTTTAAAGGACAAACTTTCAGTATTAGATTTTGTTTTTGAAAGCAAAGCAAAACAAAACAAAGAAAGTGGGGTTGGGAATGTGGTTCAGTGGTACAGTGCTTGCCTAGCATGAATAAAGCCCTGGGTTCAATTCCTCAGTACCACACACACAGTAAAAGCTAGAAGTGGCATCATGGCTCAGTGATAGAGTGCTAGTCTTGAGCAAAATAAGCTCAGCAACAGTTTCCAGGCCCTGAGTTCAAGCCCCAGGACTGACAAAACAAAAACAACAAAAACACCCCTGTGTATACTAGAGAAGAAAATGGAAAAAGAAACCCCAGCAAGAGTGAACAGAAGAACCCAGGTGCTTATCATCAACCTTGGGGAACAGAAGATAGGCAATATTCTACTACTAGCAGAACTTGGGCGTGCTCCAGAGCTGTTGGCTCCTACGACTCTGAAAGCATGTAACCTCAGACCCCTGCTCTACAAGTGCAAGTGCTGGACCCACACAGTGCAGATAACCCCAATCACCCATCAATGTGAACACCGACACTCTCCCTGCCCAGGAGACAGAACAGCGCTCCTGAGTTGTGTGAGGCAGCCTGTCAACTGCTTTGTACATTTTGTCCATTTACATGTACCCTCAGTTTTCCTTCTTTTGTACTTATAAAAATACATCTCTGATAATGCTTTTGCAACTTGTGCTGATTGCTCGACCTTTTCACCTGTCGTGTCTATCGGCCGGGGCGAGTCTGCTCCTGGTTCTCAGGGGGACATGGGCCTGGCACGGCCGTGCACCCCAGCAAAGCCAAGGAGCTTCGGAGAGTCCACAAGGGCCCAGAGAACCATGAGACCCTCCTCAGAATCCAGCATCTCTACTTTGGGGAGTGTTTATTTGTGCAGCAAGAGGAAATAAACAGACCCAGGGCCTCATGCATGCTAGGCAGGGGCTCTACAAAAGGGAAGGCTAACAAATGTCAGGGCTCTTTTCCAAAAATAAGGGAAAGGTGAGGTGCAGTGGCACATACTTGTAGTCCAGCTATCCAGAAGGGTGAGAACTTCAAGGAGAACCCCTTGAACCCAGGAGTTCTAGACTAGCCTGTACAACACAGCCCATCCCAGGCTCCAAAGACAACCACCACCAAGAAAACAGATCTCAGCACAAAACAGTTTTGTCAACATTGATCAAATTTACTTGCTAGTGCCTTCACAGACACTAGAGAGCTATTTATTTGCCAGTTATAACGGCATCAGAGAGCCCAGAGGCACCAAGTAAATTATGCTACTGCTACCAGGTTATGTGGACAACAGAAGACACAAGTGCAAGAAATATAGAAAACTCTATCGTTTTGTTAGGCGGTATTTCACCAATATTTCAAACAAAAATCAGAAATAGGCACAAACAAGAGACAAAAATTCTACACTTGAGTGGCAGCTGGTATAGCTACGAGTAAATGGTAACAGATTTGTGAAAAGCAAACTCAACCATCACAGTAAAGAATGAGCAGGGGCTGGGAAGGTGGCTCAGTGGTAGAGCGCTTGCTTTGCATGCATGAGGCCCTGGGTTCAATTCCTTAGCACCACATAAGCAAAAAGAAAAAAGCCGGAAATGGCGCTGTGGCTCAAGTGGTAGAGCGCTAGCCTTGAGCTGAAGAGCTGAGGGACAGCGCCCAGGCCCAGAGTTCAGGCCCCATGACCGGACCTCCCCCCCCCACCCCCCCCACCCCCGCCAAAAAAAAAAAGAAAGCGCAGACACAGAGCCTGGGAGCTCATTTGCATATTATGCATTAGGGTATACTGTCTTATATGGACTAGGGGTAGATGCTATGATTGGCTAGCTATCCCTGTGCGATAAATATGTGCTAAGAGCACAGTTAGTAGTTACTCACTTGATATCCCTTTGCTGATGTCAGCCCTGAAGCAAGCAGGCAATCAGATCGCTAATAAACTCCACATCATCTCTGTGAAGAGCTGCCTCTAACTCCTGAGAGAGAAGAGGAAAGAGAGAGATTAAATACTGAGACTTCTTAAAATCTACACTACCACCAAAAACACAGAGCCCAAACAACAGAAAATGGCTGGTCAATGAAGCAAAGGTCTTGCTGCCATTTTCCCTCTTCCCCCAGTTACTGCTGCAAGAGGAGCAAAGAGAGCTTTCAGGTTTTTCCTGGAGTTTCTCTTACTGCCCCTACCATCCCTCCCATTCCTTTTGTCTACACTCTGGAAGACATACCCACAGTTCTTGGGGAGGGTTGAGGAAGACAGTAATGGGGGGCAGGAACTGAACTCAGGGTCTTGCACCTGCTAGACCTGTATTCTAACACTTGAGCCCCAGTGTTTGTGTGTGGGAGGGAGGAGGTTGGGGAAGACAGTAATGGGGGGCAGGGACTGAACTCAGGTCTTGCACCTGCTAGACCTGTATTCTAACACTTGAGGCCCAGTGTGTGTGTGTGTGTGTGTGTGTGTGTGTGTGTGTGTGTGTGTGTGTGTGTGTGTGTGTGTGTGTGTGTGTGTGTGTGTGTGTGTGTGTGTGCGCGCGCGCGCGCACACGTGCGTGCATGCGTGTGTGCATGTGTGTGTGTGTGTGTTGATCCTAGGGCTTGAACTCAGGGACTGAGAGCTGTCCTGAGCTTAATCTGCTCAAAGCTAGCGCTCTGTCACTTAAACTCAGAACCACCTCCAGCTTTTTCTGAGTAATTTTCTGGAGTTGAGTCTTAGGGTCTCCCCTGCACAGGCTGGCTTGGCAGCACAATCCTCAGCTCTCAGCCCCTTTTGCAGCTAGGGTTACAAGTGTGAGCCATGGGCGCCCAGCTCAGCCTGCTTTTTTGTTGTCTATTTTGGAGACGGAGCTTGGAAACGGTTCCCGGCTGACTACTTACTAACGGCAATCCTCCAGATCTCATCCCAGCCCCATGGCTGTGATACAGGTGCGTATTTCTTTTTTGCAAAGCCATGCTAGCTGTATAATCAACTAGTTTGCATATTGTATAGTTTTCTAATTTAGTGGCAAAACAAAATACAGGAGCATTAAATTCTTTATAATCAATTACAAGTACTCTTTGTTATATAACGGTTTCAAAAATAAACCAACTGCAGCACTGTATTTTGAACTAAACAGAACTGGGAGGAAGAAATTTGGCAACTTTTACTTTAATGATGCTACTCCTGCATGTCTAGAGGAGATTGCTAGAATAAGACGGCTCTTACATCATCTGGAGAGTAATGCCTTAGTGAGATGCCTTTGTTTTGCTTACGTTTGCAAACACTCATGTGTACAGTCTAGGGCCTGGAAATCCCTTTTCTGGGCCAACTGTACATCACACAAAGACTTTTTTTTTTTTTTGGTCGGTCGTGGGGCTTAAACTCTGGGCCTGGGTGCTGTCCCTCAGCTCTTCAGCTCAAGGTGAACGTTCTACCACTTGAGCCGCAGTGCCACGTCCAGTTTTCTGAGTGGTTTACTGGAGCTAAGAGTGTTACGGACTACTCTCCTGCCTAGGCTGGCTTTGAACCACAATCCTCAGATCTCAGCCTGCTGAGTAATTAGGATTAAAGGTGTGAGCCACCAGCACCAGGCACAAAGACTTTTCTCTACGGTCTTCCCAGGTGAATTTCACTTTGCCAATCCTCCAATTTCGATGCCTAAACTACAGTAGCTATGTACCCTGCAACACACCTGCCTATGAGTCCCTCCTCTCCCAGAGTACATCAAAAGTGCAACTTGCTTGCTCTTAAGTGTGGCTTCCAACTCTGAAGAATAGTAGAGATGGGACCCAGGCCTTTGCACACGCCAAGTACTATTCCACTGATGTAAAGTCCCAGCCCAAAAATGCTCATTTTTCATTAGAGGTGCTTAGACTGAACTATGTAATGTCTCCTAGAGTTTATATTATTACTAAATATATTACTGGCTCTGCCAAGTAATTCTAACTACCTAGGAGGCCGAGATCTGAGGACTGAACTTCAAAGCCAGCCCCAGACAGGAGTCCATGAGACTCCAATTAACCACCAAAAAGCCAGGACTGGAGCTATGGCTCAAGTGGCAGAGCACTACACTAGCCTTGAGCAAAAAAATCTCAATGACAATGCCCAGACTCTGAGTTCAAATCCTAGGCAAACGTGCACTCGTGCATGTGCGTCTACATATACACACACAGAGGACATACCAAATTAAGTTGTTTTAACAGCCACACTTGAGAACATAAGGCAAGAACCAGGAGGGCATTGCTCAAGAGAGGACTGCCAGAAGTCTAACATAGGATATGCGTGATCTCTTAGAGACCAGACTTGGAAAACATTTAATGGTGACTTTATTTTTAAAAAATAATCATGATTTGGAGTAGAATGTAAGATGTGCATTAACTTTTTTGGCTGAGGACAGCTCCTGGGCCTGGCACCTGTAGAGAAGGCTTCAACCACTGAGCTCGCCCCCAGGCTCCCTAAATCAATATGAAGGGGGAACAAAATCATAAATGATCTTCAGTCAACTACTAAGTGAGACAAGAGGCTTCTCAGGCTTCTCTCTGGGAGAAAAGTTTGCTTTCTTATAGGATAAGTACAATAGAAGGATACAGAGTCCGGACTGTTGGATTAGGAGAAATGAACAGGCCCATGCTGTCTTTCAAACAATATTCCAGCCCCTTTCCTTGCTTCCCATTTACCCCCACACCATAGGTCCTAGAATATGGTAAATAACTCAGTACAGTCTGTAGACAAACAGGTTCAAATACAAGACTGCCTTTTAAAACGTAATTCTACAATACTATGTTTAATATAACAGAACGCCACCTGGAAATATACTAGGATGGGGGAGAGGCATGCAGGCATGGATGCACAAATGCCAGACCTGAGTTAAGAAGATGGTTAAATCATTAGGAGTGACATTGTCCAAAAAGAGATGTACTGTACTCATTATCTGACTTATGTAATTGTGACCGGTCACCCTTGTAACAACAATTTTTTTAAGTTATCATTAAAAACTAGAACCAAACTGGGCCTAGGTGGCTCACACCTGTAATCCTAGCTATTCAGGAGGTTGAGATCTGAGGATCAGGGTTCAAAGCCCGCCTGGGCAGGAAAGCCCATGAGATTTTTTTCGCCAGTTTAACCACTAGAAAAACAGGAAGTGGCACTGTGGCTCAAGTGGTAGAGCGCTCACCTGGAGCTGAGGGACAGTGCCCATGCCCAGAGTTCAAGTCCCATGACCAACAAAAAAAAGAGAAAGAAACTTTTGCAAAGGTGTAGAAATATTTTCCTGCCAAAGGTCATATGGCCTTTTATAACATCATTATGGGCCATACAAAGTTATCAGTACAATCAGAGCAGATACATTCCTGTCTGTCTGTCCCCTCATTTACCAACTGACTTCCTAGGCCTTCAATGGGCCTCAGGCCAGACTTTCCCCATCTCTGTTTAAAGAGTAGTTTGAGTTGTGCAAGATGAAAAGCTCTGGAGATGTGTTTGTTTCACAACCATAAAAATACACTACTGAATATAACAATGAAAATAATACTACAGAAACACACTGGTGGCTAATGGTAATTAATTACTGTACAATGAAATCTTGTTAACAGGAAAAAAGTCATTTTCATGATTTTTCTTTTTTCTTTTGGCTTTTGCTCTACCACTTTAAGCAACAGCTCCACTTTCTGGTTTTTGAGTGGTTCACTAGCGATAAGAATCTCATAGGGGGCTGTGAATGTGGCTTAGTGGTAGAGTGCTCGCCTAGCATGCACGAAGTCCTGTGTTTGATTCCTCAGTACCACATACACAGAAAGATCCAGCAGCAGAGGTGTGGCTCAAGTGGTATAGCACCAGTCTTGAACAAAAGAAGCTCAGGGACAGTACCCAGGCCCTCAGGGACAGCACCCAGGCCCTGAGTTCAAGCTCCAGGACTGGCAAAAAAAAAAAAATTATAGGGATTTTTCTGCCCGGGCTGGCTTTGAACTGTGATCCGCAAATCTCAGCCTCCTGAGTAGTTAGTGTTACAGGTGTGAGCCACCAGCACCCGACTAATGGGTTAACTTTTAATTGTAGCAATGATATAAATGTTTTAAAATTGTTACCATAATTAAAAAATACTTTTCACAGCAAGATGCTGTGTGTTACTCACACGAAGTATGTGGTCTCCAAGGGGTGGTATGGACAAAGAAGGGAGGTAAATACCACCCGTGATACACAAAACAAATGCTGCACAAAGTAATATTATATTTATCTCATCTTCCTCTATGGAAAGAGAGCAAAGACTGAGGAGATACCAGTATCCTGTTTTTTGATATAAGGAATTTGAATTCTCTTCATACATAACCCACTGCTTTAAGTACGGATAAAACTGTCTCCAAAGAGAGTCCAGCGATCCAGGTTATTCAAAGCTTTACTACTTAAGGTTTCAACCCAGAGCTTAAGTCTTAGACTAAGGCACAAGGGACCCTCCTCCTAAAGACATCCACCCCAAGCTTTTTTTATTTCCTCTTCTCACTTTCTCTCCTTGGGCCTTTTGTATTCTTTCACTGTGCGCATTGAACTGTGAGCACAGAAATCTGAACTTTGCCAAGATGCTCAGGGACAGCAGAGGACGGGGAAAGAAAACAGCAGAAAGGGGTAAAAGGAGACTCCATTCCTACCACAGCTCTGTGGCTTCAGAGGAGCTGCGGAGAGTAACAGGATTTGCCTCTCTTGCAGCTGGTGCCACAGCTCATTAGGGAAAAGCCTGCTTAACGTGTGCACATGTACACACACACACACACACACACACACACACACACACACACACACACACACACACACACACACACACACACACACACACACACACACACACACACACACACACACACACACACACACACACACGACTGAGCAAGGGGCACCCAGACTACCTCTGGGGGAAGGGGAAGAAGACAGCGGTTAGAAAACATGCCCGCTAAGGATGAACAACCGCTCACTTTAAAAAATCCTGCCCGCCTTACAGCCAGATTCCAGACCAAGGACAGTCTAATGACATACGGAACATGAAATTTCCTTAATATAGCCAGTCACTCGACTGTAGCTTTTCTTAAATAACACTCCAGACACTTTCCTTTTGTAATGCGTACCTATTCCCTGTGTAAGTTTTCTTTAACCTTTTACCAATTTGTTTCTTTTCTTCAACTTCCAAGAATCAATATACAGATTTATATTGCTGCCATTTAGTCACAATAATTCCTTTGAGTTTATTTAGAGGAGGGAGGGAGGGGGGAAGGAGAGGCTAAGGAATAAAGTCATGTTGGTTGTATTTGCTTTTGGAGTTGCAAATCTTCCTGATTTGCCCAGGACCGACTACAATGTACATCTAGATGAAAGCCCCGTGTGGGACCAGAACCCCTCATGCACAAAGGCAGGGCAGCGGGCCCCTGAGGGACTCTGGCAGCTGCTGGCCACAGAGACTGCCTAGAGTGCCGGCTCAGGACATGGGAGTAAAGGCACACTAGCCTCCAGAAGGCACCCAGACTGGCAGCTGATGCTTTCTAACTTGGTACACGTTAATTTAACCCCAAAGGATTGTGGCATGCCAATTTAGCAGGAATGTATAAATCAGCCAGAGCAACTGCACTGCCGAGGGGCCTGAAAGCAGCTACGTGGGCAAACCTTTATCTGCGCAGCCCCCAAAGGCTAGCAGGTCTGTTCTGCTCCTTTGTATGCAGTGACCAGACTCAGCTATGTCACCGGCTACAATGCTGTGGAAACCAAACAGCTCCTTCCCTCAGTGTTGACTATAACTCAAAATCATCAACTGGAAAAATGTTAATTACACAATAAATGTGTGAAACTAGAATGACTTTTCTGCAAATGTTTAAATTAGGAATAGTGGCTCCAAAGGCTGTTTAAAAAAAGTATTCAAAATTGCCTAATCTTCCACACACACACACACACACACACACACACACACACACAAAATACCATGACACAAACAATGCCCAATGACTGAAAAAGCAGGGAGTGTGGTGCCTACCAGGCTGGGGTGGGAGGCACTAAGCTGGACAAGCATGGCTACACAGACGGAAAGGCAGATCCTAGCCAGGACACACATGCTCTGTGCGGGTCCAGTCAGATGTCTGCCTTCACCAGCCTTCACCAGCCGGCAAAGGTCTCCCATCGGGGCTGATGACTTTCCTGGGTTCCACACCTAAGACAGGAGGTAAAAATGGCACAGCTTCCTGGAGTCATTTGCCTTTTTGTTTTATTGTTGGTGCTTGTTGCTCAGAAACACATTTTCATTTTTTTCCTGCAGTTCTGGGAGGTAGCACCCATAGTAGGTAGATGCTCTAAGATTATTTATCTGTTTAGCCAGTCCTGGGGCTTGAACTCAGGGCCTGGGTGCTGTCCCTGAGCTTCTTTTGCTCAAGGCTAGCGCTCTACCACTTGAACCACAGCGCCACTTCTGGCTTTTTCTGTGTATGTGGTACTGAGGAGTTGAACTCAGGGCTTCAAGCATGCTAGGCAAGCTCTCTACCACTGAGCCACATTCCCAGAGTCATCCTCTCAAATTTTTAACTTTTAAAACAAAGATTGGGGCTGGGTGTCAGGGGCTCAAGCTACTCAGGAGGCTGAGATCTGAGGGTCATGGTTCAAAGCCAGCCTGGGCAGAAAACTTCCTATGACTTATCTCCCACTAACCACTCAAACACTGGAAGTGGAGCTGTGGCTCAAAGCAGTAGAGTGCTACCTTTGGGGGGGGGGGTAGGGTGGGGAACCACCTCAGAGACAGCACCCAAGCCCTGAGTTCAAGCCCCACAAATGACCAAACAAACAAAGCAAAATAAAAAAAGGCTGACCAAACCCAAAACATTTATCTATGTTTGGTCTGCATCTGCATCTACGTTTGGTATGCACAGGACATTGTGAGGGACGGCAGGAAGGTGAAGAGAGAGCCCCAGTCCAGTTGTGAGAAGTGATAGGTTGGTTACTACTGGAGGGATGACAGTGGAACAGGCAATGAGAGATGAAAGGGAAGCATTTCAGAAGCACAGTCAATAGCTTGGCACCTACTTGTAGGTAAAGAAAAAAAAAAAAAGACAAGAAAATTTAGGTTGAGTTTTAATTCCGTCTAAAAACAGCTAGATAAGTGTAAACAAGGAAAAGGCTAGATTGGGGTGGCAGTGATAACAAAGAATTACACTGGAGATAAAAGTCCTCTCAGTGTATACAGTGAGATGTAATCGTGTAGTGTTGTACAGACAGCTGTTCACACCCAACTGAACCTCAGCTGTTCATGTCCCAGACTCTTGTGTAAGAATGAAAACATACGCAATCAGACGTGCTTCCCACAACTGTGGAAAGGCACCTACAGTGCCTGGCACGCACGTGCACACACACATACGCATGCACACACACACACACACTGTGTGTATGTGAAGGATAAAAAGAGAACCTATTCTTACACAATGCTGATCAAGAATGAAAGGTTGGGATAGGATTCGGCTCAGTGGAAGAACACTTGCCTGGCAAATGTAAGGCCCTGAGTTCAGTCCTCAGCTCTGGGGAGGGAGGGAGGGAGGGAGGGAGGGAGAGAGGGAGGGAGGGAGAGAGGGGAAGAAAGAAAGAAAGAAAGAAAGAAAGAAAGAAAGAAAGAAAGAAAGAAAGAAAGAAAGAAAGAAAGAAAGAAAGAAAGAAAGGAAGAAAGGAAGAAAGAAAGGAGGGAGGGAGGGCAAGGAAGGAAGGAAGGTAGGGAAGGAGGGAGGGAGGAAAGGAAGGAAGGAGGAAGAAAGGGAAGGAAGAAAGGGAAGGAAGGAAGGGAGGGAGGGAGGGAGCGAGGGAGGGAAAAGAAAAGAAAGGCAAGGTAAGGCTGGCAATTCAACGGAAGGACACTGCAATGTTGGTTCTGTCAGAATGCCACTGTGGTGGTGAACAAGGAGCCGCCAGTGGACACAGGCTGACAACAGAAAGGCACTTAGTGACACACAAGTCACCTCCAAGAATGAAATATTAAAAGTGTTTTTGTTTGCATTTGTTATGTGCAGGTCCTGGGGCTTAAATTCAAAAGTCTGGGCACTGTCCCCAACTTTTTTGCTTAAGGCTAGCACTCTACCACTTGAACCACGGCACCACTTCCAGTCGTTTTTGATGGTTAATAAATCTCATGAACTTTTCTTTCCAAACTGGTGTCACACTGCGATCCTCAGATCTCAGTCTCCTGAGTAGCTAAGGATTATAGGCAAGAGCCACCAGCACCCAGACAAACCATGTTTTAAACTAATAAAATCCTATGCTTAGCTAGGTGCCACTGGCTCACACACCTGTCATCCTACCTATCCAGGAGGCTGAGATCCTCAGACCTCAGTCTGAAGTCGGCCAGAGGCAAGAAAGTCAATGAGACTCTCGTCTCCAATAAACTACTCAGCAAAAGCCCGAAGCATCGCTGTGGCTCAAGTGGTAGAGCACCAGCCTTGAGCACAAAGAGGCTCAGGGACCACGCCCAGGTCCTGAGTTCAAGCCCTAAGACCAGCCCAAAAATACATAAATAAATACTTTTTTAAAAAATCCTGTGCTTAAATTCTGGTACTGACCAAGTCCCTTCACAGAACAATTGGTCACAGATGTTCACCAAGCAAACAAACTGGACATTAGTAGCAACCATTCTGAAAAGATGTGTGTGACTGGAGATTCTCAGGAATGCCTGAACTCCAACCAAGAGAAGAGATATGGAACAGTAATGTGAACTAGGAATCACCAGGATCTGATTCTAACTAAGAAAATGGTGCTATAGCCGGACTCCGGTGGCTCATGCCTATAATCCTAGCTTCTGAGGAAGCTGAGATCTGAGGATCACGGTTCAAAGCCAGCCCAAGCAGAAAAGTCCATGAGACTCTTTTTTTTTTTTTTGGGGGGGGGGTCCGGTCGAGGGGCCTGAACTCTGGACCTGGGCGATGTCCCTCAGCTCTTCAGCTGAAGGCTAGCGCTCTACTACTTGAGCCACAGCGCCACTTCTGGCTTTTGGCTTTTTGCTTATGTGGTGCTGAGGAATGGAACCCAGGGCCTCAGACATGCAAGGCAAGCACTCTACCACTGAGCCACCTTCCCAGCCCCATGAGACTCTTATCTCCAATTAATCTCCAGAAAACCGGAAGTGGTGCTGTGTCTCAAGCATTAGAGCGCTCTCCTTGAGCTGAAGAACGCAGGGACAGCGCCCAAGCCCAGAGTTCAAGCCCACGACCGACAAAAGAAAAAAGAAAACGGTGCTATAGTTTGAATCTGCAGTGTGTTCAAGGCCTAGCCCCCCCTTCCCCCCCGCACTGCAATAGTGGAAGACAGTGGAGGCTTTAAGGAGGAAGGCTAGTGAGAAGGAAGGTAGATGGGCAGGACTCCAGTACTTTCTTCTCTCTCTCTCACCCTCTGCTGGGTAGGTAGATAGTCCTGCCATGATGGACTGTTACACTACAGGCCCAAAGCAACAAGGCCACATGACTATAAACTGAACTCAAAAGCAAAAACAAATATTTCCTCTTTTTTAAGTTTATCTCAGGTCTGAGACAGAATGCTAACTAATAACACAGATAGTATTGAAAATGTTAATATTAATGTCAGGTGTTGGTGGCTCAAACTTGGAATCCTAGCTACTCAGTACGCTGAGATCTGAGGGTGGCAGTTCAAAGCCAAGCCAGAAGAAGCAGGAAAGTCCACGAGACTCATATCTCAAACTCAAAGAAAAACAAACGAGCTGTGGCTTTCATGGTAGAGCACTAACCTCAAGTGGAAAAGCTTAGGGACAGTATATTCAAACCCCACAACCAGCACCCAAAGGAAAAAAAACATGAAACCAGGCAATGATGGCTCACACCTGTAATCCTAGCTTCTCAGGAGGCTAAGATCTGAGGATCTCAGCTTGAAGCTAGCCTGTGCAGAAAAGTCTGTGAGATTCTCATTTCCAATTGGCCAGCAAAAAGCCTAAGGCAGAGGAATAGCTCAAGTAGTACAGTGCCATTCTTGAGCAAAAGCAGGCAAGCAAGCATGCAAGGCCCTGAGTTCAAGCCCCAGTACTGGCACACAAAAAAGAAAAAAAGAATTATTAGAATCCAGATATGATGCATGCTATCTACACTGCCAAAAAGATCCCGAGATAAAAACAAAACAACTTGGCAGTGTTTATCCAACCTTATCCTGGGGGAGAGATGCTTTGTTGGGGGGGCGAACTATTTCATCAGCCCTGGGAGAAATTATTCCCTCAAAACCAGTATCTTTTTAACACAATTCATCTGACAAAGGCCTAATATTGAAAATATACAAGGAATAAACCCCATCCAAAGCTAATAAACCAATTACTAATGGTCTAAGAAGCTAAGGAGAGACCTTCTCTGAAGAGGTAAGAATGGTAAACAAACACAGGAGGAAATGCTCATCAGCCCTGGCCATAAAGGAAATGCAAATCAAAACAACTCTGAGATTCCATCTCACCCATGGTGGACTGGTCAGCATTGTGATTTCGAACAACAAATGCTGGGGGAATGTGGGGAAAAGGGAACCCTACTGCACTGTCGGTGGGAACAGAAAGTAGTGTAACTATTCTGGACTGCAGTCTGGAGGTCAGACCCTCCCTACCACTCAGCCATAACCACTGGCCACCTACCCGACCCTCACCAGCAAGGATACCATACAGATACCTGCACATTCAGGTTCACTCCTGCATGACTCACAATATCCAAGCTACAGAAACCACCCAGATGCCCTACAAATAGCTGAATGGATCAAAATAAGAGGTACCTATACACAATGGAAATTTACACAGGCATAAGAATATCGCAGGAAATGCATGGCTCTAGAACAAATCATGTTAACTGAGGTAAGCCAAGTTCAGAGAAACAAATGGTGCATGTCTTCTACCACATGAGGAAGCTAGACCTAAAATACATGGGGGGACATGATAAACTATACAGGACTCTAGTAGATGAAGACACAGGCACATCAATATGTATCTGATCACATAACACTTATCAAAATGAACTCCAGGAAATGGAAACAAAAGATTTGTTTTTCTTTTTGTTTTCTTTTTGTCTTGTTACTTCATCTGCCTTTGGGAGAGTAAAGCAGGGCACAGAAATAGAGGGACAGAGGGTGAATAAATGCAACAGTGATACTCAGTAGACACTGTTGAAAATGAACTATATAACCTGTGGGTAGTTATGGGAAGGCAAAACTGAGAAAGTGCAGGAAAGGGTGACACTGTCCAAAAAGAAATGTACTCTTTACCTGGCTTATGTGACTAGAACCCCTCTGCATATTACCTCTTTTTTCTTTTTTTTTTAAAATCAGTTGTAGGGTTTGAACTCTGGACCTGGGAGCTGTCCCTCAGCTCTTCAGCTCAAGGCAAGCACTCTACCACTTGAGCCACAGCTCCACTTCGGGTTTTCTGAGTGGTTTATTCTAGATAAGAGTCCCACAGACTTTCCTGCCCAGGCTGGCTTTGAACTTGATCCTCAAGATCTCAGCCTCCTGCTGGGTGCTGGTGGCTCACCCCTGTAATCCTAGCTACTGGGAGGCTGAGATCTAAGGATCATAGTTCAAAGCCAGCCCAGTCAAAGAAATCCGTGACTCTTATCTCCAATAAACCAATCAGAAAACCAGAAGTGGCTCTGTGGCTCCAGTGGTAGAGTGCTCACCTTGAGTTGAAGAGGTGAGGAACCACGCCCAGGCCCAGAGTTCAAGCCCCACAACCGACAGACAAAACAAAAACAAACAAAAAAATTAAAAACAAAACACTAGTATCTTCTGATGCTTGATTCTGGTCAGTAAGCTGGTCTTACGTTAGAAATATAGCTTGTGCTGAATTGGCAGGTGTGAACATGAAAGCCACCAAAGGCACCCTATGTATTTTAAATAAATAGTCTGTCCCACAAAAAAGGAAAAAGTAGCATTTTTGTTTGAGTGGTGCTGTTGGTGGTTCTGGAGTGTTGAATTCAGGGTATTACACTCGAGCTCTACCACTTGACCTACAGCCCTTTTTGCTTTGGTCAATTTTGGGTCTGGTAGAGGCTCAGGCCTGGCTGGACTGTGAGGACATCACAGTAGAATCTTCTCACCTCTGCCTTCCTGTAGCAGAGATTACAGGTGCTCATGTCGGTGATGACAGCTCACTACCATATCCGGCACAAGAACTTTAACTTATAGAGCTCAGGGACTAATTTAGTCATCTGAAGGCAATCGTGATAGAGCAAGACACATTTAGCAGACATTCATTATATAATTATATACTTATATAATCAGAGTGACCACTTTCAAAACAACTGGTGAACAGAATGATTTTGCTGGGGAAAGAAAGACTAGAGAAGGCAAAGTACACAGGACATAGACAGAAGGTTTGTTCACTGTTGTTTTTCAGTTGGTCATGGGCCTTGGCACTCACTGTCCCTGAGCTCCTCAGCTCAAGTCGAGCACTCTACCGCTTGAGCCACAGCACCACATTAAACAGGTTTTACACAACCAAGGGCAGGTGCTAGTCAGCCAACATTTGCTGAGCACTCAGTGGTGATGCAAACTTTCTTACTGACTAAAGCTGAGTGCTCCCATGGACAAAGGCCTTAACCAGACAAGACGTTTCCCCGCTTGGTGGTACTGGGGGTCGAACTCGTGCTAGTGAGGAAAGTTCTCTTCTACTTGAGTCATGCCCCAAACCCCTTTTCTGCCTTGGTTTACTTTCAAGATAGGGTTTAGACCAGCGTGAGCCACAATCCTCTTACTTGGGCTTCATATTGCCAGCATCTGCCACCAGGCCGAAGAAATGGTTGATATGGAGTCTTACTAGCTTTTTAATGCAAGATCCCCTCATCTCCCTATGGTTACAGACTTGCGTCAGTACTTACCTGTGAATTTCACGGGGGGGGGGGGGGGGGGGGGGGAATCATGATGTGCTGAAATTAGAATAGAAATCAGAAAGAAAAAAAAAAGAAAAGAAAAAGGGCTGGGAATGTGGCTCAGTGGTAGAGTGCTTGCCTATTATCCAGGAAGCCCTGGGTTTGATTTCTTAGCACCACAAACACAGGAAAAATGGGAAGTGGTGCTGTGGCTCAAGTGGTAGAGTGCTAGCCTTGAGGAAAAGAAGCTCAGGGACAGTGCCCAGGGCCTGAGTTCAAGAAAGGAAGGAAGGAAGGAAGGGAGGAAAGGAGGGAAGGAGGGAAGGAAGGAGAGAGGAAGGGAGAGAGAGAGGGAGAGAGGGAGGGAGGGAGGGAGGGAGGGAGGGAGGGAAGGAGGGAGGGAGGGAGGGAGGGAGGGGAAAAGGAAAAGGCAAGGCTTTGCCAGTACCACAGCAGCCTTTGTTCTGGACTTATCAATGAACTGCCTTCCTGGGCCTTCAGCCATTACACTGAGCCAATTACCCCCTTTCTTCTGTCTCTCCTCTGCCTTCTTGTAACTGGGATTACCCCCTCCCCATCTCCTGCCTTTCTTTCTCCCAAATACAAAATGCCAACTAAATCGTTAGGTTAAGTGTATGGCATGCTTCCTTTCTGCATTTCACCACCATGGCTTCTGAAACACTTATTCTCTGCTTTCTTGTTTTCTTTTAAGCTCCTCAGAAGACCTACTCCACTACCTATTTTCAGTAAAAATGGTTAAAAACAACAAGAGGGCTGTTTCTTCTACAAACAGCCTTTTATTTCCAGTTCCTCCACTGCTGAAACAAAAGGAAGTCCTTTATTTAATTTATTTTTGCACATTGTGGGGCCTGAACTCTGGGTCTGGGCGCTGTCCCTCACCTCTTCCGCTCAAGCTAGTGCTCTAACACCTGAGCCACAGCGCCACTTCCGGCTTTTTTCTTTTTGCTTATGTGTTAGTGAGGAATCGAACCCAGGGCTTCAGGCATGCAAGGCAAGCGCTCTACCACTGAGCCACCTTCCCAGCCCCTCTTGTTCCAATTTTTAATTAGTCTTCTCATAAGTTTATTTCCCACCATCACTGATATCAGACATGCTCATCTGAAATGAGCAAAAGTACTACTTCATTACAGAAGGCAAGAGGAGGAAGAAGATAGCACAGGGCAAACAGCTGATCTACAGAGACAGTAAACACAGGGTAAACAAACAACAGGTATCACATCACAAGCATTCCTCTCCCTCTCACCCAAGGGCACCTTACCCCCATGTGGTAGAGGCTCAGGTCAGAAGCACTGTTATCGCCCTTACCCTATCTCCCCAACTCACTCCGTGTATTTCAGTGTGTCTCACTCCCTCCCTTCCCTCACCCTGTCTCCCCATGAATGAACACCACCATTTCTCCCTGCTATAGTTAAATGTGTTGGGAGCCTAGTCCCTAAATCCCTGTTTCAATGGTGTTTGAAGGCACTGAGAGGTAGGTGAGGTTGGGAGTTTGCACACAGAGACCTGGGCACACAGGTGTGCCAGCTTGGAGTCTGGGAGCTCCCCACCTCCACAGCCTGACGCCAAAGGCCGCCAAACGCTGTAAACTTGTGAGGTATCTTATTTACTAAAGCTTTAGAAAATAAACGTACTTACTACTTCATCCCCCACCTGTAAAACTGGGTGGGGAATGACCGGCTGGCCAGAGGGCAGATCAGGATTGAGAAACCAACTAGTCTGTGATGGGACAGACAGACACACGTGCTTCTGATGTGATTTTCTTCTGCTGTTCTGGGAAGTCTGCCAATATCTTGATCATTTTGTATGTTATAAATATCCAATGGCCCTTGCTTTATGATTGCCACCACTTGCAATAAGATTCCAGCTTGTCGTAGCTTACAAGGTCCTCATGATCTAGTATCCACAAATTTCTGGTTCCAATTCCTGCTATTTCCCTTGACTTACACCTGGACTCCCTTCTCAGTCCATTAAGTTGCTACACCTAAAATTATCCTGGCCTTCAAAACCTGTGCCCCTCACCCTAACCCCCTCCAGCATTTTGGAGATATTTGCATTATCACTCTCTTCCCTCAAAATTCTTCAGCCAACAGATATGGAATGCCATGTCGTTCAGATGCGTGAAGGCAAAGCTCACTGGGTTCACTGCTGTGCATAATACACTCAATGCAAATGTAAATGTACCCCAAAAAGACATTTGAATCTGAGAGCTACAGTCAGCCACGCAAGTATTAGAACTATTAAAGTTTACATTTTTCTTCCTTTTCTCATTTTTGCTACATAAACTCTCTCTTTATTTCTTCACAAGGAAAGCTACACACAGGACATGTACCAGATTAAAAGGGAAGCCCTAATGCCAGGCGCTGGTGTCTCATGCCTGTAATCCTAGCTACTCAGGAGGCTGAGATCTGAGGATCTCGGTTCAAAGCCAGCCCGGGCAGGAAAGACCGTGAGACTCCTATCTCCAAAAAACCACCAGAAAACCGGAAGTGGCACTGTAGCTCAAGTGGTAGAGCGCTCGCCTTGAGCTGAAGAGCTGAGGGACAGCATTCAGGCCCAGAGTTCAAGCCCGAGGACTGACAAAAAAAAAAAAAAAAAGCCCTAGAGTGTCAGGAGACAAGCATCAGACAACAACGTACTATGCACTGGAGAGCGTAAGGACAGACCTAGACTCAAGACAAATTTCAGTTCCATCATTTATATCATGTATGTCCTAAAGACAGTCATCATTTATCTGAGACAGTTTCCGTCTTTTCCTAAGAGTTCTGTGTCAGCCAAGCACCAGCTCACTCCTGTAATCTCAGCTATTCAGGAGGCTAAGAGCTGAGGATCATGATTCAAAGCCACCCCAGGGAAGCAAAGCCTCTGAGACTCCTATCTCCAGTTAACCATCAAAAAAGCAAATGGTAAAGTGCTAAAAAAAAAAAAAAAAAAAAAAAAAAAAAAAAAAAAAAAAAGGTTCAGGGTCAGTACCTAGTCCCTGAGTTCAAGCCAAGACTGGCACAAAAGGAAGGAAGGAAGGAAGGAAGGAAGGAAGGAAGGAAGGAAGGAAGGAAGGAAGGAAGGAAGGAAGGAAGGAAGGAAGGAAGGAAGGAAGGAAGGAAGGAAGGGAGGAAGGAAAGAAGGGAGGGAGGGAGGGAGGGAGGGAAGGAGGGAGGGAGGGAGGGAGGGAGGGACTGGGTGGGAAGGAGGGAGAAAAGAAGGAAAAGAAGAGAAAAGGAAGGAAAAGAGAAAAGGAAAGAAAAGAGAAAAGAAAAGGGGCTGGGAAGGTGGCTCCACGGTAGAGCGCTTGCCTTGCATGCATGAGGCCCTGGGTTCGATTCCTCAGCACCACATAAACAGAAAAAACCAGAAGTGGCACTGTGGCTCAAGTGGTAGAGTGTTAGTTGTGAGCTGAAAAGCTGAGGGGCAGCGCCCAGGCCCAGAGTTCAGGCCCTGCAATGGACCAAAAATAAAAAAAGGGCAGGGGAAGATTTGCCAGACACTGGTGGCTCACGCTTGTCATCCTAGCTACTCAGGAGGCTGAGATCTGAGGATTGCAGTTCAAAGCCAGTCCAGGCAAGAAAGGTTTTTCTACCCATGAGACTCTAACCAACAACGAACCACCAGAAAACCAGAAGTGGTGCAATGGCTCAAATGGTAGAGCACTTGCCTTGAGCTGAAGAGCTCAGAGACAGTGCCCAGGCCCAGAATTCAAGACCCACAAACCAACAAAAAAAAAAAAAAAGAGAGGGGAGACTTTAAATTTTCAGGTAACTGGGCTGGGAAGGTGGCTTAGTGGTAGAGCACCGTGAGGCCCTGGGTTCAATTCCTCAGCACCACAGAAGGAGAAAATGCTGGAAGTGGGGCTGAGGTTCATGTGGTAGAGCGCTTGCCTTGAGCTGAAGAGCTGAGGGACAGTGCCCAGGCCCAGAGTTCAGGTCCCAGGAGCAACCAAAAAAAAATTTTTTTTTTCAGGTAATTGGCAAAAAAGAGTAAGTAACTGGGGGATTGGGTATGTAGCTCGGGACGAGCACTTGCCTGGCAAGTTCAGTCCTCAGCCTTTATTTTTTGTGGAGGGCGGAGGAGGGAGAGGGAACAGTAAGTAATTAGCTGTACTATAAAGGTGAGCATATGAGAACTTTTTTTGTGCCAACCATGAGGCTTGATTTAAAATATTTTAAAAGTCTCTTAGTGTTCAATTATTTCTATTGATCATGAACACTGTAACAACATCAAAAGAAAAGATACCTTGGTAAGTTAAAATGCACCCATAAGATGTCATATAAAAGCAAGCACTCAGGCTGGGAAGGTGGCTCAGTGGTAGAGCACTTGCCTTGCATGCATGAGGCCCTGGGTTCAATTCCTCAGCACCACATAAGCAGAAAAAAAAAGTCGAAAGTGGCGCGGTGTCTCAAGTGGTATTGCTACCCTTGAGCTGAGGGACAATGCCCAGGCCCAGAGTTCAGGCCCGCAACTGGACCCAAAAAATTTTTTTTTAAAAAAGCAAGCACTCCTGCTACAAACCTGTAATAACCTACCCCTGGAGAACAGAACGGAATACAAAGAAAGAATAAACCTCCATTTCCAGATCACAATGACTAAATACAAGAAAGAACCTTGTGGGGAAAAATAAGCCACACTACCTCGAGTGTGTGTGTTCTAGTAGAGTAATTACAGACCCAGTAAGCTGCAGTTTTAAAATGAAGGTTGAAACTGCAGTGGTAGATGAAAGGGGGCCTCTCCAACATTTGCTCTGGGTCCAACGACAGCAGTTGGCTGGAGTCTAAGTTATCCTGCAGGGCTGCAACAAAGGGACAGCCCCTCCAGACCCTGGGTGAGACAATGTGATAAAGGACTGCTCTGTCAAGGGACCCTGAGATGGAGATGTCTAGGAGCAGAAGGGGAATGTATCTAATTTAGGAGGCCTGGATGGAAGGGGAAATAGAGGAAGGCAGAGTGACTGACAGACAGGTGCACCATCTCCTTGTCACACAAACACCTGACCAGAAAACTTTAGGAGTAAACCCTGCAAAACCCCACATCACACAAACTGGAGCTTAATACTACCATGTCACAGGAGACCTAGTTTGGTCCCTCCCAAGTCACTTGGACTTTAAGGAAAACGTTTCCACCTTCCCAGACCTCTATTCTCTATCTCCAAGTCCAAACTTAAGAAACTACTGCTTGTCTGGCTAGGAAAGTGGCTCAGTGGTAGAGTGTGTGCCTTGTATGCATGAGGTCCTGGGTTCGATTCCTCAGCACCACATAAGCAGAAAAAGCCAAAAGTGGCGCTGTGGCTTTGAGCTGAAGAGCTGAGGGACAGTGCCCAGGCCCAGAGTTCAAGGCCCATGACTGACTGAAATAATAACAATAACAACAATAATAATAAATAATAATGCTCATTTGAGTTCTGGGGATGGAATTAAATACAAAGTCCCTTCCTTCCTTCAATGCCCCCAGCCCACTAAAGACTGCTGAGTCAGAACTGAGTCAAAGTACGGGAGCTCAAAGTTCATGCTCAAATTAAGGAAATATCCATTGCCATCGAGAGAGAGAAAGAGAGGGAGACAGACAGACAGACAGACAGACAGACAGACAGAGAGACAGAGAGACAGACAAATGTTAAATCACATGGGAGGCCCATCATTTCAATTCCTCTTCCCAGCTGTCATTGTTTACACAACTCTTCCTAACAGAGGACTAACCCTGGCTGGCTCCACAGGACCTCTCTGCTGGGGAGCTTTACTGATGATGACACTCAGTCAACACAGACTATGAACTCATCAGTCAGCACATAAGGCATTTCCAATTGAAAAAAAAAATGTTATCAGAATTGACTGTGGTATAAATGCCAGCCTTGAAAACAGCTATCCAAAGAATAGTGAATCATTCATTATGCAGTCAGCATGTGATAAAAGAATAGTAAAGCAAGTTTACTAAAGCTGCATGTTCAGGAACAAGCAAGCAGCATGAAAGAGACCTTCATTAAGTCGGGCACGAGTGGCTCACGCCCACAATCTAGCTACTCAGGAGGCTGAGATCTTGAGGATTGTGGCTCAAAGCCAGCCCTGGCAAAAAAGCTCTGTGAAAGTCATTTCCACTAAACTACCAAAGAAGTGAGAAGTGGGGCTGTGGCTTAAGAGATAGAGCACTAGCCTTGAGCAAGAGCAGCTCAGGGACAGCGCTCAGGGCCTGTGTTCAAGCTGTACAACCAACCAAAATAAAGTATTATGTATTAAAGTTACTGTTATAAAATAATAATATGTTGTATTATTGTGCAGAAAACTTTAAAAGCCAAATTGACCTTTACCTGCAATTAAGTAAAATACGACAGAGTGAAAAAGCTAGAATTTACTTCGGGTGTACGGTTCCCTTTGAAGATTACTGTTAAAACTTATGCTCCCAGGCTGGGAAGGTGGCTCAGTGGTGGAGTCCTTGCCTCACACGCATGAGGCCCTGGGTTCAAATCCTCAGCACCACAGAAAAGAAAAAGGCCGGAAGTGGCACTGTGGCTCAAGAGATAGAGCGCTAGCTTTGAGCTGAAGAGCTCAGGGACAGCACCCAGGCCCAGAGTTCAAAGCCCCATAACCGACAAAAAAATAAAAAAAAATAACTAACTAACTAAACTTATGCTCCGGCTTGATCTAAGTTATTACTGTAGGTTCTGAACATCAGATTTAATAACTACACACCAGCAAGGTATTTATACTCTAATGGCATGTGACAACCAGGAGAAAAAAGAAATCACTATTTTGCTGGATTGAGATGGATTAAGTTGTTAGTTTCTTGAGGGTGAAAAAGAGCTAATGAATCTATTATAGGGAGAACATATCTGTGGCCTTTCTAGAATTTTAATGGATTAAAAGAAAAATGACCTCTCAGGCCAGCTCAGGCAGGAAAGTTAGATACTTGTCTCCAATTAAGCACCAAACCCCCCCCCCCCCAGAAGTAGAGCTATGGCTCAAGTGGTAGAGGGCTAGCCTTGAGTGAAAAAGCTCAGGGACAGCACCTAGGCCCTGAGTTCAAGCCCCAGGACTGGCACCAAAGAAAACAGTGAGTTCCGGTTCATGAGCTGGCATTCCTAATCACAGAATCTCAGAACTTCAAGAGATTTTATTGTTCAACTAATCAAAGTCATCCGAAGCATAAGAGACTGCAAGAGACTAGCAAGCAGAAACGTAAGATCTGGTCTACAGTTTTGTCTTTTAAATTTTCAATTGGTTGTCTGATTTTGAAGGGAAAAAAAAAAACTTGGGGAAAGTTTATATAAAAAAAATGAGTCCTTCCCATCCCTTGAAGAATCAGTAAGCTCTAATTCTGATTCATGGTTGTTCATGATAAGATCCCACGGAGGCTAATGAGTGACTGGGTCTTTTAAAATGAAAATGTACACTCCATTTCACCAACTAATAATACATCGGGCCTACTCCCAAACTAGATCACCTATCCAGCTCTGTGGGTGAGTTTTCACATCCACAACTTCAATAATGGGAAGTCATCCTGAACTGTGCTCAGTATGTTCTTTTCAAGTTAAACAGGTATTCATACCCCTTTCTTCCCATATGGGCCCTCTCCTCCTCAAGCCCTCTCCCAAAACAGATACTTTCTTTCACCTGTAACATTAAGGAATAACACAACAGTCTTAAGATTGGACACTCAGCTGAGCGCCAGTGGCTCACACCTGAAATACTAACAACTAAGGAGGCCAAGATCTGAGGATCCTGGTTCAAAGCCAGCCCAGACAAAAAAGTCCATCAGACTCTTATCCTCAATTAACAAGTAAGAAGATGGAAGTGGAGGTGTGGCTCAAATTGTAGAGTGCCAGCCTTGCCAAGCAAGAGTGTGAGGCCCTGACTTGAAGCTCTAATACCAACACACGGTATCATGTAGGCGTGGGGATTTTTAATCCCGGGTATTAAAATCTGAAGCAGCAGCCTTGCCCAGAGAGCAGGCCAAGTAACAGGGAAGGCTAATCAATCAGAGCTTGAAGACAGGAGCTGGGGAGTGAGGGAAGAGGGAGCCGGCCAGAGACAACCAAATGTGATCAACTACCAGGGCTGAGAGTAAAATGACTGCTGGAGGATTGTGAAGAACAAGGGGCTAGGATACACATGCCAGATGAGGAAGGGAGGGAAGACATGCAGAAGGAGCAGGGAGCTCAGGTGCAGACAGGCAGGGTCACTTCTGGAGAAACCCACCTGCATGGTTTCTTGGGAAGGCTCTGCTACAGAACGTGAGCTGGGCGCTGGGGGCCTGGCAGTGGTCTGAGGATCACAGATCAAAGTCTGGCGGGGGGGGGGGGGGGGGGGGGCGGGGGGGGGAGGGCCTCCAGAGCTCCTGGAGCTGGAGCCTGTCTGCATGTGTGGGGGGTGTGAGCGTGAGCATGGTAGGCAGGACAGATGTCTCCTTCATCCAGGAGGGTTTGTCTAGAAAGGAGGCAAGAGCTTTATAAAGCCCGGGATGTGAGTGAGACGCAGAGTGGCAAAGCACCTAAAATCAGAGCCTTACCTCCAATTAACTAGAAAAAAGCTAGTATGGAACTGTGGCTCAGTGGCAGAGTGCTCGCCTAGCATGTACGAAGCCCTGGGTTCAATTTCTCAGTACCACATACACAGAAAAAGCCAAAGGGGCGCTGTGGCTCAAGTGGTGTAGAGTGCTAAAAGAAGCTCGGGGGTGGGGGGAGCTGGGAAGGTGGCTCAGTGGAAGAGTAGCTTGCTTTGCATGCATGAGGCCCTGGGTTCGATTCCTCAGCACCGCATAAGCAAAAAGAAAAAAGCCAGAAGTGGTGCTGTGGCTCAAGTGGTAGAGCACTAGCCTTGAGCTGAAGAGCTGAGGGTCAGCACCCAGGCCCCATGACTGGACCCCAAAAAACAAACAAACAAACAAAGAAGCTCTGGGACAGTGCCCAGGCCCTGAGTTCAAACCTCAGGACTGGCAAAATTCAGTTAAGTTGTACCTTTAGCCAGGCATTATGACATTCGTCGGTAGTCCCAGCTATTCAAGAGCCAAACCAGAAGGGTCACTCCAACCTAGACATTCAAGTTGCCAGTCTAGCAGCATAGAAAGACTCCACATTCTGTAGGCACCAGTACAAGTGAGTACTAAATGAGTTAACTGACCATCATACTAGAATTCCTTATGTCCCAAATAAGAGACAATGTAGCCGGGCGCCAGTAGCTCACACCTGTAATCCTAGCTACTCAGGAGGCTGAGATCTGAGGATCACAGTTCAAAGCCAGCCTGGGCAGGAAAGTCTGTGAGGCTCTCATCTCCAATAAACCACTAGAAAACCGGAAGTGGCACTGTGGCTCAAGCTGTAGAGCGCTCGCCTTGAGCTGAGGAGCGCAGGGACAGTGCCCAAGCCCAGAGTTCAAGCCCCACAACCAACCAAAAAACCCAAAAAAAACTGTCAATAGGCACATTTCAGAAACTAAACATCAGGGGCTGGGAATGTAGCTTGGTAGGAGAATGTATACTTAATATGCAGAAGGCCCTGGGTTCCATTCCCAGCACTACAAAGAAGGGGGAGGGAGAGAAGGAGGGGATGTTACAAACTTAATCACATTGTTAAGATCCAATGGTGAGGCCCAGTACTTGTATTTTGCAGAAGCCAATGTTTACGCCTCCGCATTTAGTACTAGCCAACACTGGTGGTTCACATTTATAATCCAGTCTACTTGGAGGCTGAGATCTGAGGACGGAGCCAGTACCCAGCAGGCAGGCAAATACTGGTGACCGTTGCTAAATTAACCCGAAAAAGAGTGGGTATGTTTTGAGTGGCTGAGCACCAAACCAAAGCAATGAATCCATTGACAACCCAAAACTCCTAGCTACTTAGAGATAAGCGAATCTAGGTTCAAAGCTAGATCTAAGACTGGATCTCCAAATAGGGAGCAAAAGCTGGCTGTAGCTGGCGGTGGTAGAGTACCAGCCCAGTGGAGCAAGACCACCACCAGGCCAGTCTGGACCACAGCACTGCCATGCGACACACACCTGCATGTGCATGGGCCCTGCCTTCTCTACAGACTCAACCTAACCATAAACCTCTACTGATGTCTTGCTTTTGTTTTCTCAACATTGTTTTGTTCCTGCATCAGCCTTCACAACCTGCCACAACCTTGACAAGTTTCTAATGAACTTCTTTTTCAAGAGAAGGCTGTTTTAAATTTTGACATGTACTTAGCAGCGGTCTGGAATTTACAAGATAAATGGAGAGCCTAATGTCAGCCTTCAGATTTCCCTATCTTGTCTTACAGCTAACATTTCAAGTATGTGTTCGACGGTAATAATGACTTGCAGGGAAACCTACGCTCACATCCGACGTACATTGCATCACATCCTTGCACTCCGGGGAGCTCCAGATGGACCCTTACACTAGATTGGACAGCAGGGACTGATGGACTTGTTCCAAAGCATTAAGCCACCATCTGCAGCCTTTTGTTAATTCCCTCCATCTCATCTGTTCCATTCTGAAATCTTTTTATATACCCATTGCACCAGTAACCAAGATTTGTCCTGCACCTAGCTCCTTCCCATAAGGCAGAAATAAATATAATATTATTCTCAACTAAACAATGTTTTCACATTGTTCTTTAAATCCTAAAACATTACTCTGTATTTAACAGCAAAAGTACCATGCAAGGCACTTTAGAGTACAATACTCGGTCACTAATGACACAGGAACTTGTCATGAAACGGAGAGAAAATTATCATTTTAGGTCATCTTTGTTCTGCTGCTAGGCTTGGCTCTCTCCTGGTTCTATTCTCAATTCAAGCCACGATATGTTGTGTGAGCTGTACATTAAACCCAAATTATTTCTAACATCTTTTCCGTCTCTTACTGTCTGCCGGACTCCAGAACGTGTTGAAGTTGCCTGTACACAATAAAGAGCATTTAACGTCAAGTGAGAGTCCAGCAATGATGTCACTGTATGAGCAACCCCAGAGCTGGAGGCAGAGATGGGATGTAGGGCTACTCAATCCATTAGGACAACCTCAAGTTTTCACAGACTGCGTAGGCTACACCGTGAGATACTGTTTCAGATAAAATCAATCAATATATACAACCTGCAGTTCCTGGTGGTTTTTGTTGTTTTTCTGTGTATGCATGTGCACACCAGCACATACAGGCACACATGTGCATTATCAGTACTGGAGCTTGAACTCAGGTCAGGGCCTTTCACTCAGTTCTTTTGCTCACAACTGGCGTTCTACCACTTGAGACAAACCTCCACTTTAGGCTTTTTGCCTATTATTTGGAAATAGAACTCTCACAGATTTGTCTGCCTGGGCTGACTTGGAACCATAATCCTCAGATCTCAGCCTGCTGAGTAGCTAGGATTATAGGCAGGCATGAGTCACCAGGGCCCAGCTATTGCTTCTTGCTTTGAGACAAGGTCTCATTGCATGGACTAGAATTCACTATGTAGTAGCCTAGGTGAAGCTCATACTCACAACCCTCCTGCCTCAACTTCCCTACTAACTGCGCTGGGATCACAGACATATACCTACACCCACAGTGATCACAACTCTGCTTTTAGGAAATTATTTCTTTCAGTTGTTCATTCATTCATTCAGTCAGTCAGTAAATATTTTCTGAGCCATTGTACAGAGAAGATGACAAACAGATCCTGTGGATATAAGTGTGAAGGAGATAAGATCCCTGCTGATAGGACCCATATTATTAGAGAACCATTTTCGAGAGAAAACAGACAAACTGAAGAGAAAAAGCAGGAAGAAATGAGTTGGCAAAACAGGGAGAAGGTGAGATGTGAATGCTATTTTAAGCCTGGTGACCATAAATAAGAGATATCAGTAATGACTGAAGCTTACGGGTGGGAAATACTATTCTCTTCATTTACTTTTAATTTTTTATGGTGATGGGAGTGGGGATTGAATTCAAAGGCCTCATGCTTGCCAGGCAGGTACACTAGCTTCCACATCTCAGTCCTTTTTCATTTGTACTACTTATATCTGGTTCTTGCTTGCTGCCTGGTTTTGTACCTGGGCCCCAATAGTATTGCACTAACTGGGAGATGATGCATACCACCAACACGCAGCTTCTTCAGGTGAAGTAAGAAAGCTGGGTTGGATTCCTCAGCACCCCACACACAGAAAAAGCTGGATGTGGCACTGTGGCTCAAGTGGTAGAGAGCTAGCCTTGAGCAATTGCAGCTCAGGGACAGTGCTTAGGCCCTGAGTTCAAGCCCCAGGACTGGCGATGATGGTGATGATGGTGGTGGTGATGATGATGATGATGATGATGCAATTAGATTGTATAAATTGCTGGGAGCAGTTCTGGAGATTCACATTCTAACCAAACTCCAGACAGGAGTATTGTAGAACAGGGTTTCTCAAGCTCATCACTGCTGGCATCTGAGTCAGAGTTCTGTGTTTTGGAGGGCTGCCTTTATGGACTGTAAGATATCTGGCACTACCCCTGGCCTCTGCCATCAGCACACACAGACTTTTCCAGAGTGAGAAAAATACTCCTGCCTCTAGACGGTGCCAATCACCTTGTGTCTGTACTTCTGTCAGAAGAGACCTGGCTTCTCTGTATCTTGATAGCCCATCTATATGAAACAAAGGCTGGCTTATTTTATGTAAGGTCATCTTACACCCAGACAACTTCTGTTCTCAAAGCCCAGCCCAGATCTTGCTCAGCACATTATCTGTGCCTTTTACAGCTAGGGCCTTTCCCTTTCATCAATTACTAGCACCTGAAGGACTGTATGCAGTTTTACATTTGTATTATTTGTGGACTTATACTTCCTATGATGCTTCCCTTTAAACCGTATGAAACATCCCCCACATACACACAGCAGCCTGGGCAGCCAGCTAGGAAAGGGCACACAGCTCTGTACTTGTTTGTATGCCTGGTCCTTGGGCTTGAATTCAGGGCCTGTTGTCCTTCAGTTTTTGGTTTTTGTTTTTCTTTGTTTTTGTTTTTGGTCGGCCATGGGGCTTGAACTCTGGGCCTGGGCACTGCCCCTCAGCTCTTCAGCTCAAGGCTAGCACTCTACCACTTGAGCCACAGTGCCACTTATGGCTTTTTCTGTGTATGTGGTACTGAGGGATCAAACCTGGAGCTTCATTCATGCTAAGCAAGCACTCTACCACTAGGTCACATTCCCAGCCCTGTCCTTGAGCTTTTTGTGCTCAAGGCTAGTGCTGCTCTACCACTTGAGCCACAGCTCCACTCCCGGCTTGTTCTGGTAGTTAACTGGAGATAAGAGTCTCATGGATTTTCCTGCCCCGGCTGGCTTCAGGAAGGGGACCCTACAATTGAACTCTTCAGTCTGCCAAAATGCTAACTACGTAGGAAATGGAACTAATTCAGCTGTTTCTGGTGGTTTTTTGGGAAAAGAAAAAGTTCAACACCCTCCCAAACTTGCTCCCAGAGTTCTTTCCAAAGAGAAGTTTTAGCCCTCGCCTCCTTTCCTCTGGTGCCACAGGACTCAAATACCCTTCTGCAAGTCATCTTTGACCTTCAATGCCCAATGGCTGTTTTCCACTGTCTTTCTCCTGTGTCTGGATTATTACTCAGCAATATCAATCCTGTGACGGGGAGCAGAATCACTTTTTTTTTTTTTTAGTCGGTCGTGGGGCTTGAACTCTGGTCCTGGGCGCTGTCCCTACGTTTTTCAGCTCAAGGCAAGCACTCTACCGCTTGAGCCACAGCACCACTTCCAGTTTTCTAGTGGTTTATTGGAGATAAGAGTCTCATGGACTTTCCTGCCTGACTTTCCTGCCTGGCCGTGATCCTCAGATCTCAGCCTCCTAAGTAGCTAGAATTACAGGCATGAGACACCGGAGCCTAGCAGAATCGCTCTTATCTGAATACTCTACTGACTTCCATCACTAAGCCACCACACCTACCTGGAGCTTAGGGGTAGAGGAGAATCTGCAGTGATTACTGACATTTTATTATTTGCAGCCAGAAAAATCATACTTGATACACTTCTGAGTTCAATGTGCACAGGGTCGATCATCTAGTTCTACCCAGTGTTTCAATGGCAAATGACCTTTCCCACTATGACGATCTTCTTTCACTCTGTTCTGGCCCAGCAACCAGTGCTAGATTTAACATACACACAGGGCACACAAGAGTTCTTAGCCTAGAACTTTAAAAGTTTTCCCACTACCTGAAGAAAGATGACTAACAGTGAGCTGATATGCAAGGCTTACTGCAGCAATGCCTCTGTGGTCTCTCTCTCTCGACCTTTTTTTCTACCGGTCTGTATAAGGAAATAACTCTGATCCGGCCAGCTTTGCTAACTTGAACACCATGAACTCCTGAGTCCCGGAAGCTCTTCACTCATCATCATTGCCTCCCCCTGAGCTACTGGTTGCTTTATAGATATAACATGGGTTTTCTACTATATTGTAACAGATCCTTCTTGATAAATTTCCCAAGGCAACGGTAATAATCCATACAACTTCAGCATTAATAATGAAAAGAATGGAAAAGAGAAAGATTTTTTTTGGGGGGGTCCGGTTGTGGGGCCTGAACTCTGGGCCTGGGCGCTGTCCCTCAGCTCTTCAGCTCAAGGCTAGCGCTCTACCACTTGAGCCACAGTGCCACTTCCGGCTTTTTTCTTTTTGCTTATGTGGTGCTGAGGAATCAAATCCATGGCCTCATGCATTGCAAGACAAGCACTCTACCACTGAGCCACCTTCCCAGCCCAAGAAAAAGATTTTTTAATTCCATTTTTACTTTAAAAAGCTGCATATTGGCTGGGAATGTGGCTCAGTGGTTAGAGTGCTTGCATACCATGCATGAAGCCTGGGGTTTGATTCCTCAGTACCACATACACAGAAAAAGCTGGAAGTGGTGCTATGGCTCAAGTGGTAGAGAGTTAGCCTTGAGCAAAAAAAAAAAAAGCTCAGGGACAGTGCCCAGGCCCTCAAGTCAAGCCCCAGAACTGACCAAAAAAGTTGCATATTACAGAAATGGAAGTACAGGAATAAAGATGGGATCTATCCATCACTAATGTGAAAACTCCAGTCAGGAGGCTGTCAAGTAGATCCTTTTCCCAACTTATCCCAGCATGATGCAAGCTGGTCTGTGTGCCATTTGTAACACACGGGGATTGAGAAGAAAGGTCAGAAACAATAGATAAAAATCAGTACATGTGTAAGATATTCACTCAAATCTATATCAGTCTAGGAGTGGGAAACTTCTCATTATGGCAACCTGAGAAATCTTTGAACACCTTTCCCTCCATAAAGGTGTACCAAACGACTCCAGGAAATAAAAAAATTCTTATCCATATGTAGGATTATTTACAAACAATCTTTCGGGAAAAGAGAACACACAATAAAAATGGAAGAAAGGATTTAAAGTAGATCTGTTAATTTAACGGACTTTGTCAAGCAAATCCACCATCCCTGGTGTGCTATTTATTGTGCCTAATAGAACTAACACTCAGGGAAAAAGTAGTCATTAAAAAGGACTGGTCAGAAGGGGGAAAACACAGCAAACAAGCCAGCTTTAAAAGTTTCTCAGTTATAAGTGAGTTACTCTGAGGGAATTATCTGGAGGTGACTTTAAAGTTTAACATTAAAATATGAAGAAAGGATCATCATGGCCCCATCACTCCCCTATTTTCACTTTTTTTGGGGGGTGGGGGGATGTTATGGATGGACGGAGGGGCATGAAAGACCAGGCGCAGTCTGCTATCATGTTAGGTTCAGGTTACCTACTGCCAAGTCACACAATTACTCCAGAAAACCTGCCTAAGGAATGCGGGCTGCCTGTCAAGGTTACAAGCTGTCCACTGCAGTGTAAGATATACAAGAAAATGACACCATGTAAATCTCATAAAGGTCGCATGGTATCAGGAACTTTAAACGAGAAAATAAATACTATCCTCCATCTAGTTTTGTATACTAATTTCAAGTCAGCATACATAAATACCACACAGCACACAAGAGCATTACTGTAAGGGGTCACTTGCTCTGTTAAGAAAACACTGCTTTTGGCTGTGAAAGTAACTGATTTCACACAAATTCTAGGATTTTAGCACCTTAATGCAGGCCAGAACTCTACCCCTCCTCCACCAACCCCAGAGCAAGTCCCAGGACATCAGGAGAAGAACACAAAAATGGAGTGAAGAGAAAACAAAGGCAGGGGGTTCAGGACTTAACCCCAGCTGAGAGAGAGAGAACATCATTGTGGCTCAGAGGGCGAATGCTTGCCTGGCAGTTACAAGACCCTGGATTCAATACTCAGCACCAAGGCTTTGGCCTTCATCTGTAAGGACCAAATGAAATAGCCCAGACAAGACTAGGTGATAGGTGCTTCCAGAAAAGACAAGAGCAACGGGTAAGAGGAAAACACTGCCTTGATGTTCTGTAATATGTTCCCTCAAGAAGCTCAAACTCTTCGCACAAGTACACTAGGCTGCCTAGGTCACCACCACAATGCCATCCTCTCTAGAAACCATCTACCCATGGTAGATACCACCTTGGTATCTTTGCCTGGAAACCCATTGACATTCAAGAAATCATGAATGATTATTAGAGTTCTGTCATTTTGAAACTGATGGGAAAATGAATGTGTTATGTGTCCGGAACACATATTATCACCACCATCACATGTGCACATGCATGCGCGCGCACACTCTCTCTCTCTCTCTCTCTCTCTCCCTCTCTCTCTCTCTCTCTCCAACTCAAGTCCTGAACTTTTGACCTGGTTGCAGCTGAGCTGAGCCCCCTCCCGGGTCCACCAGGGCACCTGCTCCAGGGCTGACAAGAGTGCTGGCAGGCAATGGCCGCAAGGCTACAACAGCACAAAGCAGCCAGCCTGCAGCAGAGGCCTTTATAGAAAGAGCCAGGCAGCTTCACATCTCCCTCCCTACTGCTCCAAAACATGCTTCTTTAATGATTCCCCAAGAAAGGAATAAAACCTAACATCTGTTTCCCAGGTTTACTGACCTGTACAACCGCTGACAGCATGCAAATCTGGAAGCCTCGCAACTTCCTTCAATTTCTCTAAATGTGAATACTGAAGAGTTTGAATGGGAGGGAGGGGATCACTGTTTTGTGGTGTAGAGCCAGGGACACTCCTCGGTGTGCACCAGTCCCCCACCCCCAAGGACATCTCATGTTGGCATCTGGGGATGTAAATTACAGGGATGTAAATTCTGTCTTGCTTAATTTTGTGGAACACTATCAGGACAGCCTAAAATACAACTGGGCGGCTCAGTACAAGCAACCATCTGCCCTATGACCAGGTGAGGCTCAGGGCTAGATTCCTGGTGTGCTAAGGGTCCAGAATGAGGACTGGCCAAGCACAAGAAACACGCATGTGCAGCGCAGAGACGCGAGGGTGGGAGGGCGCCGCCAGGCAACTGGGTTTCCATCTAGCTGTGTGACACCCTTTCTTTCAGGGCTCCCATAGCACATGCACCATTCTGCCACATGCCCTGTCCCTGAGCTCACTCTGAAAAGGAACCACAACTGGACTGCAGGTCATCTCTCTGCCATTGAGTCTGGGTTTCAGATGGCTCATCCGTGCAAGAATTTTATGTTAGATGAACTCTAGGTATTTCACAGACCCAAAATTCCGTGATTTTAGGAGTGTTTTTGAGCATGCATAACAAGCATGGTGGCGAACCCTGGTCAGGATCTGTACCACCAAGTAACGATCTACCAAATGAAACCTACAAATCCATCCTCGGCGCATCTGAACTAGGGATTTCTTCTTTCTGTTCAATGTCCAAATTACTTTTAAAATAGCTTCTGAGGCTTAAAGATTAACCTTTCCCTCAATTAGACCTAAAATTGTGAGGAATTCTGGAGGATAAATGTCTTAAAACTATCTTTTGCCCTTCTTTCACTCTTCTTTGTTCTGTTGTATTTGAGATCCTCGTACATAGAACCACAAATAAAACCCAGGTCTAGTTTGTGGCTTGCCTATCCTCCATGCTGCAACCTCATGTATGAAACTGAGACCTCTTCAGAGAGCGGTGTCACCCACCCTCATATATTTTCATTTTTCACTGGGTGCTGTTCATTGCTTTTTTGTTGTTCCGTCTTCATATTAGCCTCTAGCAAACACTAGTCCACATCTGTCGAAAACATGGGCTCAGTGTCTTTCTCAGTAGTTCTTACTGTTAAAAGAGCAATGGTCTAGGCCGAGGAGGTGGCTCAGTGGTAGAGTGCCTGCCTAGCATGCATGAAGCCCTGGGTTTGATTTCTCAGTACCACATACACAGAAAAGGCCAAAAATGGCTCTGTGTCTCAAGTAGCAGAGAGCGGCTCAGGGACAGAGCCCAGGCCCTGAGATCAAGGCCTAGGACTGGCAAAAAAAAAAAAAAAAAAAAGGAACAGGCTCAGGATCTTTGTGATTCTTTCCTCAGCAATGCTATTTGGGGCCAGATACACCTTTTAGTGAGGAGCAGCACCATAAATTAAACTACAGTGACTAAGGGATGGGCCTCGCTCTGTGTGCCCGGCTGGGCTTTATTTCTTACAACCCGTTGACAGACTTCATCCAGGATTTACTGATTTGCTTATTATCTGGCTCACTCCACGAAAAAGAAGGCAGTTATTTTTGTGTTGTGTTTACAAGTTTCACACCAGCACCTACTCGACCTGCCTAACACACAAAGGATGCTTTATAAATATTTGCTGAAAGAAACATCAACTCTCCCCGCTATAATCCTAGCTACTCAGGAGTCAGAGGTCTGAAGATCACAGTTCAAAGCCAGCCCAGGCAGGGAAGTCCATGAGACTTTTATTTTTGCCAGTCCTGGGACTTGAACTCAGGGTCTGGACACTGTCCCTGAACTTCTTTGGCACAAGGCTAGCGCTCTACCACTTAAGCCACAGAACCACTTCCAGCTTTTCTGTGTGTGGTACTGAGGAGGTGAACCAGGGCTTCATGCATGCTGGGCGAGCACTGTACCACTAAGCCACATTCCCAGCCCCTCCATGAAACTCTGATCTCCAAGGAACCACCAGAAAACCTGAAGTGGTGCTGTGGCTCAAGTGGTAAAAAATGCTCACCTTGAGCTGAAGAGCTCAGAGACAGTGCCCCAGGTCCTGAGTTCAAGCCCCAAGACTAACCACCACAACAACAACCAAAGAAATAGGAACTCAGCTGGATGCTGGTGGCTCATGCTTATCATCCTAGTTATTCAGAAATCTAAGAACTGAGGATGGCAGTTCAAAGCTAGCCTCAGGCAGGAGAGTCCAGGAGTCCTTTTTTTTAAAAATCAATTGTGAAGCTTCTAAACTCTGGGCCTCCCACACTGTCTTGATCTTTTTTGCCTAAGGCTAGAGCTCTACCATTCTGGTTTTCTGGTGGTTCACTGGAGGTAAGAGTCTCCCAGACTTTCCTGCCTGGGCTAGTTTCAAACTTTGATCCTCAGATCTTAACCTCCTGAGTATTACAGGTGTGAGCCACTAGCACCTTGTGGAAGATAGCTAGCCTTGAGCAAATGAGCTCAGGGATAGGGGGACAGGAGAGAGGGGAGGGGTCAGGGAGATGAGGGGAGGGAGAGATGAGGGGAGGGGAGGGAGGAAGAGAATGAGAGAGAATGAGAGAGAGAGAGAGAGAGAGAGAGACAGAGAGACAGAGAGACAGAGAGAGAGAGAGAGCCCATGCAAGAGAGAGAAGAAAAGAAGAAACATGATCTTGCCCCTGTACTCAGTTTCAGTAGAAGGCTTAAAAAAGATCTTCTGGCCAGGTACTGGTGGCTCATGCCTATAATCCTAGCTACCCATGAGGCTAAGGCCTGAGAATAATGGTTCAAAGCCAGCCAGGACAGGGAAGTCTGTGAGACCCATCTCCAATTAACTACCAAAAACCATGAAGTAGAGCTGTGCTCAAGTGGTGGCGTGCCAGCTGTGGCCAAAGACTAAGGGACAGTGCTCAAGCTCCAGTACCAGCATACACAAAAGAACAAAGGAAAGAAAGGGAGGAGAGGGGGAGAGAGGAAGGAAGGGAAGGAGGGAGGGAGGGAAGAGAGAGGGAGGGGAAAGAGGAAAGAGAGGAGAAAGACAGAGACAAGACAGGACAGGACACCTGGGCTCTGGTAGTTCATGCCTGCAATCCTAGCTACAAAGCAGGCTGAGATCTGAGGATCATAGTTCAAAGTCAGCCCAGGCAGGAAAGTCTGTGAGGCTCAGGTGTTACAGCACCAGCCTTGAGCAAGAAAAGCTCAAAGATAGTACCCAGCACCAATACAAAAACAAAGGCCAGTATGTTTCAATTAAAATAGTTTCCTGGGAGTGTAGTTCAACAGTACAACACCTGCCTGTCTAGTACACTAGAGACCTTCTTTCTTGATCCCTAGTCCTGCCAGGAAAAAAAAAAAATACATGTTTCCTCACTCAGTCCACTACATCTAGTCATCATGAAATGAATACCCTAATCAGGGCTAACTTATTATTTCCTGTAGTTGAGGCCTCTTAAACCTTTGATTGAAGAACCTCCTTCAGAATTGATTAAAATGTTAAACCACAAACACACTGCCAGCAGATTGTGTATAAGTATACGAACTCAAAAATCTACCACCCATCCTTTGGCACCATGTTTAGGAACTGTTGATTGTATTTTTAAGTTCCTCCTAACCTTTAGTCTTTTGGGGGGGGGGAAGGGAGGAGCCAGGTTGGGGCTTGAACTCAAGAGCCTGGGCACTGTCCCTGAGCAGTTTTTGCTCTCTACCACTTGAGCCACAACACTACTTCTGGCTTTTTCTGTGTATGTGGAACTGAGGAGTGGAACCTAGAACTTCATGCACACTAGGCAAGCACTCTACCACTTAGCCACATTCAGTACTTATTTTAATGTGTAAATTCATGGCTTGTGCTCCCAGTAAGGAGTTAATCCAAGGAAACACCAAGTATAACATTCAAGACTCAGCATATTATACCCAGGTGATCATGCGGGTTAGGTAAGGGACTTTAAACCACATAAAACCACAATCAGAGCCCAACACCAACCAGTGACTCACAAATATAACCCTTAGTTACTCAAGAAGCTGCCGGCTGAGAATCAAGGTTACAAGCTAACCAGACACACCAGCAGAAAAGTTCAAGAGACTTTTATCTCCAATTCACCAGCTCCACAGATAGAAAGCCAGCCATGAACAAAAAAGCCTAGTAAGATTCAAGGCCCAGACTTCAAGCCACAGTACTAACCAAAAAAGAAGAAAGAACTAGAAAGAGACACAGCAAAGCTAAAGATTAGGTTCTCAAAGGCAAGAAGCTCATTAAAAGATACAAGAAAGCAATCAATTAATTTTCATTATCCTGCTACCATAAGAACTACATAAATGATTCTACATGAACATTTCCAGTTCCCTCGGATCAGACCACTGAAAAATCTCCCTTATCAAGTAAGGCACTAGTTTCTGAGAAGACTACTTGGTTAGGGGAAAGTGCTAAATCTCTGAAGAAGAGACCAATTAACTTTTCTCTTTGGAGTCAACAAAACTTAGCCAACCTAACCACTAAAATATTAAGCAATTACATGCTAGATTAAATAGAATACAAGCTGGGCAACAAGCTAGGTGGCTCACGCCTATAATCCTAGCTCCTCAGAAGAATGAGATTTGAGGATCACAGTTTGAAGCCAGCCTAAGCAGAGAAGTCTATGCAACTCTTATCACCAATTAACCACCCCAAAATCAGAAGTAGAGCTGTGGCTCAAAGTGGTAGAGCACTAGCTTTGAGCACAAAAGCTCAGGGATAGCACCCAAGCCCCATGAACAAAAAATAAACAAACAATTGTGGCTCTGAGCTACTTTTTTCTTTTTCTGGTCGGTCTTGGGGCTTGAATTCTGGGCATGGGCGCTGTCCCTCAGCTCTTTAGCTCTAGCCAGCGCTCTACCACTTGTTCCACAGTTCCAGTTTTCTGGTGGTACACTGAAGGTAAGAGTCTCAGGGACTATCATGCCAGGACTGTCTTTGAATCGACATCCACAAATCTCAGCCTCCAGAGTAGCTAGGATTACAGACATGAACCACCAGCACCCTGCTCTGAACTACTTATTAACTGCCAATCTTCTGACAGGACAGTTATGAGCCTAACTAATATTATCTACTTCTATATAAAGCACATAGTAGGTACTTAATGATGCCAATGATTTAATTCAGTGTCACTAATCCACTGTCTTAACCACCCGAATACTTCAGTCTCCTCTGAAAAAATCCCTACTATATGACACAAATACATTGTGAATATATTTAGAAACTTATAAATATGCAATAAGCTACAATGTTACAAGTTCTTAATCTCATGGCTGATAGTGGGTTATTTCAAATTTTTACGTTTTTTTGCTATAATATTCAAGCTTTATATATAATTTTATGCAATTGTATGTGTGCCCATACTGGGACTTGAACTCAAGGCCCAGGCAATTATCCCTAACCTTCTTTTGCTTGAGGTCAGGACTCTTTATTACTTGAGTCGAAGCTCTACTTCTAGCCTCTGCCCCCCTTTTCTAAAATAGTTTATTGGAGATAAGAGTTGCACGGACTTTCTACCCCAGCTGGCTTTGAATCACTATCCTCAGATCTTGGCCTCTTGAGTAGCTAGGATTACAGGCGTGAGCCACTACCACCTGGCAATTTTATGTTATTATTTTTTAAACCACAGTTAAACAATGTAAAGGATCATTAACCGCACACTCACAGATTTCTGGACTGATGATTACAAACACTTTATTTAGGGCACAGAAACATTGAAGTCCTTAGATATATCTCCAAGCCAGGTGCTGGTGGCTCACGCCTGTAATCTTAGCTATTTAGGAGGCTGAGATCTGAGGATCACAGTTCAAAGCCAACCTGAGCAGAAAAGTCTCTGAGACTCTTATCTCCAATTAACCACCAGAAAACAGTAAGTGGTGCTGTGGCTCAATGTGGTAGAGCGCTAGCCTTTAACACAGGGGCAGCACCCAGTCCCACAGTTCAAAGCCCCATGATCAACCAAAAAAAAAAAAAAATCTCCAAATGATAAGAGGCTAAGGAGTTTAATGGTAGAAGCCTTGCTAGCATGAGACCATGTGTCCAATCTCCCAGCTCCCAGCACCAGGAAAAAAAAAAAGTATGTTGCCTTTCCTGAAGAAATCCTCTATATTCAAGGCTGAAGTAAAAATATTTTTAGCATGCCAATATAAAAACATCAGCCCTTCAGGGCTGGGAAGGTGGCTCAGTGGTAGAGCGCTTGCCTTGCATGCCTGAGGCCCTGGGTTCTATTCCTCAGCACCACATAAGCAAAAAGAAAAAAGCCGGGAGTGGCACTGTGGCTCAAGTGGTAGAGCGCTAGCCTTGAGCTGAAGAGCTGAGGGACAGCACCTAGGCCCAGAGTTCAGGCCCCACGACCGGACCCCAAAAAAAAAAAAAAAAAAGAATCCTTGAGGATTCTACAAATCCAAATGTTCAGCCAGGTGGTGATCAAGAGTTAAAAAGAGAGGAAGAGATCTGTCCCACAGGTGAAAACTGGCTTCCTTTAAAATAAAATAAAACAAAACAAAACACAGGCTGGGAAGTTGGCTCAGTGGTAGAGCGCTTGCCTACCATGCATGAAGCCCTGGGTTCAACTCCTCGGTTCCACATACACAGGAAAAGCCAGAAGTGGCGCTGTGGCTCCAGTGGTAGACTCTTTTCTCCTATAACCATGCCAGGCTGGCATGTTAGCTACTCTGGAGGCTGAGATCTGAGGATTCTGGTTAAAAGCTAATCAGGGCATGAAAAAGTCTGTAGGACTCTTACCTCCAATTAACCACCAAAAAGCCTGAAGGTGAGCCTTGACTCAAGTGGCAGAGTGCTAGCCTTGAGCACAAAAGTTCAGGGACAGCACCAAGGCCCTGAATTCAAACCACAAGAATGACACCAAAAAAATTTTAAAGCCAGCCTGGAGGCAGAGCTCAAATGTTGGAGCTCCAGCAGTGAGCAAGGAAATTGAGAGGCTGTGAGTTCAAGCCCCCATTAGAGAAGAAATGATATCCAACTTCTACCTGGTATTATTCACCATTTCTATCTTTTTTTTTTTTTGGGGGGGGGGGGGGTCTGGTCGTGGGGCCTGAACTCTGGGCCTGGCTGCTGTCCCTCAGCTCTTCAGCTCAAGGCTAGCGCTCTACCACTTGAGCCACAGCACCACTTTGGCTTTTTTCTTTTTGCTTATGTGGTGCTGAGGAATCGAACCCAGGGCCTCAGGCATGCAAGGCAAGTGCTCTACCACTGAGCCACCTTCCCAGCCCACCATTTCTATCTTTTCAAGTTGCTGTACATTACCACTGTAGGGCCTAGGACCTAACCTAGGAATCTTTTCTTTTTTTCTTTGCCAGTTCTGGGCTTGAACTCAGGGCCTGAGCACTGTCCCTGAGCTTCTTTTTGCTCAAGACTTAGCACTCTACCATTTGAGCCAAAGCACCACTTCCGGCTTTTTCTGTTTTATGTGGTGCTGAAGAATTGAACACAGGACTTCATGTATTCTAGGCAAGCACTCTACTACTAAACCACATTCCCAGCCAGATTTTTTTTCTTAAACAGTCAGGCCAATAAACTATTTGATATTTTTTAATTACCTAAGAAAAATGAAAATCAATTATACTGAATCAAAACTGATTAGTGTCCTCAGTTCTTCACAGTTGAGTCAAGTTTGGTAGACAACTAATTCAACATTTCTCAACTTTTGAAAATTTTTTTTTACTTAAAACATAGCCATATCGCCCATCATCCTAGCTCCTCACGTGGCTGAGATCTGAGGATCATGGTTTGAAGCAGCCTGCTCAGAAAAGTCTGTGAGAAGAGTCTTATCTCCAATAAATACCAAAAGTCAGAAATGGAGCTGTGGCTTAGGGGTAGAATACAAGCCTTGAGCCCCCCCCCAAAAAAGCAGCAGCTCAGGGGTGTGCGTACACATGCACACGTGCACACACGTACACGCACACACACAAAGGGGGGCATATCAAAATAAATACACATGATCTACGATAGAGATACAAGAACCAGAGCGTTAAGTAAGTAGGTTACCTAACGTCTCCAAAGAAAAAGATGTGTGAAGAATACTTACAGGGCGTACATGTTGGAATCTAAATAGGTATCTGAGGTGTTTTTCAAATTGCATATATTTTAAGTGAAAAGAAAAAAGTTATTCCCAAGGAAGACTAGAATTAGAAGACAGTCACTTCGGGTGTCTGCACCAGTCACTGTGTAAGCTACAATCACTTCTCATTTCTCCTTTAAATATACTTGACCTCTTCAAACAATCTGCGTTTCTCTTTAGGAAGTGAGCCCGCTAAAACTCAGAAGCCACACACGTGTAGGACCCAGGACAAATCATTCCCAGGCTGCTGGGAGCATGGCTGTCTTCAGGCTGAAATGAGCCGACCTCTCCTTTTCCATCCACAAAACGGGTTCACGGGGGACCCGGGGACCCGGGCCGTTTCCCCCCAAAGGCTCTCCTGACGCAGCGTCCTCGCCAAGGTCCCTTGGAGCCCAAGGAGGGGGTACTGGGTGCTGGGCCCGGAGGCCTCCACGGAGAGACGCAGCCCTGATTCGCTGGCCGTCGTCGGGGTGTTTTTTTTTCTGCTGACCCACTAAGGAAATTCAGAACATTCGGGAGTAACTGTCAGAAAACCAACCAACCAACCATTCAACCATCCATCCATCCAACCATCCATCCCTCCTGCGGACTTCAGGCTCGCGAGCCTCGGCTGCCCGGATTCTAGTGATGGGGCTCCCACCGAGAAGAGGGAAAGTCGTTAGGTACCACAGCCCCCTTCCCCTCTCCCCCTCCTTCCTCCTCCTCCCCCTCTTCTTCCTCCCCCCCCTTCCCCCTCCGCTAGAGGCAGCCCGCATCGCATTGTCCCGCGCTCCGCGGGAGCTCCAGCCGCTGGCGCCTGGAACCCCGCTTCTCCAGGCCGGAGCTCGCCTCCCCGGCCCCGGGAGCGCGGCTTCCCACGCCGGGCCGGGCGCAGAGCCGGGGGGGGGGGGGAGGGGGAAACATCAACACAACAACATCAACAACACAACAACAGGACAACACAACAACCACCACAACACAAAAGCCGTGCAAGTTTCCAGCCCCGCGCCCTCCCCACCGACCCCCCCCCCGGGGCCGGACTGGGCCGGGCGCGGCGGGAAGACGTGGCGCCAGACTTTCCCCGAGGCCCCGGGAGCCCCCCCCCCGTCCGGAGTTGGCGGCCGGGCGCCGCCGCCTCGCTGGGAAGGGACGAGCTCCCGGCGGCCCTGGCCCGGCCCCGAGGAGGCTCGCGGCGCCTCCCGCCCGCCCGCCAGGCTCCCTGGCGGCCCTGACAAAAGCAAGCTCGACCCCTGACCGCAAGCGGGCGCCCCGCCAGACGTACCGGCGGTACGGGGAGCGCCGCCCGGACTCGCCGGCGGCCCCGGCCCCGGCCCCCTCCCTCACGACACCGTCCTGACCTCCAGCCCGGCCCCGCCGCTCACCTCGATCTCGAAGTCCGGCAGGCAGCAGGCGGTGCAGAAGAGCGAGCAGAAGTGCGCGATGGCCGGCACCTCCCACCAGGAGCGGAGCTCGCCCAGCCCCGTGGCGCCGCGCTCCTCCGGGCACATTGCCGCGCCAGCCCACGCCCGCTCGCTCGCTCGCTCGGCGGCCGGGCGGGCGCCGCGGCTGGGCCGGTCGAGCCCGCGCGCCGCCGGCTCCGGCTCCTGCCCCGCGGCGGCGCCTCAGCGCCTCGCGCCGGCTCCCGCCGCGGCGCCCGCGGCTCCGTGCGACCTGTGGCTGAGGTGCGCGGCTCGGCTGGCCGGGGGGTGCGGGCGGCGGCGACGGCGGCGGGGCCGAGTCTTCGAGGCAGCCGCGGCTTGGGCTGTCGGCAGGGTCCGCGCTCGCCCTGTCCCGCGGCGGCGCTGCGGCCGCCCCTGGTCCCCCGCACAACATAATCCACTCAGCGCCCGGGAAAACAGATGGGGGTCGGGGCCGCCACGCGGAGGGGCGAGGTCTGCGCGCCACAACAACAACCCCACCAACCCCAGGCGCAGCCGACGCTGCGCCTGCGCGGCGCGTGCGAGAGAGCGAGCAGGGGCGGAGGGGAGGAAGGGGCAGGGCCTGAGCAGGTCCCCATTCCCCCTCCCTCCCCGGCGGCGACCCCGAGGGTCGTCCGGGTGCGCCGGCTCTCGCCAGGCCCCGCGGGGTCTCCCAGCTCCTCCCTTGGCCCCCGGCCGCGCACGTGTGGGAGGGAGCGCTCCCAGGCCCGCGCCGGCCCCTGGACGGCGGGGTCCTGCCGAAAACAGCAAGGAGTCAGACCCGGCCCCGACGCCTGGGGTCGGGGGCCGCAGCGCCCACTGGGCCTGACCGCTGCCCGGCCCCGGCCTCTGCTTGGGCGCGCTCGCACCGCCCTCCTGCGGGGAAGGCCGGCCCGGCCCGACCCCCCTGGGCCCCGCGAGCCTCTGTGACCAGCGCTGGGAGGGTGGGATTTGAACTCAGGACCTCGTGCTTCCCGGGTGGGGCTCTAGATGCACGCACGCTCACGCGCACCCTCAGGCCCCCCACAGGGTCCTCCATGTGCGCCCCAGCGTGCGAAGGCAATCCTCCTACAAGCGTCCCCTTCCCGCCTACCTCGGATGGTCCCTCAGTGGTAACAGCCACACCACCAACACACGCGTGCGCACACCACGCACAGATCTGCATCTGCACATGTGCACAGTGGTAACAGCCACACCACCAACACACAAATGCGCACACCATGCACAGATCTGCGTCTACACATGTGCACAGTGGTAACAGCCACACCGCCAACACGCGTGTGCACACCTCGCACAGATCTGTGTCAGCACATGGCACAGTGGTAACAGCCACACCACAAACACACGCATGCGCACACCACGCACAGATCTGGGTCTGCACATGTGCACAGTGGTAACAGCCACAGCCACACCACCAACACACACGTGCACACACCACACACAGATCTGTGTCAGCACATGTGCACAGTGGTAACAGCCACACCACCCACACACGCGTGCACACAACAGGCACAGATCTGTGTCAGCACATGGCACAGTGGTAACAGCCACACCACCAACATACGCGTGCGCACACCACGCACAGATCTGGAGTTCACAACTAGATCTTTTAGTGTAGAGAGGATGATTAACTAGGTCGTGAGCTGGAGTGTCTTTGATCTTCCATGCTTCTGCGGGGCAAGAGTGTCAAAAAAGGAATTTTGATGAGACTGTATAAGATGGAGAGAAATGAACTTTAAAATTCCCACAGATACTTAAAGTAATTCTTATGAGAAGTTAGAATTGAAGAGATGTAGGTATTAATGCCTACTGTCAGGAACCATCCCTGCTTAGGTGAAAGGCAAAGGAATATATAAAACACAATTATAGTCTCCAAATCTAGAAAATATTCCAGTTCCTCACCTAATGGTTGAGAAGCAAAGCAGCACAATATATAAATTATTTCAAGAAAATTAAAGAACACAAAGCAGCTATTCCCCTATGGTCAAACAAAACAATATTTGAAACAACCCCAAGAATACTAAAGGCAAATTTTAAGTGTTCAGCTTAAAACTTTCACAGTACTTAGTTGAATAATTTGAGTAAATATTTCTTCTGATATAAAAAGAAAAACTGAAACACAGAAAAACATTTTCCATTGCTAAATATCAGTATTATTTTTAATTAATACATTAGGGAGAAATCATGTATCATAAATTAATTCCTATTTTGATCATTGAAAATCTGTAACAGAATGGGAGAAAATATCTTCATCTTTATATTACGGAATCTTTGGATCTCATTTATGTTTTTGTCTTTTTTTTCTTTGACACATTTTAGATGTCCAAGAAATGGAGGAGGTGATTAAGACCTGCCAGGAAGGTCCAGATGAATGTCTGTGTGAAGTAGCAGTCACAAAAAGTAACCCAGTGGAAGAAAGAGTGAGATTGATAACATGTTTATCACAGCATTATTACCATAGTTAAGATGTAGAACCAATCCAGATGCCTCTCAGTAGATGAATGGATCAAGAAAATGTGATACACACACACACACACACACACACACACACACACACACAAAGACACACACAATGGAATTCTATGCCTCCATCAGGAAGGACATTGCCCCATTTGTTAGGAAAGGGAAAGACTTGGAAAAAATTATATTAAGTGAAGTAAGCCAGGCCCAAAGAAACATAAATCCCATGGTTTCCCTTATTTGCAATAAAAAAGTATGTCTAGGACAACCAGAAAAAGTCAAAAGCTATGTACATATGACCATATAAGATGATGTTAAGGGAAATGAACCCCAAGACAGGGACACAAAAGGTCTTTTCTTTCTTGCTATTGTTTTTAATGTATTTAAAGTGTACTGTGTGTTTGTTTTTTGTTTGTTTGTTTGTTTCTTTGGTATGTTCCTCCCTCATGGTATAATCCCTGTTTTTACTGTATTTGATTCCAGTGACCTGCATCTTGTATATACACTTTTCTGATCTGGGGAGGAGAAGGGAAAAAATTCTTAAATAAGGATACAGGTTGACCCATTGTAACAATGAGATGTACAAGACACTATGTTGAAAATGAACTTTACAACTTCACCCAGCGGGGAGCCATGGGGGTCGGGGGAGTAATTGTGGAGGTGGGAAGGAAGGGATGATAGAGGAAAAACAAAGTAGGAGTCAACACTGCTTGATAGGAAATGTACTCATTACCTTACTCATGTAACTGTAACCCCTCTGTAGTATTTTTATAATAAAAAATGTATTTAAAGAAAACTACCCTAATAGACTTCAAGACTAGTATAAGAGACATTCCTTCTAAATTGTTTTTCTCCCAATTAGATCATAAGATGTCTTTTTAGCACCGAGTCCCTTCTAAACTGTCATTTCACTCCAACTTTGGATAAGAACTACTGGGACATCACATTCAGGCAACGAAAAAGGCCTCTAGGGACAAAGCTTATTCCAGTGATGAAGAACCATTCAGATTCTAATAGTATGAAAGTAAGCATTGAGACAGGGGATGTTGTCAGATTCCAAATGGAGTCATTTCTGTCATACATTTCAAAAGTAATTAAGCCAAGAGATTGTAAAGAAATGGTTGATAAGCATGGTTTTCTGAAGCTAAAGCTTGTCGACCTTTCAACTAGCCAAAAATCAGAACTTTAGCTTTTTCTATCACCCACTATTTTGATGAGTATCAGAAACCCAGATACCCCCACCTAGGTATGGATACACTCAGCTTCTTACGGACAGGATGGTGGTCCTACCTCTGTTAATATGCCTAAAGATTGCATAAGGCATAAGGACAGAAATGGAAAATACAAATTTTCCCATGTGATTTATAAAATTCTGTCACTTCAGGCAATTTGAAGGCAAGTTTTACGTTCTAGAATTAGGAAGTATGTCCATGAGAAGGCTTTGATTTTGAAAACTGGAAAAGAAGCCATAAAGAACATTTTCCACCTGTTTTCTTCAGGCACAATTTTCTTGCATAGTCAATATATCAGACTGGTATACTTTCAACTTCTTTACAGTAAAAATAAGAAACCTTACATCTTTTCAGACAGAGGATGAGGAGGACTGCAACCCACAACTTCATCTTGGGAGTAACAGAGATTAGAAGAGTAATTGTCCATGAAAAGTTTGTTGTTGTTGTTTAGTTTTGGGTCTTAAACTCAGTGCCTAGACACTGTCCCTGAGCCTATTTGTCCAAGGCTAGCACCCATGAGCATATTTTATTGCTAGTGTCAGGGCCCTGATTCAGTACTAACAAAATTCTGAGTTACAAAATGAGGACACCTGAATACAAGTACCTGAGAATCTTGATTCAGTAATTCTCCTGTTGAGTCTGAGACTGCAGAAGTGGCTCTTATTGATTGGGAGCAATTCCTACATTTCCTTCACTCCCAGAGACTTGCCCTCTCATCATTTGGAGACTGCTGGACAAGGACTGATTTGCAAGATACTTGAGTCAGGCAAGTTCTATGCCTGCTGTGTGAGCAGAAGGTACAAATTCAGCTAAGACATGAGGTGGAGCCAGAGGGTTTGCTTGGGATTATGTGCAGAAAGTACACAACTAAGGGCAGAAATAAAGAAGGGACAGGAAGTTTATGTACTAGAGGCCCCTCCTGAGGCACTGGATTTAGCCTCTTGGCAAAGACATGAAGGAGCTATGCAAGCCTGTTTGTTCAATCACTGGAAAAGAGGTTCTACACCTAGTGAGGTAGAATGCCTGAGTTGTGATAGTGGACAGTGTGAGAGATGTGGAGTCCCTTACAGTGCTGAGCAGAAATACTTCTGACAGGTAATGTTGGACTCCTGCATAAGAGAGGTGATTCTGAAGACAGCCTTGTGCACTATGTGTTCAATTGAGCAATACAAGTGTGATGGCCACCAACAGCTAGTCCTGTAGGTCATGACCAGGTGAAGGTGCAGGTAAATATGTTTGATAGAGTCAGGGATGAAAGGACTATGACATGGTATAGTACACTGGTGTGGTATAATACAGGAACTATGTGAATGACAAATGCAAATAGGATCCAGGACAACTTCCATTTGAATGGAGACAAAGTCAATTAATAAAACATAGCAACAACAGGACAAATCATGTCCCCTACTAAGGAGGATTGAATCTGTGTTGAGGTCCAAAGCCAAACCCTATGACTAAGTTTCCTACAGAGACCAATTTGTGCTGTTCAGATGAAAAGCTGCTCAGATGAAAAGCCCTTTGATAAATATCATGAAGAAAAGAAACAATGTTTTCCTTTCTAACATTTTATTATTCAACATAAATATATAAGGAATGTAAACTTAAACATTACAAATAAAATTTTATGCCATCCTTATTTACTCATAGTGAATTTACAGTTTCTTATGCTGAACTCTTTTTGACTAGCACTTATGTAAATTTTCTATTTCTCATGAGAATGTAAAAAGTCAGTAACTTAATATTGATTTGATATAATTGAAAACTACAGTCACTTTCATGAAATGAAAGATCACAAATAATCTTACTAATGTATGACTTGTACCAGGAAATTTGGCTTCTCTAAACGTTGAGAATTTTTAGTGGTATTTCATGACTGTGACAACAATTAGTGAATTTCCTATTTTTAAAATGTGCATTTTATTATACTTTCGACTAAGAATCTGTTGAACACATTTCTAAAACACATAACTCTCCAAAAATGAGTTTATGGAAGCATGGATATAATTTTCAAAATATTTAATCCTTAGCTAGGTCAATTTTACACAGAAAATTATATATTTTGAAGGAATATTAGACAATATTTTCATATTAAATAAACATTTTGAAATGGTTACCACCATAAAGCTAACACACTTAACAAAGTACATACTTATATGCATGTGACCAGAACTCAGAAAATTCAAGAATGTATTTTTATTGTAAAAATACTGTACAGAGGTGTTATAGTTACATGAGCAAGGTAATGAGTACATTTCCTATCAAGCATTGTTACCTCCTCCTTTGTTTTTCTCCTACCATCCCTTCCCTCCCACCTCCACAACTACCTCCACCCCCAACCCCCGACCCCCTTCCCTGCTAAAATTGTAAAGTTCATTTTCAACATAGTGTCTTGTACATCTCATTGTTACAATGGGTCAACCTGTATCCCTATTTAATCATTTTGTTTTTTCCCTTCCCCTCCCCAAATTAGAGAAGTGTATATACAAGATGTAAATACAGTGCAAATATAAATACAGTGAAAACAGAGGTTATACCATGGGGGAGCAACATACAAAGAAACAAAAAAATCACATGGTACATTATAAATATGTTAGAAACAATAGCAAGAAAGGAAAAAACACTTGTGTCCCTGTCTTGGGGTTCATTTCGCTTAGTATCATCTTATATGGTCATATGTACATAGCTTTTGACCTTTTCAAGAATGTATTTTTGATGCCTTACTAAACAAATCAGTTGTGGAAAAGGAAATAAAAACAAATTATAAATCCTTGACAGTAGGTTAGACCATGCAGAAGATCGAATTTCAGGGATTGAAGATAGCCTAGATATTATAGAAAAAAAACATACAACTATCCAAGATATGATAGATCTATTCAACATTTGGAAGACATCATCAGAAGGCCTAATCTGAGGATAATTGGTGTAGGTGAGCATCTAGAGACAGAAGTTAATAGTCTAGGAAATTTATTTAACAGGATCCTAGCAGAGAACTTCCCAAACATGCAAAAAGATAAGCCAATGCAGATACAAGAAGCTTTTAGAACACCAAATAGACCAGAAAAGGACATCCTACCATAACATTAGAATCAACACAGGATCAATTCAGTTAAAAAAGATTCTTAAAGCTGTCAAGGAGAAAACATTAATGACCTATAAAGGGAAACCAATTAGAATAACCTCAGATTTCTCAGCAGAGACAAAGTAAGAAGAGAGTGGAATAATGTATGTCATGCCTTAAAGACAAACAACTATCAACCAAGAATGCTGTACCCAGCTAAACTCTCCTCATAACAGGAGGTCAGATGAAAATCTTCCTTAGCAAAGAAAAACTGAAACTATATCTCCACCAAACCAGCCCTACAAAAGCTACTTAAAAATGTTCTACACATAGAAAACCAACAAGACCACAATAAAGACCAAGAAACCACACCCAAACTGAGAATCCAAGAAGTATAGGAAGAACCCAACTTTTGCATCCCCCAAGAAGGTGAATAACATGTCAGGAACTCCCAAACACCACTCAGTCCTAACTCTCAACATTAATGGACTAAACTCTGCATTTCAGTTACATAGACTGTCTAGTTGGATTAAAAAGCAAGATCCTACTATCTGCTACCTTCAAGAATCACACCTTGCTCATAAAAACAAACATATTCTGAAAGTGAAAGGCTGGAACAAAATCTACCAAGCATAAACAGTCAGGACTTGCAATTCTAATATAAGATAAAATAGCTTTCAAATTAAAATTACTGAGAAGAGATAAAGAAGGTTGCTACATACGAATTAAGGAATCTCTCCTTCAGGAAGATATTACAATTCTAAATATCTATTCACCAAACAAACCGTACTTTCCCTCAAATCTCACATAAATCCAAAGACATTAATTGTTGGGACTTTAACACACCATTATCCCCACTAGGGGATAAAACTCAACAGAGAAACTGCAAATCTAAACAACTGCACAGATCAACTAGATTTAACAGGCATCTACCGAATATTTCTCCCAGTCCCATCAGAATACATGTTTTTCTCAGCATCACATGGAACGTTTTCCAAAATAGACCACAAAGCAAACCTGTCCAAATTTAGAAACATTGAAGTTATGCCCTGCATTCTCACAATGGAATAAAAGTAGAACTCAACACCAAAAGCCACCAAAGAAAGCCGTGTAACACATGGAGGCTAAACAACACACTGTTGAATCACCAGTGGGTCACGGAAGAGATTAGAAAGGAAATTCAAATGATCATGATATTCATCAAAATGAACACACAATTTACCAACTCCTCTGGGACACAGCAAAGGCAGTAGCAAGTTTATAGCTCTGAGTTCCTACATCAACAAATTGGAGAATCTGAAACCAACAATTTAATGAGACATCTGAACCTCCTTGAAAAAGTGCAGCAAGAAAAAGGAAATCAAAACAGAACTTAGAGAGTGGAAAAACCTCCCATGCTCCTGGATTGGAAGGATCAACATTGTGAAAATGGCAATACTTCCCAAGGCTATCTACAAATTCAATGCTATACCTAGCAATATTCCAACCTCATTCTTCAAGGAAATAGAAGAGGCAATCCAAAAATTCATATGGAACAATAAAAGACCCCAATAGCAAAAACGATCCTTAACAGAAAGAACAGTGCTGGAGGAATATCAATACCAAATTTCAAACTCTACTACAAAGAAATAGTAATCAAAACAGCTTTGTACTGGCACAAGTACAGATCTCAGGACCAATGGAATAGAATTGAAAACCCAGAAATGAAACCACAGAGCTATAGCCATCTAATCTTTGATAAGGGAGCTAAAAAAAAATAGAATGGAAGAAAGACAGCCTCTTCAGTAAATCGTGCTGGCAAAATTGGTTAATCACTTGTAGAAAACTAAAGCTAGATCCTTATATATCACCCTGCACCAGAATCAACTCCAAATGGATCAAAGACTTCCAAGTCAAAGCAGACACCCTGAAAACATTACAGGATGGAACAGGAGAAACCCTAGGTCTCCTTGGCACAGGCCAAAATTTTCTTAAAGAGACTCAGAAACACAGCAAATCAAAGAAAGGTTGGACAAATGGGATAGCATGAGATTGCAGAGCTTCTGCATGGCAAAGGACATAGCTAGCAAGATCAATAGAAAGCCCACGGATTGGGAGAAGATCTTCACTAGTCATACAATGGACAAGGGTCTCATATCTAAAATATACCTGGAACTCAAAAAATTAAATCCCCCAACATCAAATCTTCAAAGAAACAACTGCCCAATAAATAAGTGGGCTAAAGTCTTAAAGAGAAACTTCTCTGAAGAGAAAAGAAGGATGGCCAATAGACACATGAAGAAATGTTCAACCATAAAAGAAATGTAAACAACATTGAGATACCACCTCACCCAATTAGAATGGATATAATCAGGAACTCTAATAACAACAGATGATGGAGGGGATGTGGACAGAAGGGAACCTTACTGCATTGTTGATTGGAGTGTAAACTTGTTCAACCACTTTGGTAAGCAGTATGGAGGTTCCTCCAAAGACTCCACATAGAGCTCCCCTATGACCCAGTAATCCCACTTTTGGGCATTTATCCAAATGATCACAAACATGACCATCCTAAAGCTACCAGGACAACTATGTTTATTGCAGCATTATTTACCATAGCTAAGGTATGGAACCAATCCAGAAAAAATGATTAAAAAATAAAAAATTAAAAAAGAGGGAATAAATTAAATCTGTAAAAAAAAAAACCCATTGTTTCTTTTGAAAATATCTAAATATCTCAACTCCATACCTAGTGGACATTCTTAAAACAAACATGAAAATATTCAAGAATTACCTCCTAAAGGGTAAGATGACTTATCTGCAAAATTCCTTAGACCAGATTTTCTTTCAGTTTTGCCTTTTGATATGTACACATGATGATATCCATGTTGGGTAGGGACACTGTCTTTGGACTTTACAAACATTCACCTTCTGAAACTGTGTCTTGGGTAAAATTACCAATTCTGTGACTGAAAAAAATAAAAATCTTGGAAATAAATTGAGTATCTCTTAAGAATGTGCTTCTTTAGAATGATACTAATTATAGAATTATATTTTCAAAATTAGAACATGGAGAAAAGAAAAACCTCATATACATACATAAAATATTAAATGAGTGTTTTAAAAATTATTTATCTACCAATAACTACTAAGATCATATTTTCTATAATCTTTTATCGTTTTCCTTAATTGGTATGTATTAGTTGTACACTATATTTTTGTTGTGCTGTCTCTATGCATACATAGAACATACCATTGCTGTTTACCCACTTTATTACTCTTTCCTATGTCATGTTCAGCTTTCTGTTTACAATTTTAATTGGCTTCATTTGTATACATAGATATAGTATACTTTGATCATGTGTTCTCAACACTGTCTCCTTCCTCTTTCCTCCTATTAACCACCCTCAAATAGTCTTTTTATATTTGTATCATATATTTATCTCTCTAGATTCCACATATAAGAGGAAATGTAATATTTATTTGGAATCTTGATCTATAGCTTTATATAATCAGATTCAAGTTTTATTTTCAAGAGTGATTATGTTCTGAACAGTGTGATATAAGACCACAAAAAATAATAACATGACATAAATACAGTTCATTAATTCTTGTCAAGGTTGTCTAACCAGTCAGTTTAGATGAAGTAACTTAAGTATACCACTATATACTAACTGCAAGAGATACTGACCAATATGTGCTAAATATCAAATTGGGTAATTTATCTTTACTGGTTGCCCTAGCTTACATTTCCACTATTATGTTATGATGTCTTTTATTCTATACTTTCCAGCATGTTATAACTTATTTTCTTAATGCTTTCCAGTCTGATTGGGATTTAATGGAACCTTACTTTCAATATTTATTTAATTTACCTTAATGCCTGTAATATGTTGGCAATTTCTTCACGTGTTCACAATTTGTATTTTCTGAAACCTATCAACTCATTTACACATTTATGAATTGCAATAGCTTTTAATTTGAGACCTATTTTTGAGCTTTGTATGTTTTACATAAAAATTCTTTCTCTACTCAATAGTTCTAATTTGATGCAGTCCTATTTTTAATTCTTGCTCTTATTTTTACTCAGTTAAACTTTTATATAATAAGTCGATACAAATGTCAATAACTTTCAAAGAGTTTCCTATGTTTTTTTTTTTACCTCTAAAGCTATGCAGTTTAAAATTTTTGATATTGACTTGAATTTTGTAGCGCCTAGGAGATTATGTCCTATTTTGTCTTCTTCATATAGAAAACCAGTTTAATTTTTCCATCACCAATTTTTGAAAAGATTGTCTTGTCCATTGTATAATTTCCTCTCTTTTTTTGGAGGGGGGGTCTTGTCATGGGGCCTGTCCCTCAGCTCTTTAGCTCAAGGCTAGCACTCTACCACTTGAGCCACAGCGCCACTTCCGACTTTTTTTCTTTTTGCTTATGTGGTGCTGAGGAATCAAACCCAGGGCCTCATGCATGCAAGGCAAGCGCTCTGCCACTGAGCCACCTTCTCAGCCCCAATTTCCTCTCTTTTTTCAAAGGTATGCCTTGTCAAAAATATTTGTAATCACTTGATATTTTATATTATTTCTATTTTAAATATATGTGGTAAAAATTCACATTTGTTTCCAAAAAGAATGAGTATATGATATTGAAAATGATTGTATCTTTGAAGATGAGACCTAAATGGATTATGGCATACCATAAAATGGAACTCTGAATAGGATGAAACTAAATAAAATAAAACTCTACAAACTTACAAAGATAAAAATTTAAAACATAAAACTGAATAATAAATTTAGGATAAAACAGGTATAAAAAGTATATTTACAATAAAATTTAAAACTATGAAAAATAATAATCCATTTAACATTTTATATTCTGCTACTTTGCCAAAGTTTCAGGTCAACTCATTTAACTTGGAGGAGAAATCTATAGCATTCCTTAAATACAGGATCATGTCATCTGCAAAGAGGGATAGTTTAACTTCTTTCCATATTTGTATTACCTTTATGATTTTCCCTTGCCTTATAGTCCTTGATAGGAATTCCAGTATTATATTAAAGAGATACTGAAAGAGTGGACATCCTTCTTACTGATTTTAGAGGAAATGGTTTTAACTTTTCACCATTAAGTAAAATGCTGGTTTCAGTTTGTCATGTAAACATTTACTATATTGAGGAATGTTGTATGTATTCCTAGGGGGTCTGGTCGTGGGCCTTAACTCTGGGCCTGGGCGCTGTCCCTAAAGCTCTTCAGCTCAAGGCTATTGCTCTATCACTTGAGCCACAGCACCACTTCCGGCTTTTTTTTTCTGCTTATGTGGTGCTGAGGGATCGAACTCAAGGCCTCATGTGTGCAAAGCAAGTGCTCTACCACTGAGCCACCTTCCCAGCCCCTCATAAAGGGGTTTTTAATCATGTCAAATGCTTTTTTCTGTTCTGTGCTCATTCTTGCAAAGTCTAACTCCAATCTTGTTCCAGATCACCATGGTCCACATTGTTCCATCCTATTTATTTTCAGGATTTCACAAGTGATGGAGAAGGTGGAATTTGCACAGTAGCCCAGTAAAAGTATAGAGCAGGAGAGGTCATTGGAGGACCACAGCCCATAGTTCTACTCAGAATTCTTCTTAGCTAAAGAAGGGTGAAAATGAGAAAGAATGAAGAAATAAGAAGATGAGAAGGAATGAAGAAAGCCTCAAATGTACTAACAGTGCATGGAGAGGAAAGAGCTTTCATCATGTAGAGGAAAGGTTGCCTGGTTATTGAATCAGGAAGACACATCCTGATGATCAAAAGAAAGAGAGGAAGGAAAAATATAATTGCAAAAGCAATTAAAGTCAAAGAGATAAATGTCCCCAGTCAGTTCCATACAGGCTGGCCTTCTTACAAAATGTAGGCAAGGTAGTTAACTTAGCCAGTGGAAGGTAATTCATCCTGAATTACCATCAACTCTATTTTTAAAAGATAGCAAGAGGTCAGAACTGGTGATAAATATTTGTAATCCCAGCATGAAATGAGTTTCAAGATCAGCCACAGTAAGATTTAATGATAGTATGAGATAATGTAGGTGTTCCCTCAGCTATGCCTGAAGGGTAAGTAGGAACATTGTAGTCTCAGCTTAGCTCCAGGGGATAAAAGGATAAAATGGTAGCTAAAGATAAGTCAAACATAAAAATGGAGGCATTGCTCAAGTGGTTGAGCACCTTCCTAGCAAGCACCAGTCCCAAAATTTAAACCTCAGCATTAGAAAGTAATAAAAAAGATGGTAAAGAACTGGAAAGGGCATGTGCCTATGAAAGGTGATGATTGCAGTGATGATTGCAGAATTCTCTGTATCTGCAGCTATGGAACTAGACATGTGCATTCATATTGCTATGAACCTATTCATCACTTCATCTATCTATATACACATTTATTTTGAAGAATTAGTTCATGGAGTTGTGTGACTTGTTCCTAAGTCCAACTTTTCAGGAGGCTGCTAGACTCCACACACATTGAAGTCTGCCTCAACATGGAGGCATGGAATGATTTATTTCACCCAAAGCGTACTGGTTAAAGTACTGATCTTCTAAAAAGAAACCTCAAACTCACATACAGTACTGTTACAAATACTTGCATATGGTGGCATATCCAGGTAGACACATAAAAATCTCATCTTTTTCAGTTCCATTAATTCTTTCCTGAAAAAGTATTTTGTCCTTTAAAAATAAATTATACAGCTCTTTTTTGATTTTGAATGTGTATCTTTTCCATTCCCTTTCAACATCATTGTACAGTCATCTCTGTCTTACAATAAGTCCCTATATACCTATAGTGTCTAAATCAGGGGAAGAATCACTAGCCTGCTGGGGACAGCCATTGCTTCTATCTGCCTTGGTAAGGATGTCCAAAAACACAGGGCTCAGGTTCTTCTCAGTCATGCATGTGATAGTGAGAGGAGCTTTGTTTTCTAATGAAACTCAGAAGGGAAGGAATCACAGCTTCAAGCCTTAAATTCCTTCATTCCTTGGTTATAAAACAAAATGTCAGTCTGACCCTGTCCTCTTTATTTCAGGAGCCAGCATGGCCCAGAAGGTAGCTGAAGCTCAAACTTCAATTCTGCTGGTGGAAAAGGAGGCTGTGACCCTAGACTGTTTGTATGGGAATGGGGAATCCTATTATTCCATCTTCTGGAACAAACAGCCCCTCTCAGGGAAATTAATTTTGCTTATTCATCAGAACTCTTATGAAAAGGAAAAGGTAACAGAGGTTTGTTACTTCCTGAACTTCCAGAAATCCTCAGACAGACCAAGAGATCCAGTCAGAGAAGCAGGGCTTCAGGCACAGGTAGGACTTACAGAGGAACTTTAGGGCAATTCACATACAATGTCTGGACACACCACCTAGTTGACATGTATGTCTACTACGAGATGTAGTAGACATACATCTCGTAGTAGACATACATGTCAACTAGGTGGTGTGTCTAGATGTAGTAGACATACATGTCTACTAGGTATGCATGTCTACTAGGTATGTCTACTACATCTAGAATAGTTTTCCAATGATAAAAGCATACACACTGTTTTTTGTTTTTGTTTCTTTTTGGGTCCAGTCGTGGGCCCTGAACTCTGGGCCTGGGAGCTGTCCCTCAGCTTTTCAGCTCAAGGCTAGCACTCTACCACTTGAGCCACAGCGCCACTTCCAGCTTTTTTTCTTTTTGCTTATGTGGTGCTGAGGAATCGAACCCAGGGCCTCATGCATACAAGGCAAGCGCTCTACAACTGAGCCACCTTCCCAGCCCTTGTTTACTATTTAAGTAAACATTTAATATGCATGCCTAGCCTTGAGGCATTTGCTCTGGGACTTCTGGGAAATCACCTAATTTTATAGATACAGAGTTCTATATGAAGTCATCCTCTGAAGAAAGATCTCATCCCCTTGGCCTGCTCCATGTGCTTGCCCAGGATGTGTTTATCTATTTCTCTCATTCTCTGTATCTTACTCTGTCTTCCTATCTCTATGTATATATACATATATAAATTATGTATTAGAGAAAGCTATCTATCTCTATATAAATAGAGATAGATAGAGAGATAATAATGGAAAGAAATCAAGACACTAGAGACCAAAAAAAGCAAACCAAAACTGAGTTTGAGAAATTAAACTGAGAGATTGGACAAGCAACAATCAATAACAGAGCAATTGAAGCATTATGTTCAAGTTTTTAGGTCATAAGAACATAAATAAAAAGTTACATATAATTCATAAATTTATTATATAATACATATGTAATCTCTGTCCACAGAGAACATAAAAATTCTCAGCCAGTTCCAACGAATTAATTCGTAGGGCCATAAGATCACCACTTCAGTGGATGTTGTCCATATCGAATATGATTACAGTATCCTACAACTCAAGAATTGTGATTCCCAATATCATACTGGAAGAATTCCCTAACCAAAAAATTGCAATAGAATTAAAAGTTAACAACAAAGCATAGCAGCAGAACAAGTCCAAGATGTTTCTGACTCCATAGCTTTATACTCAGCAGGTTGAGTCAGCAAGATCAGAAAAACAAATATAAACATTGGACAGGACATAACAAGGTACAAGCTGAATTAGTACTCTGAGGAAAAGTAATTCATGTGGAATAAAATTGTCGGAAACTTCAAAGCTATTGCACTAAGCCTGAAAGAATAATATTTTGTGACACTAAATCAAGCACAAAGAAAATTATCTGATGTTTTTGCTCATAGGAATCTGGACCGAAATAAAATACTACATGATCGCAAAAGGAGCATTGCATGAACATATTCAAAATGCATTATATGTGTAGCATGCTCTGTGTGTGTGTGTGTGTGTGTGTGTGTGTGAATAGCATAATGAAATCCACTAAAATGTTATAATAAGGGAAGAAGAAAGTGTTTGTATGTCCCTCCCCCACGATATAACCCATGCTTTCACTATATTTGATGTCGGTATAATTTGTGGAGGGGAAGGGAAAAAACAAATCATTTAACTAGGGATACAGGTGGACTTATTGCAACAATGAGATGTGCAAGTTGTTATGTCGAAAAACTAACTTTACAACTTTGGTTGGGGGGAGAGGGGGGATCAGGTGAGGGGAGGGGAGAGGATGGGAAGGGATGGAAGGGGAAACAAAGAGGAGGCAACAATGCTTAATACGAAATGTATTTGTTATCTTGCCCATGTAATTGTAACTCCTCTGTACGGTATTCTCACAATAAAAAAAAAAGGAAAATATCACAGTACATTAAAAATGACGACGACAGGCTGGGAAGGTGGCTCAGTGGTAGAGCGCTTGCTTTGCATGCCTGAAGCCCTGGGTTTGATTCCTCAGCACCACATAAGCAAAAAGAAAAAACCGGAAGTGGCGCTGTAGCTCAAGTGGTAGAGCACTAGCCTTGAGCTGAAGAGCTGAGGGATAGCGCCCAGGCCCAGAGTTCAGGCCCCATGACCGGACCCCCCCCCCAAAAAATGACGATGACAACAACAACAACAAAAAAGAAGAGGTTAATATGATCAAACTATTATATGCCTGTATGGTATCTTATAATGAGACTCCTTTTACTTTATGCTAATAAAACATTAAATTCTTTTATTATTGTTATTATTATTTTTATTATTTTGTCAGTCATGGGGCTTGAACTCTGGGCTTGGGTGCTGTCCCTGTGCTCTTCAGCTTAAGGCAAGTGCTCTACCACTTGAGCCCCAGCGCCACTTCCAGTTTTATAGTGTTTTATTGGAGATAAGAGTCTCACGGAAGTTCCTGTCCGGGCTGGCTTTGAACCACGGTCCTCAGATCTTAGCCTCCTGAGTAGCTAGGATTACAGGTGTGAGCCACCAGCACACAGCCATTATTAAGTTTTTTATTGTGAAAATACCATACAGAGGGGTTACAATTACATGAGCAAGGTAAAGAGTACACTTCTTATCAAGCATTGTTGCCTCCTCCTTTGTTTCCCCTTATCATCCTTGCCCTCCCATCCACCCCCTCCCACCCCCATCCTCCAACCCCCACCCCCTCCCACCCTGCCAAAGTTGTAAAGTTCGTTTTTTGACATAAAACGTCTTGTACATCTCATTGTTACAATGGGTCCACCTGTATACCTATTTAAACAATTTGTTTAAATTCTTTTTTTTCCAAATGAGATATCTTTTATCCTAGTTTGTAAAAGAGCATAGTTAGTGTCTGATTTATAATCTGTATTAAGGATTCATTTTGTAAACACTGGAAAGGAATAAAATGCCTTAAAGTCTATCTTTCAAGCTCAAAAGCTGGGTGCTGGTGTAATCCTTGCTAATCAGGAAGCTGAGATATGAGTATCTCAGTTTAAAGCCAGCTTGAGTAGGAAAGTCTTTAGTTAAGTGTGTGTGTGTGTGTGTGTGTGTGTGTGTGTGTGTGCACATGTGTGCATACAATCAGAAATGAAGTTATGGCTCAAGTGATAGAGCACTACCCTTGAGCAAAATAAAGTTCAGTGATAGTGTTCAGGCCCTGAGGTCAAGCCCCAAGACACTCTCTCTCTCTCTCTCTCCCTCCCCCTTCCTCTCTCATACACACACACACACACACACACACACACACACACACACACAAATATTAGTATACACAGCATCTCTTCTGCTATTAGTGTACATTTTGCTATCACAAATCAAGTACAGTGACAACAGGTGATGTACCATAGAGGGAAGACCATACAAAGGAAACAAAAAAAATCATATAGTACATTCAAAACAACAAAAAAACAAAGAAAAAACAAAGAAACAAAGAAAAAAACAAAGAAAAAGTTCTTGTGTCCATATTTTGGGGTTTGTTTCACTTAGCATTATTTTATATGGACATATGTACAGAGCTTTTGAGCTTTTCTTCTCATCTGATAAAATTATCCTAGACGTACACTAATTATTGCAAATGAGGGAAGCCATGGGTCCTATATTTATTTTGGTCTAGCATACTTCACTTAATATTATTTTTTTCAAATTGTTCCATTTCCTAATGATGGGATGGTGTCATTCTTTATGATGAAAGCACAGAATTCCATTATGTATCTGTGTGTGTGTGTGTGTGTGTGTGTGTGTGTGTGTGTGTGTGTGTGTGTGTATCACATTTTCTTGATCTATTCATCTACTGAGGGGCATCTGGATCTGGGTTGGTTCAATATCTTTGCTATGATGAAAAATGCTGCAATAAACGTAGTTGTGCTGGTTGCTTTAGTATGGCCATGTTTGTGATCATTTGAGTAAATGCCCAACAACTTCGAAGTGGGGAGTGAGGGAGGTGGGGGAGGGAAGGGATAGTGGGAGAACAACAAGGGAAAAGGGTAAGAGTGCTCAACAAGAAATGGACTCCAGGGGGGCTGGGAAGGTGGCTCAGTGGTAGAGCACTTGCCTTGCATGCATGAGGCCCTGGGTTCGATTCCTCAGCACCACATAAGCAAAAAGAAAAAAGCCGGAAGTGGTGCTGTGACTCGAGTGGTAGAGCAGTAGCTTTGACCTGAAGTGCTGAGGGACAGCGCCCAGGCCCAGAGTTCAGGCCCCATGACCGGACCCCCCCCCCCAAAAAAAGAAATGTGCTCCAGGATTTGAACCAGGGGAGTCCTCACGAGGGCCAACAAACATGAAAACAAAACTTCAAACTCATCTGCTGCTGGTAGAGAGGTGGCATTTGCTGCCGAGTTTCTACTCCAAATATACCTGGTCTGCACACTAATGTCCTCAGCACAACTTGAAAACTAAAGACAGATGAAAACTAAGCACTTACAGACATTTGTTTTAATACATACGTTAATGTTTCATATCATGCAAGCTGTTGGTCATCTTTCTAGTTATTCATTGTGTTGAATAATTGAATAATAATTCAATTATAATTGAATAATTGAATAATACTGTAGGATAATTGAATAAATGAGAAAGGAACAGATATAAATGTGTTAATTACCAATACGTTTGAAAAAATAGTGGAAATTATAGTCAAAGTAATCAAATAATCCTTTCTGCCTTTAATTCTGCTCTAGACCCCAATAATATAATTCACATGCAGCATTCTGACGATCTGGCTTCACAGCTTTTGCCCAGTAATCATGGGTGTACTAGGACACAGATCCAGCTGCTGACTTGACCTCACTTTGAGTGCATTATGACTCCATATCTTAGTCAGGCTGTGTGGATAGATCTTGACCTCTTACTTCATCTGGGACCAATGGTCAAATTTCATCTCTGTTCTAAGAAAGCTCCTGTAGATTTAGAAAGGGTTTCCCCCATGCTGAGCTCTACAGCCCCTCACACACTCATTCCAATGCTGTAACATGTTTATCTGTGATGCTGTTTAGGGTTCTTACGAATTAAGAGGCAGTGGAATAGTGAAATGTAGCAAAGCAACAACCTTATGCAAAGCAAAATTAGAAAGGAATCTAAAAGCCTGGAATATATGAAATTCCTCAGGAAAATGTGTCATTTATTCTTTTCCCCTGGCACTTATTTTGCCAGTCAGCACCCCCTGTGAACTTGGAATCCTCAATGGTGTCTGCCACTAGCAAGGGTAGTGGTAATAAGTTGACTTGTTATGCCTAGTCTTGCAGCAGTAGGAACAAAAACATTCCAGCAGGAAGTTAAAGAAGCATTAGATTGGAAATGCAAATTATTATGAGAAGCTTTGGTATGAGAACACACAACAATCATCAAGTTGAGGCATGGCTCATGAGCTAGATCACACCTTTTTTTTTTTTTCTTGCCAGTCCTGGGGCTTGAACTCAGCTTCTTTTGTTCAAGGCTAGTACTTTATACCACTTGAACCACAGTACCACTTCCAGCTTTTTCTGTTTATGTTGTACTGAGGAATTGAACCCAGGGCTTCATACATGCTAGGCATGCATGTGGCTACCAGTAAGCCACATTCCCAGCCCATAGATCCCCAGCTTTGAGAGAACAACACCGAGAATGGGTGTGGAGTCCTGAATTCTGATCTCACTGCTGGCAACCACACAAAAAAGTGAAAAGAAGGACAGTAGGAAATGAAGGAAAGAAAGAAGCTAAATTTCAAAATAGGGAAGGGAAGGGAGGGGTGGGAGGAAGAAAATGCTTAGTTGCATTAACATTTTTCCCCCCCAAGTAACTTCACAGTCTGGGCCTCTGCCAATGCTCACCAGGTCACCCTCAGTCGATGGCAATTGTCTAGGTAGAATGGTTGCCATCCTTACTCCTCTATAGGGGCCGGACTCTCAGAGCCAGATCTTCCATGAATAACAATGGAAACAAGGAAGAAACCTAAGTTTTCTTGCAGTACATATCTATGAAGAAGTATCCAGGCAGGCAGAGGGATTCTGGCTGTTGGTCCCTCTGCAGGAAGGATCAGAGAACATAGCATGCCCCACCTCCATCAGACTAACCTCCCCACAGCTACCACTTCCACGCCCATCCTGAGGTATCCAGTCAGTTCCACACCTTTAGTGCTGGCAGCACAGAGGATCCATGGGATTCCTGGGCCATGTTTACAAATCCACCTCTGAAAAGGAGCAGAACATTGAAACACCTCCAAATCTGCCTAGTATCATATACAGATGGGGGTTTCTTACTGTAAGTCTGGATCTTTTAGCAGATACTGTATGGGAAGAGCCAGAGTAGGCATGACTACTGATCCCTCATCCAATTCTTCATCCCCATGCAGAGAGGCCAGGTGAGTCTCTCTTGATTATATCCTGTTGCAAATCTGTTCCCATAATCACTTCAAAGACTGGAGCTGCTCATTCAAGGGAGAAGATAGAGTGGATGGAGTTTGCTGGGTTGTGGCAGAAGAGAGGGCACAGGGTGGCAGTACTGGAAGAGAAACTTCCTGTCATCTTGCACGATTCTGGTTATAGCAAAGAGATTAGTTGGAAAGCATGTGTGTGCCAAGGGCCACTTGCTCATGCCTGTAATCCTAATTAGGAAGCTAAGATGTATCAATGTTCAAAGCCAGCTAAGCTATACAAGTCTGAGAGACTTTTACTTTCATTTAACCAGCACATAGATAAACTGAAATAGGTACACACACACACACACACACACACACACACACACACACACACACACACACACACACACACACACACATATCATGGAAATGTGTTACATATGTGAATGCATTTTGTATACAAGTGGAAGTTCGTTATAAATGTAGATCCTGTTGAAGATTTTATTTATAATTTCCAATTTGTTCTAATGCCCAGAGTCTGATTTTTCTTACATTCGTGGCTCTGTTTTACCGTGGTATTATTGAAATGACATACTTCGGAGAACAGCCAGAACCCAACTAGGCAGAATGCGATTCTCCCTGGCCCCTTATAGACTCAGTTGAAAAATGCCATGTAGATGGGGTCTTGCAAAGAATGGATGTAGCAGTAACTGAAAGTTTTGTTGTATGGAGTTTTCGGTATCAGCTATATTCTCAGGAAGTTTGTAAAATTACAACTTTTTAAGTCATGTTTTTAATAATAGGTTTGAAAAGTTCACATGAGAATATTGTTATTTTATGTATTTTTGTGCCAGTACTATGCTCTTGTTCAGTTTCTAACTTCAACGTAGTTGGCATTGTACCTCTTGAGCCAAACCTCCACTTCTGGCTTGTTCCTTGTTAATTGAAGAAGAGTTTCATGGACTTTTCTACTTAGGATGTCTTCAAGCTGCAAGTCTCAGAATCCGGTCTTCTAAGTACCTAAGTACTTTCTAAGCACCCTCAAGGTACTTAGTTATCTAAGTCCTAGAAGCCTGAGAAAGGCATCCAGATATAAAGTTTTTTAAGTGTAACACAACCACAATGTCACTGATTTTGTTTTACCTGATCTTCAAATACAATAGTATAGTCACTAACTTACACAAGTCTCTCTTGAGTTTTGGGTAACATCTGAAATGTGATATTAGACAAAAACAAGACAACCACAAGCAGAAATTTTGGTAGTATTATTTTTATTTGTTTTTCATTCTGTTGATAAGTATTAAAGACCAAGAAAACATTTTTGGAAGCACTAAATATAATAACAATGATTTTCTACATAATTTCTGAATTGTATTACTCTGTTAAAAAATAAGTATCATATTTTATTTAATACTTTATTCCTAAACATATCCTTTTCAGGGATATTCCTTTTCAGTGATGCCCTTATACATTTTGATCATAAAATTTATATTACTAATAGTTTCAAAGGTATTGATATTTGATCTGTTGGGATATGTGAAGCCTTGTCATTGACATTGAGTGAAAACTGGGTCACAAGGGCTTGGAGGTGTGTATACATTTGATTTCCACAAGTGTATGGTAAAGTCATAGTCTGAGTTTTGGTGGTATTTTCAGCCTCATTGATTTTAAGTTTTTGGTATGATATTGCAGCATTGAGCGACATTGGAAAGAAAGGCAGTGAGAAGCAAAGGGAGGCTCACCATCAGCATGGTCTTTGTGTACCTCCTCAGGTTCCTTTCACCAAAGGTGGTCTTGTTGTATTCACTGCTTATATTTGTGCTCTGCTTTGTTCTTGGACTACCACGAGGGAAATTCCTCTTCAATAAGACTTTCAGCTTTGGAAGATTTTTTGGGGGCAACAGTTTTCTCCATTTTGTTTCTTATGATAGAATGAAAAGGTAGGTGCCACATTGTTAGGACCTCTATAATCACTTGATCTCCTTGTTTCCAACAACTTTCAGGAACTGTTTCTACTTCCTAAAACTGCTAGTTGTGGTATGAGGCAGAAGAGTGGACCACAAGGGAGTACGTTAAAGCAGGTAATTTAGGTTTAACCTAAAGCTTACATTTTATTGTTAGGTTAGATAGATGTACACAAGAAAAGTAGACATGATCAGCCTCCCCTACACGCTTTCCAATCCAAGGTAATGCATGAGGTCATGGTAGATTTATATGCAAGGTATTCTAAGAGTACCTGACTGAACCATGTGGAATTGAGGATGAGTGGGGAAAATTCTTGTGGGGTTGTGCACAGATTGAAGGGACACCAGTGAAGGCCTCCACCTCCCAAGTTAGTTCCTGAACAAAGTGACAGGTCACTCCAATGCAGATGCCCTAGACCTTCATATGCTGATGCTCCAGCAACCTTAGACATACTTCAGGCCTGAGGAGAAAGGTGAAGAGAAAGACAGCCAATAGTTCATTATATTCTAAAGATGTGCTGAAGTGCTATCTCCTAATTGCTTTCATACAATAAATGTCCTTTTTCTTCCCTTCCCTGTGTGTCTTTAATAAAAGGGGAAAGTGGCCAGATCGAAGTTGGGACTCCAAATCACCAAAAGCCCACCCACAACAGCTCTAAAGCGTTGTTGCAAGGATTGCTGTGGAAAGAGTCTTGCTGCCCTGGTCAGCCCAGGAGCCTGGGGAATGGTAGGCCTGAAATTCCTTTCTCATCTGGAATTTTGAAGGCTCTGAGAGGCTATGGGTCAAACAGGAAGAGGCTCTAGTGTGAGGGCTAATGGTGATAATGCCCTCATCAAGGAAAGTTGGCACCCTGTTTCCTTTCATGTGTTCCTAAATGTTTGTTATGAAGGAGCAGGCTGGAACAGTGATGTTCAAAACAGACTGAGTCATAGTCAGTAAGGGTCATATGTAATTTCTAAATTCCTAATACCTTACTTCAGTAACTTAAACAGAACCAGGAGATATTTATTTAAATATTGTTTTATTAAAATAAAAATATCCAACCTATATCATTTGAACATGTGTCAATGCAAAACTACTATGAAATTTTATATCTGAATTGTGTATCATATTTTTATTTTTGGATTTAGCTGAACATTTGATGTGTATTTTATTAATCTAGTATATCTTCATTTCACTACCTCCATTCTATTTTTTTACAAGTTCTGATTTAATAGTATGTTTTTGTAATAATGTTTGTGCATTTTGGCCTTAAATATACAAACAATAAAATTTATTCTTGCTAGTACAGGACTCCATGTCTTTTGGAAAATACAGACTTAAGGATATAAAATCATGAACTATGCAACAATGTGCATCACTTTATTTAAAATCACTTTCTAAAACAATTATTCAACAAAACTCATTCTATCTTTCCCAGATTCCATTGCAAAACTCTTTTGTTTTTGTTGTAGCCCTTATCATGGACCCCTCCATTCAAATGTGCAGCTTTAATAGATTTGCCATAGTTTAGCTTTTATTTTGGTATTCACATGAGGTAGCTCACTGTATAATTTGAACACAAAGGGAAATTCCTGTTTTTGATAGAGAGTTTAATTCTCTGTGACAAAGGCAGACTCATGAGTAAACTGCCATAAAATACTCAATAACATCCAAATAAAGATATAAAATTATTCAACAAGTTTATATAATTACCACATAAATGTACTTCCTAATATTTTTAAAACACAATACAATTACACATCTATGTCATAAAATAATTCAGATCACAAGTATAGGACACTAATCTAAATATACTGCATCATCCTCAATATTTCCTTATAAAAATTTTGTCTTTTCATTACCCTTCGCCTCAGACCCTTTTTTTTCTTGCAAATAATGGTCTGGCGATGTCCCTAGAGTTTGGCCACCTCTCAGAAGCCTCTTGCCTTTTCTGCCTCTAGGTAGTCACTCACTTAGAAGACCTGAGGGAATGTTCTCAGTTGACTTGTTCCAATGTGTCTGTCCCAATGTCTCAATTTGACTGACTGTGCCCACTCTTGCTTCGCCTGGTTGGGGTCTGTGGCAATAGCAAGAATGGTGACAGGGACAGGCTAGAACTGTGTTGTTATGAATTAATGGTAGCAGAACAGAGTAACTGAAACTAGACTACCAGGGAAAGGATATTGGTGACCGAGACACAGGATTGGAGGGGCATGGAAGTGGGTGGCAGAATTATGTGTGCAGGGATTGGGGTAGCAAATAGAGGCATCTGGAGCAGTTTATCAAAGTCAGGGTAGCAGAGACAGAGTGGCAGAGAATAAGTTGTCAGGGATTAAGGTAGCACAATCAGGGTAGCAAGAACATGGGTGTGGGATCAGTGTATCCAGTACCAGGGTACCAGTGATTGGCATGTTGCCAATGTATTGGATGTTAGAACTTTAGAGACCTCCAACAACTCATCATCAGCTCTTTGGAAGTGGGCATGTGTCATCTATCAATGCGCACTCCAGGTGTTTCAGGTTCTTGGGAACCAGCTGTAGGATCTTGCCCTTATTTCCTTGAGAATCCAAACCCCACAATACTTCAAAACAGGCTCCACATAGTGAGCTCCAATCACCTCTTGCAAGCCATACTACTCCAATCTAATGTCAATTATCATGGTTGCACCCTGTGCCCTGAGATGTGTTCAGGGCACATAGTGCTCTGGACAGCTACCAGCTTCTGACCCAAACATTATAGGGCTCCCTGGAAAAGGACAACAACAGATCTGCTACTGTTCCATTCTCTCACTGTGGTTCTGGACAAGCAGTCTGTTGTACTTTGATCTCCAGATCCTCTTCAAGCCTCACACCTTGCTCTGTATTCTCTCTTTAGGCACTCATTTGTTCAAACTGCCCCTCCTTTTCTATCCAGGTGGTGCCCTCCATGTTCACGTCTTTGTTTTCTCCTTCCAATCTACCTGTGGCTTTTGCACCACATCCTTGAAGTTCCTCATCTCTCTCTCCATCTGTGACTGCTGCATTAAAACCATCATCTCCCTTTTATGTCTGTTTGTCAAGTTTGTTCTGGAATCCAAGGCAGCACTAGGTAACTAAGAATGTGGGTGGAGCCTAAATACTCCCCTGCTATTGGTTGTTGAGAAAGATGCAAATGAGGTGTCATCAGTCTCACCTACTCAACCCCTAGGTCAGCAGAATAAAGTGATATCACAATGGAGCCACCACCCAGCAGCAATAACAATATATGACCCAACCATAGATAATTTAGGTAGTAGAGAGTAGCCAAATCTAGTGGAAGACATGCACAGATTTATAGAGCACTACTCAGAGCATCCACCAACCAAGTTAGTTTATAGACAAAGTGGCAGGCCAGTCTTAGGCTCTTAGGCTCTGCCCTACATCTTCCTGTTTTGAAGGACCCCCAGACACACCTCAGACCTAACAACATGGGTGAATAGAAAAGTAGGTGAGTATTGCTTAGTATTCTGAAGGTGCGCTAAGGTGCTGTCTTGTCATGGCTGCCATCTAATAAATGTCCTTTCTCTGACCTTCATGATGTCACTTTATTTGCCATAAGGGGAAAACTGGAAGCTCTAACAAGAATACCTAGAATTTGGACCAGGGGTTGTAAACTCCATTTTGAGATCATGATAAACTCACCACTTACTGAGCCAGGAAGTTGGGTTAGGAATTCACAAGCTGATAATTAACTCCAATTTCCCTACCTAAACATCCCTTAGCACCCCTCAGAATCCCACTTCCCAAATGTGTGGACAGCCTTAAACTCTGTTCTCCTGGAGAAGGATTTGAGTATGGGATATCATCAGCTTCTCATTTGTGGCTGCCTTATGAATGCAGATTTTCTTTTAGGCTCAAAATAACTTCAGTAGTTGGGTTGCTGTGTAACAGGTTATATAGGACTCGGTCAAGGGTTCACACCCCTAGGTAGAATTGTCAAGGGCTAAGGACTACTGAGGGCTCACTTGCTGTCCGTGGTATTGCACCGAAGACTTCTCTGTCAATGTTGCCCACAGTGCCTGGGCCAAAGCCTCTCAGAAAGACTCCAAGCCCACCCTGCCGTGGCTGAGTCTGTGTGAGTTAATTATCATTGAACAACTATGTTTCACAGTCTATGAGCCACACACTTCTATGTGCATACGCATTTGAGAGCCCAAGTATGACTCTTTCAGAACTTCTTTTCCTTCCTCCTGTGTTCCGAGAGCAACAGTTAGTACAGTGCATCTGTCTCCCAGGAGCTGTTTTTAACTGCACAAATTTCTTACAATAAACAATAGGTGGAAGCTGCCATTAAAGCAAACAAGTATGAAATAGCACACAATGCTTCCCCTGCATTCCTGGACCTAACAAGTTCCCAATTCTGAGCACAAAGTGTTCATGGCTGAGTTCTAAAAACCTTCACTGATTGGTGAACTTAAAATAAACTTAACAAGGCAGGTACCATCCAGTACAGTAGTTGCCACCTATAATCCTAGTTATTAGGATGGCTGAGATCTACTAGATCAATCAATTTACAGACCATGCAACACAGAAAATTCTAAGATATTAGTCCCAAAAGAACAAACTGAGACAAGGAGAGCCAAGTGGAAAAGGAGGAAGTCTTAACCAAGAGAATGTTTCTCTGAGCAGAGATGTGGGTAGTAATTCCAAGAAAGTTCTCGAGTTGTGGCTCATTAGTAGAGACTACCAGGTCAAACTTCACTAAAGCCAATAATAAAACATATAAAAATAAAAGCTGAAGGGATGTGAAGGGTAAACAAAGGAGGAGGCTGCAATGCTTGATAAGAAATGTACTCATTATCTTGCCCATGTAATTGGAACCCCTCTGTACAGAATGTTCACCAAAAAAACAAAAAACAAAAAACAAAAAACAACTGAGCTGGGAGCTGGGGGCTCATGCTTGTAATCCTAGCTACACAGGAGGCTGAGATCTGAGGATCACGGTTCAAAGCCAGCCCGGGCAGGAAACGCCATGAGACTTTTATCTCCAAAAAACCACTAGAAAACCGGAAGTGGTGCTGTGGCTCAAGTGGTACAGCACTTGCCTTGAGCTGAAGAACTGAGGGATAGTGTCCAAGCCCAGAGTTCAAACCCCACGACTGACAAAAAAATAAAAATAAAAAAATAAAAAACTATATTTGGATTTCATTACTAATAGCACTTTTAAGGGAAGTGGTGTGTGTGTGCGCGTATGTATGATGTGTGGTGTGGTTTGTCTGAGGTTGTGTATGGGCCAGTACTGGTTCTTAAAAATCATTGAATTGGCACTGTCCTTTACGTTTCCCATTCAAGTCTGGTGGTATTCTAGCTCTACCACTTGAAACACACAATTCTGGCTTTCTGCTGTTTAACTGGAGATAAATGTCTAATGGGTATGTCAACCTGCATTGGTTTTAAAGTATGATCTTCAGATCTCACTCTCTTGAGTAGGTAATTCTTTAAGAGTGAGCCACTATGCTCAGCCCAGTATTCCCAGTAAGTTACTTAATATTTCTGATCCTCAGCTTCTTTCTGTGTGGAAAGTGAATTATTTTGTGGACCTTAGAATCTGGTGGGAATTATGATGGGCACAGGAAGTATGTGTGGACAGAGCCTGATACTCTCATAAAATTACTAATGTTTATACTGAGATGAATTCCAAGAAATGGAAACAAGAGAGATTTTTCTTTTCTTGTTTGTTCATTTATGGGGAGTGGGGGAGCCACAGAAATTCAAGGAGAACAGAAAAATGATGTAGATACTATGTTGACCATGAACTATACCATTTGTGGACAGGGACAGGAGGGAAAAACAGAGAGATAGCAAGCAAAGGAAGTGGTGAGAATATCCAACAAGAAATGTACTCATTACCTGACATAAAATGATGACCTGTATGTACATTACCTTAACAATAACAATTAAAAAATCCAGGTTGATGATCCTCTCCCCCAGTTTTCTTTAGAGGCCCAGAAGACTAAGGCCCACCTATGGAGTGTTTAAAGGTCAATTTATATGATGATATAGAGACAGAATCTCTAAGAAATGTTATAAAAAAAAGTATTCTATTCTTAGTACCTGTTTTTGTTTAAGAGTGGAGATTCTATATGTTTTTGGCAAAGGTATTTTTTTTACTTTCTTTTTTCAGCACTTGTCAGGTGTTGAAATCCTTCTTAAAGCTTTGGGACAGAGGTCTGCTATATCTTGGTACTTTGCCCCTAGATAAAATGGTAATCAACCTTTGAAATTAATGTACTTGATTATGAGTGTTATTTTTGTGCATACCTATCAAGGAAATATATTGAGCAAATATATTATGAATTATCTGATATTTTAATGCATAAAACTGTTATCACTGTACCCAGGAATAATCTGGCACTGCATGCCAAAAAAGGGGGGGGGAGGGCATTTTAAACTAAAACTACAAAATGATTTTAAGATTTTGGTGCTAGCAAATGTGTCCAGGTATTATTACATTGAAAAGAGATTTCAAAATGGTTTTTCTTCATGGATACTTAGTATTTGCTAAAACCATGGAGTTTGATATCAAAAGAGTTTTCAAAATGTCCCCATTACAACAATGAGATGTACAAGTTGTTATGTCAAAAGCGAACTTTGCAACTTTGTGGGGAGGGTGGCAAGGGGAGCGGGAGGGTTGGGGGGGGCAAGGAAGGAGGATGGGAAGGGGAAACAAAGGAGGAGGCTACAATGCTTGATAAGAAATGTACTCATTGTCTTGCCCATGTAATTGTAACCCCTCTGTACAGTATTTTCACAATAAAAATAAAGAAAAACTAAAAAAAAAGAGTTTTCAAAATGTAAATTAAAGAAAAAATCACTAAGGAGGTAAAATTTATATTAAATGTTAATTTTTAAAGAGCAAAAGGAAGATCCTAGATGGCAGACTAGAGACAAAGCAGTATCAGAGAAATAAAAAGGTTTAATTGAAAAATTGAGCTAGAAAGTGGACATCAGGCAAAGGCAAGTAGTCAGAGCCTACCACCAACAAAGAAACATCCCAATATATTATCTCAGAAACAGGAAACAAGTTGCAGACCAGCGCTCATCATCAGTATCCCTGATTTCAATAATGCATGTACATCCTCTACACACACACACACACACACACACACACACGCACACACACACACACATGAATGTATGCAACATCTCAACCTCAACCTACTTACAAGCATCCACTCAAAATGAATCAAAGATCTTCCTGTAATATTTGAAACTTTAAAAGTTTCAAGTTTTGTAAATAATTGATAACAAATGCATAAGCAATTATTTTCTGAATGGCAGAAATGTGAGTTCATGACGATTATAACTATTTAACACATCCCTCCATATCCAAAGAAAGAATTAAACAACAGACAATCCGAATTTTGGGAATATATTTCTACTAGCTATTCCCCAAAGGCTTAATAAGAAAATACATAAGAGATCCAAAATTTAAATACTAAAATAATACAATTAATATATGAGTAAGTGAAGTGAAGGACACTGACCAGAGATCTACTCTGCCTCCTGCTCTCAGCCAGCTGCACATTCCACCACTTTTGAGGCAGCTCAAGCCTGCAGTTTTTTTAGAGTAGCCATGCTGGGATTGGGGCTGGGAGCTAAGGGAAGAAGAGGGTTGGCCACAGGAGGAAGGAGGCAGCAGGCCAGCTGGTTCCTTCAATGGCAGCCCTAATGGCAACCGGTTCTGGGGAGTGTAGGTAAGGTGCAGTGATTGGGACAGATCCCGCGGGGCCTAGCCTGAGGAAAAGGAGTAGCAAGTTCCTCCAAGGTGGACAAGGAGAAATATGACAACCAGTGGCTGAAGCATTTCAAGAACAAAGGCCACAACTTGGAGGTAAACTCAGGCCGTGTGGAAGGCCAGGGCAGAGGGCCTGGGGGCTGGGCGACGCCGGTGGCCTAGAGGCAACAGTGATGCTTCCTTCTATGGACGCACCAGGAAGTGTGTGAGGGAAGGCTCCTCCAAGGCCCTGGCCTAGCCCTGAACTGCCAGGAATGGCTGGCATTTTTGTTTTGTTTTGTTTTTGGGTCTGGTCGTGGGGCCTGAACTCTGGGCCTGGGCTCTGTCCCTCAGCTCTTCAGCTCAAGGCTAGCGCTCTACTACAGTGCCACTTCCAGCTTTTTTCTATTTGCTTATGTGGTGCTGAGGAGTTGAACCCAGCCTCAGGCATGCAAAGCAAGCACTGTACCACTGAGCCACCTTCCCAGCCCATGGCTGGCATGTTTGAAACAAAGTTTCTAATTTTTTTGAACCAAAGTTTCTAATTCCTCCCATGCTGACAATTCTTCTGCTACTCTCATTTCTCCTTGTTTCTTAATTCAACTCCTGTGACCTTTCGGTTCATGAGAAACAGCTGAAGAAATGTGAAGATGGCTTGAAGTCAGAGCTAACTTCCACTCCAGCTCAGAGGATCTAGTGAAGGACCTCCACCTGGGCCTCAGAATCAGGTATTAATTGACCTGTTTGGAATAGACAAACTTACTTTCTCAGGGAGAATCTGTCATTCCTTGACTTTCTCTAAAGAGATCTGATACTAGGGCACATTTCAGAGAATGTGCTTTCCCACCATCATCCATAGCCTTGTCATAAGGAACAGATTCAAAACTGAAAGTGGGCTCATTTCCCACAGGGCCAGTCAGAAGCCAGGAGATCACACTTTCTTTCTCATCATGATGTTCTGGTAGTAATAGAGTAGACAAAGTCTAAGATGTAGCTAAACTGAGCCTGAGCCTGAGGGGGATACAAAGAATTTCCCTCTTTTTGACTACAAGTGAGTTGTAGTCATGGCACCTTCCTTCATATTAGAAAATGCCCTAGGTGAATTATCTCACTGCCACTTTGCAGGAGGTTCAGTTTCCCCTAAGGAGAAGGGTTAAAGGGTGTGACCACCAGTTTGCTTTCTAGGCTGTTGTTTCTCCCACTCCTTCCCATACTGGGAATTCATTGCTTCTTTCAGGCACTCAACTACTTGTTCTGACTCCTAGTCAGGAATACTATTCTTTTGCTAGTCTCTTGCAATTGATTTAGAATAGGCCCAGGCTCTGCTCATGCCAAGAGGTAGATGCAAGAAGGTGACAAGAAGCTCAGATTTGTACCAAAGATCAATCATATAGCAATAAAATTTAACTGAAATTAGTAGTTGAATAATTTAGGGTTTGTAGCCACTAATTTTAGGTATTTATTTGTAACACAGATCTAGAATCATGGATTAGGAAGAGAATTGTGAAATAGATTCAATATAAGATGCAAAAGGCACCCCATAGACATAACAGAAGCTGAGAGTGTGAAGGAACTATTGGTACAGGTCCATCTAATATCTTAGAGTGTCCTTGGATAGCAGGCTGTTAGAATATCTAAAGGAGAAGGACTTCCCAGGCACGAGTGGTTCACACCTGTAATCCTAGCTACTCAGGAGGGTGAGATCTGAGCATTGTGATTCAAAGTCAGCCCAGGCAGAAAAAACTGCTGGAATCTTACCTCCAATAAACAATTCAGAAAAAGCCAGAAGTAGTGCTGTGCAAAAAGAGGCTCAGGGATAGTGCCCAGGCCCTGAGTTCAGGCTCCAGGAGCTGCAAAACAACAACAATGATCATAAAATAAAAGAAGGATTTAAAGATTTGTTATGGAATGAGGCTTATGTGTAATTGCTTAGGGAACCTAGGAGGAGACAATTTGGAACACAGTGATAAATACTCATTACCAATAAAGGATCCAAGGCAAATGCCAAATTCCTCTACTCAAAAACGTCCAAACTTATCTTTTCTTGTAATTGAGGAGAGGCTTCTTTTACAGGATTTCTTCTTATATAGGTAAAAGTCAGTTAATGAACCTCATCAGACTTTCCTGTCAAGATGTAATGCAGCTAACTCTATGGAACCTAATCAGGGCTAGGAAAGTACTGACATTTATATATTTGTCATAATTTTCCTTATAAATATATAACACTGTCAGGTCTAATGACAGACTTCCTATTTTAGAGTTGGAACATGCAACCTATTGAAGGAAATACACATGGATCTCTCAGAGCAATTTCTCTACCACAGAACCATTTCAGATTTCATCCTCATTACCCAAAGAGCAACACATGAAAGCGATGCCCATGGAGGTGGTTGTCTGGATTTTGAAGACTGTGATCTGCACATATATATTTATGAAAATATTATGTTTTTATACTAATGAATGTGTAAAATAGTATAGTAACAGATAAAGAATTGAACACCAAAGTGCACACACACACACTCAAATATAAGAATTTCTCTATATCCTTCCTATTTACCTATACAGACAGTACATGACTTTTTCTTGAATTGTCCTGCAAGTTCTTTATCTGACTCTGGTAGCTTCACATTCTCTGATCTCAAATTAGCCAGATGATATGTGTTCAACAACATTGCCTGGTACAGGCAAAAGTATCCACCTGACAGCCAGAGGAACTTGGATTTCAGAAATGCCATGAATAAATGTGAGGCATACCAGTAGTTTTGAAATTGAATAGATTACATATTTATTAGAAAGGCTGGAAGAAAACACTTCAGTGTAGGATGAAAGACTTGAAGAAAACTACAATTTAAATTATATATATAGCCAGCACCAGTGGCTCATGTCTGAAATCATGACTACTCAGGATGCTGAATCTAAGAGTCACAGTTCAAAGCCAGCCCAGGCAGAAATGTCCCCATGAGATTTTTATCTCCAAATAAACACTCAATAACTGAAAAGGGTACTGTGGCTCAAAGTTGTAGAGATCTAGGGGTGGGATGTAGCTCTGTTGCAAAACACTTGCTAGCAAGTGCAATGTCCTGGGTTTGATCTCCAGTACCAAAAAGAAAAGAAAAAATACAGTTAAAGCTGGGTGCTGGTGGCTCACACCTGTAATCCTAGCTAATAAGGAGTCTGAGATCTGAGGATAGTGGTTCAAAGCCAGCCTGGGCAGCAAATCAGTGAGACTCTTACCTCCAATAAACCAGCAGAGAACTGGAAGTGGCACTGTGGCTCAAGTGGTAGAGTGCTAGCCTTGAGCTCAAGAGCTGAGGGATAGTGTCCAGGCCCAGAGTTCAAGCCCTATGACCAACAAAGAAAATACAGTTAAAAAAAGTTGTAGAGAGCTAGCCTTGAGCAAAGAGCTCAGGCATAGTGCCCAAGCCCCAAGTTCAAGCTCCACAACCAACAATAAATAAAAATAATTAATAAATAAATTACATATAGTTTATTACAAACTCTGTACAGGGAAAATAGGATAGGACAAGTGGCAACAAATGACTACAAGTTACAAAGTGCCATGCCATTTTCTCACTCTGAGAAGATGAATGATTTATACCAAATTTCAAAACATACTGTAAGTTATACACAGGAAATGAAATAACCATGCATTTTACAGACAGTATTTTCAAATCAGTATCTTTTCATTTACACTAAAACACACTGCTTTCAAAATTGATTTGTTTTTGTTATTCCAACTCACTTACCAAGGAAGGAAAGGAAATGGAAATGGAAACATTCAAAACCAAAGAACCTCTGAATATACCAAGGCTCATGCCTGCTTGCTATTATTTCTTTGCTAGGAAATATAACAGGATGATATAGTCTACAGGTAAAGTAGAAGAACAAACTCTCCACTGAGGCTGCAGAATGACTGATGAGGATGGGTCATACAACCTTATCTAGGAAGTTTCACAAAGAGTTTGCTGTGGTAGGTTGAGTCTAGTAGATAAGTGTAGCCAATCTTAGAGAGGAAATTCATTGTAAAAGGCCATATAGAGATGAGGAGGATAACTTGAAGGTGAATATGTGATTAGAGGGCCTTGCTTTCTTGAAGATAGACGTTTTTCGAGTAGGTTTTATACTGTTGAAAATGAGACAGTTAAGGAAGGGATGCTTATTTTTTTTTAGGTCCAGGAATTAGAAATATTATAACATTATCTTTGAAAATTGATAGTAAAGTAAGTGTATTTACAATTTCTATTGCAACATATAGTTTTACCCAATAAATGGTTGTTTATTCTGAATGGGTTTAGAAATGAAACACCATAATATATTTGAACTCACAAAAATAATGACACACAACTTGCCATGCATGGAATTAAAAAATATGTAACAAGACTTATGTCTGAATTCCCAGCTGCTCGGGAGGCTGAGGTCTGAGGATAGCTGTTTGAAGCCAGCCCAGACAGAAAAAAAATGTGAGTCTCATACTACCAATTAGCCTCCAAAAAAAAAATAGTAGGAGATTGATGTGTGGATCAAGTGGTAGAGTACAAGACCTGAGCAATACGGCTCGGGGACAGCAACTGGGTCCTAGTTCAACCCTCAGTACTCATACAAAACAATAAATTATGTGACTAAGGCATGTGGTGCATATTAGAGTTCTCATTCCTTATGCCCTTCATAGTTTATATAACACAAAATTCAGTTTTGTACATGTATTAATTATAGTTACTATAGTAGTATCAATTATTATAAATATATTATATATATTACTTATACATTATATAACATTGATGATATTATAATATATTCCTACATTATTCATAGTAATTATAGTAATATCAGTAAAATCGTATATGTTTTAGAAAAGGGAATAAATTTTCTTTGGTATAACGAGGAAGTAACAGTCACAAAAATTATTCCTCTTGGATTTTATATATATATATATATATATGTATATATATATATAATTATTTCTTTTGCATTCAAGATACTGAATGATAAAAGCAAGTTTTCATATGCACTGGTGTGTCATTGGCATGGGATTGTTCTCCTAAAGTCTTTACTCCAGGCAGAATAAACAGTGGAAGCTTGAATGATTGCCATTCAGGAATTTCTTTAGAAAATGAACCAATCTTGTTTTGATTATTAACAAATTTGTACCCAATACCCTTTTCATTTATAAAATATTTTCATTCTATAGCAATTTTATTGCCATTATAACTATAATTAGAAAGATAATGTGGATGCATCTGCTCCATATCTCTTAAAAGGTAATGTGACATTCACAGAATATCCAGATAAGCATGATGGAAAACTGGACTTGAATTCTAGGTCTGCAACTGGTCAGTCTTAGGTAATTGGGAAATTTGGTTGGCATTGCCTGCCTAATTCTTTAGATAGATAGATAGATAGATAGATAGATAGATAGATAGATAGATATAGATATAATGTAGTATTGAATAAAAAGCACAGAATCTTTTCTCAAGTATGTATATTTACATTTTGAAAAGGTAATTTAAAAAGTGTAGCCATTATTGTGTATTTCTTTGAAAAAACGAGTGCATTTCAGGAGTATTTTCACTTCAGCTTCTATAAGAAGATGGGAAATTGTATCTTTTGTATGTTTGCCATGTGGTATTACATGTGTTTTCAAAAATACATACACATTTTAAATAATGGTATTTATTTCATAGGTCACAAACTGAATAATTGGAGTGGATGACCCTAATGTCTTATTTCAGTTGCCTGAATCAGACCGAAAAGAGTCTAAATTTCCTAGTTATGAACATTTCTTCATGCAAACTTAACAACATAGAATGGATTATGAAGGTATAGCCTTCACATACCTCTAAAGCTTTTATATATCTTAGAGTAATATGCACCTACACTAGTCAGCACTCATGAAACACTGATATATTATAATTGTGTTCATATCAGAAATATACTTTAGCTTAAAGTAAAATGAGATGGGTTGTATACTCAACCAAAGAGCAATGATCACCCACTGCAATTTTTCTCAGTGGGTAAACTCTCCCATGTATTTTACTGACTTAACTTCTATTTTGTGCTTTACCATTATTGGAGAGGTCCCATTGTGTCTACATAACAATGCTGTAACAGCCTGAGCTGCCTTTCAGTTGTACCTCCATTGTTGTGATCATGGTCAACTCTGCAGCTGTGAGCACATATTTAGTGGACACTTGATCTTGTCAAGCCCTGATTTAAAATCCAGCTTTCGCTTCTCATTGTCACAGTGTTAAAGATACCACTCCTCTAGATTTATTTTTTATCTTCTTGTATTTCAGACACTGCCTTAGATGTTAGATTTTGAAGTAGAATTTTTGTACATTTTTATTGTAAAAATACTGTCCAGAGGGGTTACAATTAAATGAACAAGGTAATGAGTACATTTCCTATCGAGCATTGTTGCCTCCTCCTTTGTTTTTCCCCTACCATCTCTTCCCTCTCACCTCCACAACTACTCCCTCCTCCCTGCCAGTTTTAAAGTTCATTTTCAATGTAGTGTCTACATCTCATTGTTACAATGGGTCTACCTGTATCCCTATTTAAGCATTTATTTAACATCATCTTATATGGTCATATGTACATAGCTTTTGACCTTTTTGCTTGTCCTAGAAAGAATTAGAAATTTTACTTTGCATTTGATCTGTTGAGGTGTTAGTGATGCCTGATGAACTGCATATATAATAATGTTAATAATGCGATGTTCTGGCATATATTTGTTTAATTTTTACAATTGAGGATGTAAATACACATCACTTACAAAACTGTTTTCATGCACTTTGGTAATACTTTATTGTGAACTTTCTAAATGCCAGGCATGGCAGCACATATTCAAAATCCCATCACTTCTGTAGCTGAGACAAGGCTGGAAAGTTCCAAGCCACCAGGACTATATAGCAAAAAGAGCAAAAGAACCTTCCAAAGGTTTTATTACATACTTTTTACACTTAGCCATTATGACCACCATAATGGAACTCCACTTCTTCACTAATGATTCACAGGATTACTGCTGATGATTGGTATCTTGCCAGGTGCTCATATATGTTTGTGTATCTTCTTTGATAAAGTGTGTTTCCACAGTTTGTATTGAGGAGTTCAGAATATCAGGTCGGTCCATAACCACAACTCTGGAACATCACAGATGATGGGATACCTTGCCAAAGAACTGAGAAATCACAGAGAGGAATAGGAAAGTGGGACACCAGGGGACCCAAAGGCTCACCACCAGTTTTTGGTGGTCCTGCTTAACAAACTTTTTATCCAGTTTAATATAGGGGTGTGGCTAAAGGTATTTGCACAAACTAGGTCATCAATCTATCTTGTGGTTACAACCACTAACAAGAGGTATACTTTGTATACATAGTGACAATTAACTATCTTACTGTTAGGGAGCAGAAGGGAGGAATACATACTTTAGCCATAAAATATCTCATCTCATCTCCAAGATCTTACTATTTTAGTATCCTAACAGCTGTATTTTAAACACACTTAAGGTAGTAACTTATAGCTCTATCTTGCCTTGACGATTTGACCTTTCCAGGGTACATGTCTCAGCCTTTTGAGTCTTGTTTAAGATGGCTTTCTAATCTTTTATCTCTTTCCAGATCTCACAGCTCAGCTCTAGAATCCCTCACAAGTACTCTTACAGTTGTATATTTTTGGAAAGGATTTTTTTCTAGGATAGGCTTCACTTTTTAAACTCTTAAGATTCCTTTTCTCTCCCTGTTCCTGTATCTCCCCCTTTGTGTGTGTGTTTGTGTGTAGGTTGTGAGTGTGTGTGTGGGGTGTAGTAATGAGATTTGACTTTGAGCCCTTGAACCCTTGGTGTTTACACTCATGCCTGATGCTTTACCATGTGAGCCAATGTTCCACTAGGCCTTTGACTGATCAATGGAACATCAATGTCTCATGGATTTGGCTACCCCAGCAAGCTGTGAGCCATGATCCTCCAATCTCAACCTCCTGGCCTTTTAGGAATAGGGATGAGCCACTGGCATCCAGATCTATTGCCAAGTGATTTTTGGTTTTGTATTGCTGTTGTTGTGTTCATCCAAAATCTGTAAGGAAAATAAATCATTTATCATCAGGACTATTCACATAAAATGTGCAGTGTTGAAAGATTAATTATGTTTGACATCCTGTATGATTTTTATCAGTTTACAGATACAGTATGTAATATGAATTTTTGAATTCTATTGTTGGAAACAGTTGAGTCACATATATAATTTGATTGTTCTTGATTTGGTTTTATAATGTGTTATTTCAGAACAGAGTGTATTAAGGCTTAATTTTGCACTACTGAAACAAGACTTTTATGATTATTCAATGTCTTGTAAATTATAAGTTAATCATTTCTTGGCATCATGTGAGTGCCCGGTAGTTTCCTGTAGTCTTTCCAAGTGTTTTAGGACACAATGCCAGACACTTTTCTGAAAACATTTGAATTTACTGTTCTGACAAATATGTAAGATTGTACTTTATAATTCTCCTGGGATTTTCACTGTACTTCTCTGTACTCTCCAGTGATAAATTCATGTGACAGTTATGTTGATATTCTCCCGTGTTACATTCATCATTGCAACTTGGGAACTACTAGTATGCACTCCTGTACTTCAGTCCATTCACGCCTTGGCCTGCACCACTCTCACAGCAGAGAGCCATAGATTGGGAATATTTTCTTCGCTGTTTATCTTGGACATCTGTCTTTACTTTCTAGCAATGTATTAATTTAATTCACTCTCTAAAGTCTAAGAATGCCTTGAAAATGATTACTGTATTTCCATGGGTTTTTTCTTGTTATTTGGCTTCAGGGAAGAACTTAGGTCAAGCAGATTGCAAACAAGCCTCAATAAATGTTATTCATTAGATAATGTTAACTTCATGGTCTGACTGCCTCCTTCCTTTTCATTGTTTATTTTTCAATGTAGCCGTTTCTTGTAGAAAATATTTCTGTGCCTACTTAATATTAATTCCTACTGTAAGCAGTAATTAATTTTATTCCAACATCAATTCACAGTACCCTGTGAGTTTCTTCAGGATATTGTTTTAGGGTACTTCACATTCTTGGCTATCTTTTAACCATCAATGCATCCAATGATAAAGGCATATTGCTTAAATCATCATTTTGATCACTGAAAAGGAAACCATACTGCAATCTCAGTATATGGCAAACAATTTTCTGGTTTAAAGTTATTTTAGATTAAAATTGATGCTGCAAGAATGAACATTCTGTGTATAATTTAATATATTTTCCTATTTATTTTGTTTTAGTATAGGTTCCAATATAGAAGTATAAAGTTAAAGCATTGCTATTGCTTAGTTTAGATTAATATTTCCAAAAAGTTCAAGAAAATTTTCTATTTATTCACAATTTTCAGTCAACAGAGTGTCCATTATGACCAACGGAGAGAGTTTAAAATTGTTGTGTTCCTTAAAGTAGTTGCTGGGTAATCAAATCCAGTGCTTCATGTGTCAGTCTACTGTGTGCCTATGAGCCTGACGTGGCCTGTTGTTTTATTCTCACTCAATTAGAATAAAGAAAAATTTCAGTAGGAAGAAATCATTATTTGGTTAGTTTATCCAATATCTCTCTCACATATACAGAAATATAATTAATTCTACACTGGCTGAAAATGGTATTCTTGCATTATTTTTATTAGTAGTTGCTGTTTTTTTTATAGCCTCTCCCTTCCCACTCGAAGTCCTGCCTCTATCCTATCCCCTCTCACAAGTTCAACTTGACCCACTTCCAGTCAGCCCCTCTTTCGAAACCCTGTCCTGCTGCACCTGAAATCCCACCCCCAATTAACCTACACCCTAGTAGCCCTGCTATAAACTTTCAAAGCCCTGTTTGCAACCAGCCTCCTTCCTCAAGTCCCTGCTCTGCTACTTGGAAATCCCTCTTCCACTCCATCTACTCTCTTCTCTGCCCCAAAGAAACATATCGCCTCCCTCAATACCCAACTTGTTCCACCCAGACCCTCACCTCCATCCAGCTCCTCCCTTGAATCCCCACCCTTATCTCTGGATGCCCTGCCCCTAACTAACCTAGTCCCTCCAACCCCACCCTTCCCTTTCACCCTACTCTCAACCAGCCTTCTCCCTCAAGCTCCTTAGAGGCTCCAGGGAACATTTCTCCCCTTTGCCCTTCCCCCACCCCATAACTAGTCTACTCCTACAGCCCAGACAACCCATTCAAAGCCCTTCCCTGAACTACACTCCTCCCATGAAGCCCTGTCCTGCTACATCAAAATCCATCCGCCACCCTATATTTGCCCTTGAAGCCCTGCCTTGTTTCACTGGAAGCTACTGGCACAGCCCACCTCATCCTTGGAAAGCACTTCACCAGGTACTTCCCTACCTCCCCATCTTAAGTCCTGCCCTTCTCCCCCAATAATCCAACCCTCAGCTGAGCTCCTCATCCAACCCCTAGTTGGGGTTCTCTGTGGAATCCACACTCCACTCCACAGGATACCCTGCATATAATTATCCTAAACCCTTGTAGCCCTACCACCTTCTGAAAGCCCCACCTCCAACTAGCCTCATAGCTCCAAGCCCTGCCCTTCTCCACCAGAAAATCCCACCATCCTTGCTCGTTCTGGAAGGCCACATTGTTCCACTGGAAACCATTCCACCAGTTGGCCTCCTTCTGGAATGCTTACCAGGCTTGACTGGAAGCACCTGTCCATCCCTATTCTCTTCTTTGAAGGTTTGCCTTGCCCTACTGGAAACCCTGCCCACAGTAGGCTTGCTCCTTAGATATCCTGCCTCCTAACACTGAAGTCCCCAATCAATCTTACTCCATCTCTCCAAGTCTTGGCTGGCTTCACCGAAAACCCCACCCTAACTAGTCCTTTGGATCCTCAAAGCCCTGTCCTGACAAGGCTCATTCGTCCATTGCTGCCCCCTCCTGCTCTGCCAGAAATCCTTCCATCTTACCACATGCCAAAAAGTATGGGGTTTTCCACCCCAGAAATGCTGTCCTTTACTAGCCCAGTCCTTCATAACACTGACTTCCCTCTCAAAGCCACACCCCTCAATAAACCTCTCCCCATCAGCCCAGCCTTCCTCCACCAGAAAGCCTGCCTTCCACCAGCCTCTTCCCTCAAATTTCCCACCCTGCTCCACGGGAAATCCCATTCTACCTAACCCATGGAGGCCCACAGCGCTCCACCAGTAACCCCTCCTCTAAGTAAACTCTGTGAGAGCTTGAGGGGCCGGGAAGTCCTGCCCCATGCTGATTCCATCTTCATGCATGCCAGGCCACTTGGGGAAGAGGGGTCAAAGGGTGGCTTGGGGGACAGGCCACCAGATATAGCAAGAGGGGTTTCTGGGGAGGGGATGGAAAGAAGGAGATGCCGCAAGAGACACATGACAAGAGACATGGCTCCTGGAGCAGAGCAGTGCCCGGCTCTCCTCAGGCTTGATGGCCTGAGGAAGCTGGATCAAGGAGAGGTCTGGGAAATCCCAGGCTGTCAGAGAAGGCTGGAGAAGTCTGGGCAGGCAGGGAGACCTGGGGAAGCCCTAGCCAGCTGAGAGGACTGCACAGAGCTGAGAGGACTGTGAGGAGCAGGGAGGCCTGCAGAGAGCTGAGAGTCCTGTGAAATGCGGAGAGGACTACAGAGAGCACAGAGGCTTGTGAAGAGGTGGAGAGGCAGAGAGGCTTGCAAAGAGGCCAATGGAGAGTGGAGAGGCAAGGCTTGCAAGGAGGAGGAAAAAGGAAAACAACTTGCCCCCTGGAGGTTGCAGTTGCTCCTAATTCTAGTAACCTAGGACAGGGTTGCAGACACATTAGTAAAACACCTTTGACATCTTTAACTGTGCTTATGTGTATTTTCTCGCTCACAGGTCATTACATCTCCTCGCTTGCAGCCCCATTCTTCTCTTAGGACTGCAAACAACATCTTCCCCGGTAACCCTGCCATTTTCTACTGAACATGGGGCTATCTCTGAGCCTCCTTCCTAAAGCCTTGTCCTGTTCCACTGGAAACCCCACCCCTACAAATCCAATACTTCCTACCCCCTCCCAAATGTCTCAAAGCCCTACCCAGACTGGCCTCCATTCTCAAAACCCTGCCCTGCTCCACCACAGAGGCTGTGGCAAAGCAAGCTCCTTCCTGGAAAACTCGAGAGGTTGACTGGAAACCCCAAACCACCTCAAACACGAAGGTCTTATCTAGTAACTGTTTTATTCCAAATGTGATTTTAAGTTGGTATACAATTCATATTACTCAACACGATAAAACAGTTTTACAAAAAGGGAACATCCAAGTGTGATAGCTATTAGATGCCTTAGTCTAGTTTGGGGTTATGGTACCAGACAGATCCATATTGTGTGAAGGAATTACCTTTTATTGTAAAGCTTTCTTTGCAAGTATTATTAATGTTTCATAAGTGATAATTTTATTTCTAGAAAATTTATGCACATTTGTGCCCATTAACTTTAAGAATATTAGTTATTTTGGTTGAGGAAAGAGTATTAGTGTACAAAATCTGACTTTCAACTCATCTGTCTAATGAATAATTTCAGAGTTCCTTTCCATACTATGTACTGGAGTTTTAATAACAGAACTTCTCTAAATTCCAGAATGAACTTTCAGATTCTTCCTTCCACTAAGGTTCCCTTTGGGAAAAAAATGAATTGGGATTATACAGGTAAAATGTTAGAAATAAAAATGTATAATTATATAATTATATAGTTATATAATAACAGGTGAAGAACCACCCAATGTGCCTTTTATTTTCTAACAAAAGGAACTTAAGGATATTTAACTATAGACTTTCTGAAGGCTAGAAGACAAAAATATACGATATGACCTGTGTATTTCTGAAAACAAAACCAAAATAAGGAAAGACAATAATGAAGCAGAAGGGAATCAGGAACTTTGTATGTGTGATATATAACTGGAGATTGTAAGAAATACAATGAATCAGGTAAAAATACCTTTGGTCAAAATGTCTGTTTCATTGTAAATCTTACTTTTGTTAACCTCTGACTGAATATTTGTTTCAGCAGTGATATGCCCAGGAGCTGTGTGGTTAGGCAGTTTCATCATTGCAAGATCATCAGAATGACTGTCTCCCACACACTTTACCATACCTCCTAGATATGCAATCCTGTTGGTCCAACACTTTAAGCCCGACCTGTGTTTTATCAAAGTTCTGTATATGTATGTTATTGGTTTATTTAGGCTTTATTTTTATTTATTTAGATGTCTTCTGGTCCAGGAGGAGGCATCAATAACAGTTCGTTGGTGGTGAACACATGTATGTATCCTTGGCTGAAATCTGCTCTTGTTTTATCTAGTCTGCTCCTAGAAATAAATGATGACAATTATATCTAACATGGTATAGTGTCACTATTAACATCTATCACATGCTGACTATATGTTTTTTATATTTCTTTTTACCACTCTCTTTCTCTTTCTCCCTTCTTCCTTCCTTTCTTCCCTCCTTCCTTCTTTCCTTTGTTCCTATCCTCCTTCCCTCCTTCCTTATCTCCATTCCTTCCTTCCTTCCTTCCTTCTTCCTTTCTTTCTTTTCCTTCCTTCCTTCTTTCCTTTCTTTCTTTCTTTCTTTCTTTCTTTCTTTCTTTCTTTCTTTCTTTCTTTCTTTCTCTCTTTCTCTCTTTCTCTCTTTCTCTCTTTCTTTTTTTCTTTCTTTCTTTCTTTCTTTCTCTTTTAATTTTAATTTAGATATTTTGTTTGTTAGACAGGCATTCTACAAATAAGGACACATCAACAATCTTTTTCATTTACTAACTTTGCTCATACATTATCAGTTTTGTTGATGGCAAAACAGAGACTAGGCTAAGCTCATTCTTACCTTGGTCAGCCAAGTAGCTGGGATCACAAATGCATTCCAACCTGCCTGGCTTTAGGGAGATATGGAAATCTTATTACCTCCCTTCCCAGACTGATTCTGAATTGTGATCCTCTCAAATTCTACTTCTTCAGTTAATGATGTGACCTTCAATAGCCTGCCCTCTCTATAGGTGATCCAAATGAATGATTAAAGCAATAATAGTCTCTTTTTGCCAGTCTTGGGGCTTGAACTCTGGGTCTAGTCAATGTCTCTAGGCTGTTTTGGCTTGACACTTGATCCACAGTGACACTTCAGGTATTTTTCTGTGATTAATTTTGGAGATAAGAGTCACACAGACTTTCCTGCCCATGCTGGCTTTGAACCATGATCCTGGCATCTCTGCACCCCAAGTAACTCGGATTACAGGTGCAAACCACAGTTGCATGCCTGCAATTTGAGTTTAATCACTGGCATAAATAATAAAATAGTTTTTATGTTAAAATATAGGGTAAGATTGAAAATATAATTACACTAGTCAGATATTTTAGAAAGTATTTTTGTTTCACATTAGTAACTCATCTTTACCCCAATTAAGGGATTATTTTTCTGTTTGTCATCTTGTATGTCATTTGGAAAATTAAACTTCATGTCTTCCAAGTGGGATAAAGGATTATGAATGGCCTTATGTACCAGCTCACATCTATGATCACTATCAGAAATCAGAGATCAAGAGTATCACACTTTGGACATAATCTGGACAAAAGTTTACAAGTCCCAATCTGCACAAATCAGTGAAGCATGGTGACTCATGCCATTAATCTCAGCAACACAAGAGGCATAGGTAGGACTATCATGGTCCATGCATTGTCCACACAACAAAGAGATTTTAAGATAACCTAAAAGCACAAAAGGCAAGAGGTACCAAAAGATTAGAGTTATAAACAATAAATACATGTAAAATTAAATGCATATTTAAAATCATTAAGTTTAATTGGAAATTTGATTTCATACCTATTTCTTCACATTTTTGTTATTTATGGGGCTGAATTCTGGGCCTAGGTGCTATCCCCCAGCTCTTCAGCTCAAGGCACCTGCTCTACCTCTTGAGCCACAGCACCACTTTCTTTTTTTTCTGCTTATGTGGTGCTAAGGAATCGAACCCAGGGCTTCATGCATGCAAGGCAAGTACTCCACCACTGAACCACCTTCCCAGCCCCTATTTCTACACCTTTTATGTTTTCATTAGTTTGCCTTTCTGCTCTTGATTTCACTTCCACATATGATTACTCGATTCCTGGTGTTTATTTTATTGGACTATAAGTTTTTCTAATAAATTATATCATTTAATTTCTAATATGAATCTATCATATTTCACTTCTTAAAATTATGTACACCAAGTTTACCCAATTGTCTATTGTCTATTTATAGATTAATGCTGTCTTCCTCAGGTGAAAGAAAACATACATTCTTAGTTTCTCTTGGCTTAATCTAGTTTTCACCAGGTCCTACCATTTCCTTAAAATGATGCAATATCATCATTTCTAATAGATAAGTAAAATTCCATTGTGTATATATTCCACCTTATCCTGGTTTATTTTTCAATTGAGTGAAAATGTCTAAATGTCATTTCTTGTATTTGGTGTGATCCATCTCTCAATGTAGCATTTAAATTTGCATAACTTTTGTCTTTTTGTGTTTCCATGTGTTTTATGTTTTGCTTTTGATTTTTATTCTTTATGCCATTTCTGGCATTTGCATTAAGGGACTTGCACTCTCCTTTGACATTTTGCACTCAAAGCTGGCATTCTACTACTTGAGCCACAGTTCCGTTTCTGGATTATTGCTGGTTAAGTGGAGATGAGAGTCTTATGAACTTTCTGTCCAGCCTTGCTTCACACATCAGTTCTCAGATATGCACATTCAGAATATCTAAGACTATACACAAATGTCAGCCTCACCAGGGAGATTCTCTGTGTTTTACCTTATTCCTGTTATTTTACTGATATTAAGTAAATGGCAGCAACTTTTTATCATTTCCCTAATATTGTGCATGCAATCTATTCTGTAACAAAAAGTGCCTTTATTCATTCCTTGGCCTGATGGCTTACATTTTTATATATGTCATTATATAAATCATTAGTTCAATATGATACATAAATCTGCTTTTTTTTATTTCTGTCAGTTGTGGAGCCTGAACTCTGGGCCTGTGCACTATCCCTGATCTCTTCAGCAAAAGGCTAGCACTCTACCACTTGAGTCACAGCACCACTTCTGGCTTTTTCTGCTTATGTGGTGGTAGGGAATCGAACTCATGGCCTCATGCATGCAAGGCAAGCATTCTACCACTGAGCCACCTTCCCAGCCCCTACCTACCTACTTTGCATCGGTGGCTCAGGTCTGTAATACTAGCTACTCAAGAAGCTGAGATCTGAGGATCACAGTTCCAAGCCAGCCCAGTCAGAAAAGTCCATGAGACTCTTATCTCCAATAAACCACTCAGAAAACCAGAAGTGGCCCAGTTGCTCAAGTGGTAGAGTGCTAACCTTGAGCTGAAAAGCTGAAGGACAGTGTTCAGGCCCAGAGTTTAAGCCCCATGACTGACAAAAAAGTGGCCCACCATTGTAGAAAACTTTTCTAGAAGGACTTTTTTTTGGGGGGGGAGGTGCTAGTCCTAGAGCTTGAACTCAATGAACATAACATCTGGGCACTGTCTTGGAGCTGGTTTTGCTCAAAGTTACTAACCTACCACTTGAGCTACAGCTCTCTTTCCAGCTTTTTGGTGGTTAATTGGAGATAGGAATCTCATGGAATTTCCTGCTTGGACTGGCTTTGAATTGCAGTCCTCAAATCACAGCCTCCAAGGATTATAGGTGTAAGCCACCAGTGCCTGGCTTAGAAGGACTTCTTAAGAACTAAAAATAACATGAAGGCCTATGAACAGTGATTTCCTTTATTGGAATTCCAGGGTCTGAAAACCCCCAGACTTCTGCGTTCAGCTGTTTGTGAGTGCCCAGACCCCACACTGGTCACACATTAGTCAGACAGATGTGTGGAAAATGAGTCAAAGAAACTGGGCCTCCCTTTCCATAGCTCTTTTGAGATATAGTGGTCATTTTGCCTCTCTCATGAGAGTCTCATTAAGTCTGGTTCTTCAGATAGATAAGCCACTGTATAGAGAGCAAATTTCTTCTTAACTTTCATTTTATAGATGAGATTGCTACAAATTGGGAGGACCTCTATCACTACTACCTCATGTGTTCCCAGTGGGTAGTGGGTGCTATTCCTGGTCCCACTTTTAATTGACATGCTTTGTATATGAGGAAACTCCTATATAAATGTGGCTTTACTTGCTGGATTCTGGAGAAGCTTAGGAACAGGAAATTGTTTTGATTGTCATTCTGTACACAGGGTTTACTGTTCATCTGAAGACCTTGGAGAAGATGATCCTATTGGCTGGTTTGAGCTAGAAGAAGAGTGGGATAAAATAGATGTCCAACTGCAGCAGTGCCGAGTTGCCAAAGTAAGCATTAGTGAGCACAACCCTCGCATGTTCTACTCCTACCCTCTTCTTATTGTGTATACTCTGTGCTAATTGTAGGCCAGCCCTAAGTCAAAACAGAACCTCAGAGGTGGAATAATTCTCAAGGAGTCCCTTGAGAATGTAGTGGGAGAGACAGATATAATATGGCTGTGATAAAGGGATATTCAGGGGCAGTTGGAACCCACAGGAAGAAGATTCAAAACAGCCTTGAATGCACTAGGAAAGATGGTGTGGAGTAAATGGCTAGAAGTTAAGCCATCATCCTTGACTTGATTGAGATGTGTGGAAGAGTTCATCTTAGGCTGAGAAGCAAGTACACAGGCATATGTGCAAGAGATGTGTTTGCCTGGCAGTGAAAGAGACTGTCAAAGAGCTATCTGGCCACTTAATTTTTTTTAACTTCAAGTATCAATCTGAGGCTGAGACTTCAATAAGAGAATTAAGAACTATCTTCAAGGCTTTTTATGCAGTAAAATACTAGATTTGGAAAAGCCGTTAACGAAGGAACTTTTAAATAAAAAGCAATTTGTACAAAAATTGGGCTTTTAAATAGTCACAGTGGCTCATGCCTACAATGTTAGAAACTTGGGAAGGCTGAGATTGGGAGGATCACAGATGAAGATCAGCCTAGGCAAAATAAAGTTGACAAGATTTCATCTTGAGCAATAAAAAGCATCCTATATATACATTTTTCTAATTTGGGAAGGCGAAGGGAAAAAAACAAAATCCTTAAATAGAGATACAGGTTGACCAATTGTAACAATGAAATATACAAGATGAACTTTACAACCCCATGCAGGGGAGTGGGTGAATGGTAGGGGAAAATCAAAGAAGGGGATAACAATTCGATAAGAATGGTAATCATTACTTTTCTCATGTTACTGTAACCCCTCTGTACAGTATCTTTATATTATATATATATATATATATATATTTTTTTTTTTAAAAGACAGTATGTTGGAAATGAACTTTTAGACTTGGTCCGGGGAATTCAAGGGGCCAAGGGAAAGTGGGAGAAAAATGAGGGAGGGGGTAAAAATGTTCAACAAAAAATGTACTCATTACCATATATATCTATATATCTGCAACCCCTCTGTATATTACCTTGCCAATAAAAGTAAATTAAAAAAAAATCTGGGCACCATAGTGCATACCTGTCATCCTAGCTGTGCGGGATTTGCAAATAAGTGAATTTTGGTATTGGCTAACTTGGGCAAAAGATGAGACTATAAAATATAAAAATTAGAAGAAAAAGATTGAGGTGTTTCTTTCTTGAGAAAAGAGCAAAGATAATTTATTGGAAAAAAAAGAGACAGTATAAAATAAATGTCAACTGGGCAATCATATGCAAAAGATTAAAAAAAAAAAGAAAATCTAGACCCAGATCTTATATACTTTATAACTCATAGCTCAAATTGATTATGACCTAAATATGAAACCTAAATCTAAAACTTTAAAAACATTTTTGTTGTTATTATAAAGGTGGTGTACAGGTGGGGGTACTGTTTCATAAGATGGATAATAGTACATTTCTTCCTGGACAGTCCTTTGTTCTCTCATAGTTTTTCCCTTCTGTACCCACCCAAAAGCTGTATGTATAGTTCATTTTCAACATGGTTTCTACTGTGTACCACTGCTGCATTGGTTCACTCCATGTCTCTCCATATTCTTTCCCGATCGACAGACCTGTTGGAACCATCTCTTCACTGTGATGGTAATTATTTACTGAAAGTGTGGATTCTTTCACTGAAGTCGATTACGATGAGATTTGTTACTTTTTATTTGTTCTGAATATTTCAATTTGAGTTTCCCAAATGTTTGTTGATAGATTTCTAAAACCTTTGTGCAAAATAGCTATCAAAGGACATGACCCTGTGCTCATTTCCAATCTGTATTGTATAAGCTTTTGTCTCACAAGTCACAGTTTAGTCTCCAGCTTTATGACTTGCCTACAAACAAATTATGAGAAAATTTTAAACAAATGCATAAGTAAAGTTGGCCAGGTGCTGGCGGCTCACTCCTGTAATCCTAGCTACTGAGGAGGTTGAGATCTGAGGATCGCAGTTCAAAGCCAGCCCAGGCAGGAAAGGCCATGAGACTTTTATCTCCAATAAACCACCACAAAACTGGAAGTGGCACGGTGGCTCAAGTGGTAGAGCACTAGCCTTTAGATGAAGAGCAGAGGGACAGTGCCCAGGCCCAGAGTTCAAGCCCCATGACAGACAAAAAAGAAAGAGGAGGAGGGCTGGGAAGGTGGCTCAGTGGTAGAGTGCTTTCCTTGCATGCATGAGGCCCTGGTTTCAATTCCTCAGCACCTCATAAGCAGAAAAAGCCAGAAGTGGCACTGTGGCTCAAGTGGCAGAATGCTAGTCTTGAGTTGAAGAGCTGAGGGACAGCACCCAGGCCGAGAGTTCAGGCCCCATGACTGCCAAAAAAAATAGTTGATAGTTGTCTCACCCCCAAGTGTACTCATTACTTACCTTCAATGATGATAAGCTTATCTTGTTTCATCTATAATATACCTCACCTACTCTTCTTCCTCCTTCCCAGTATTATTTTAGAGAAAGTATATGACCATTTTATTCATCAATACTTCAAAATATACCTGTAAAACAATATTACTAAGTTTTGTTTCTCCAGTTTTTTTTTTATTGCTCAGTTTTTAGATACTGTCATGTTACTCAGACTAAGTACTGGAGTAGAAGGGTGCTTTAAGTATTTACAAGTACTCTGTTAGCAAATGGAATATTGTCCCAATTCTTTGCATTCACCAGGTAGCTGATAAACTAATTTTTACTTCATCCTACACAAAAAAGTAGAGGGCACATGGCTTCTTGAATAACACTAGTGACTATTAATAGACCAACCCTGTGTCCTTTGTTTTTATCATCCCTTCAGAATGCTATGGTGAAGGTTTTGTTTTCCTTCTTATGCTAATGAATTGAACTTCACTAATATTTTACCTGACTAAGCCATTCTTTGTCCAGCATCCTTCTGTTCATGTGACCCACGCCCCTGTCTCCCTTACTGTCTCTGTCATGTTGGGTCTTCTTTTTTTTTTTTTTTTTTCTTTTGTTGGTTGTGGGTCCTGAACTCTGGGCCTAGGCACTGTCCCTCAGCTCTTCAGATCAAGGCTAGCGCTCTACCACTTGAGCCACATCCATTTCCAGCTTTTTCTGTGTCTTGGTGCTGAGGAATTGAACCCAGGGCCTCATGCATACAAGGGAAGCACTCTACTCCCACTGAGCCACCTTCCTAGCCTTCATGTTGGGTCTTCTTGAACCTTCCATCAAATGCCTTGCACAGCATTAACTATTTGGTACATTTATTTTAAAACAGTAAGTTTCTTCAAAATTAACTGATTAACCCTGTCTGGAGGCCTGAATCCTATGTTTGTAAGCATAGTCTGTAAATCTACATTATAAAGGGAAATCTTTAACATTGTTTAAGCAACAGAAAGCTCACAAAAAAATTCTCTATCCCTGCCTTTGTCTCTTCCTCTGAAAGTGCATATCTTTTAGAAGTCAGCTTCTTCAACTATTGGGTCAAACCTTCCAGAAGGAAAACTTGCAGATATTACTTTTGGGCATAAACTAAACTTATCTGCCAGTTTTGTTTAAGTAGTAGGTTCTTCCCTCTCCTGATACTGGACAAGGGTTTAGTTCACTGCCACAAAGTGGTCTGCTGAATCTGCTCTCCTCATACTTGGGACAAGTATGTGATGTTATTTCATGGTACCATATGTCTGTGGAGTGTCATGAAGTAAATTTTCTAAATGTCCTTTTCTTGGCTTTCTAGAAGAATATCACTGAGAAAGATCATAAGCAGTCCCTGCAGCTCACATTCCATTCACTGTGCACATATTTTAGGTAAGTTTGATTCTCTTCGATTATTGAATAATTCTAACCTCTGTAGTTATTTTTCTTTAATTAGTCCTTCCTTCTGTGCTTTTGGAGTAGTGCTTCTCCTACCCAGAATTTAGAGAGATTCTCGAGTTCCTACTAGGCATGAGAATGACTAAAATAGTGATAGACTGATACTTTTCTCAAAACCTTAATCCAAGGCCCTTATAAGACAAGGTAGTATTGAACCCAGTGAAAACTTCTTCAGACCTTCAGTCTCTAATTAAATATCAAAGACAAAAACTAAAACCAAAAGAGTTTGGGGTCCTCAGTCTTCCATTACAACAACTGAAAATGCAGAGTAGTAATGTGTAGAAAGAAACATTCCAGGAAGAGAGTATATGGAGACTTACAGTCACATCAGAAAAGCAGATGGGACTGTAGAGTTCCTTAATGGAGGCACAGACTCTTGAAGGAGGGAGGGAACTGAGCATCTGCTTACAAGATGGACTATCTGGTCTGGATGACAGATTTAGGGCTATTTGTATAAAATGCTTTCAGAATCAGTTAACGAAGATGATGATAGGTCCTGGAGGTGTTGCATGAAGAACATTTGAAGATACAGGGATTGTTAGCCTGGATTGTTGAGTTACCAGTCATGATATCAGATATATTGAACACTGATATCAAGGTAATTTATGTGTCTGTGCTTTTGGAAGGATATATGGACAGACCGTGGCATAGTCCTAGTTGTAACTACCATTTCTCTTCCTGACCCAGACCCCTATTTCATAGAACTGATGCTGACATCTCTCTGTGTTCTTTATTTGAACCTGACCAGGAAAAGCCTCTTCCTACAAACAGGTGTGAGTTTGTGTCCTTTCAGTGATAAAGATCCAGGTGGCCTTCTACTTATACCTGAGAAAAGTGACCTTGCTGGCATGAACACTGGTGAAGTCCTAGCTATCATGAATACCCTCCTTTGTGTGGCTGCTCGAGAGGTACATCCTGTTTTCTTCTCCATTCTTTACCTCATGCTTCTTTAAGAGTATTTGATAAGACAGTTACTGTAGGGTTTTTTTGGAGGGTGGGTGGGATTGATGGTACTGGGTTTGAAATCACTGCCTCATTCCTGCTAAGCAAGTGCTCTACCACCTGAGCTGTGCCTCCTAGCCCTTTTTACTCCTGTCATTTTGAGGATAGTGTCTCAGTTTTTGCATGGTCTGGACTGAGATCCTCCTGGTCCTGGTCTCCCAAGTAACTATAGTGGCAAGAGGTACACCCCAAGCTATCGTTTAAGGTAAGATGTAGTGAACTTTTTTCTGAGTGTTCCTTGAACTACAGCTGCGATTATAGCATGATCTACCATACCTGGCTACAGTCTTAACTTTTGTAGTATTGTTTTTGCCATCACATCAGTTTTCTCTCATATGTCTAGACTATTCTGCCCATCTCTGTGTCCTCCTTAAAATTCTCACTACAAGATCATTGATATGTGCTGTCTTTCCAGTTCACCACGGATCATTCTGATCTCCATTTTTATTTCTGCCATTTTCTATAATTTCTCTTTCTCTTGTAGCACATCTAAATCCTGCATATTCTTCAACCTCTAAAAACTTCTTCAAGCTCTTACCATTCTCAGTCAAAGCCACTGGGCGAAAACTTCAGGGTTCTCACAAGTTGATAGAAGCAGGAGCTCACCATGCTGGAACAACACTGAAACCTGGCTCTTCAACTGGGCCATTCAACTCTGAAATCTCACTGACTGTCCAAGAAAGTTTCCCATAATCCCTTACCACTGGGACATCAAGTAGTTGACCTTTCTTCCCTTTCTCTCATCTGTGATACAGAGGAAATTGCATATACAATTAAACTTTCTAGGCCAGAGATTATTGCAGCCACTGAATTATCTTCTTGTAAAAGCAAGCATTTATGGTTATAGGGAGGGAGATAGACAGAGTTACATTAGGAGAAAAAAAAGTAAAAATGGTCTAAATTACACCTAGTCTGAGCTTTTTTCTCATGTTTGTTAGTTCAACAATGCCTACCAATGCCTGCTGTGTGTGAGGCCCCACGTTAGGTACAGAGGATACAATGATAGAGGAACCCAAACAAATGTGTGATTACATAGTTTTGTGCATAATTCAGGCTGTCAAAGGATGAGCACTGGTCTAGGGAGAGGGAAGGAAACTAGGGAAAAGCATTTTGGAAAAGAATTGCTGATCTCAGGGAAGGACTTTGAATAGGCTTAAACAAGCAAAGAGGAAGTGAGAGACATTTCAAATGGAGGGAGGTACACCTACAGTGGGCCTGTGATAAATGGGAAGGAACAGGCTACTAAAAAGGGGATGATAATGGGTAGATTCTGAACACGAGGTATTCATGGTTTTAGTGACCTTAAGGTGGTAAGACCTAGTTGCGCTCTCAAGATAGAAATTGTGGCTAAATTGAGCTACAGAGCTGAGGGATAGCGCCCAGGCCCAGAGTTCAAGCCCCACAACCAGACCCAAAAAAAAGAAAGAAAGAAAGAAATTGTGGCTAAAGATTTGTAACCAGTAACGAACAGGAAGTCATGATTGGGGACTGCCTCACATCAGTCATGGGCATCTTGAGCAAATCTACAAGGAAGGTAACCAGGACAGTAGGAAGGAGTATCAGGAAGAAATTCTGGCAGAGAAAGGGAAAGAACTTAAAGAGGGCCAGAGTTTGCAGAGCCTGAGTTTCAGTGGAGGGGCTTTGCTCTCCAAGTGGTAACTGGGGAGTGATCCAATAGAGACAGTAGAATGGGACTGAAGGAAAAGCAAAGCCACAGCATGAAGGGACCATTTCAAAATGTGGTTCACATACAAAAGAATAGATATGGAGGGACAATAAGTGAAAACAACTCTCTGTAGTATCATTCTTCAGTGTGTGTTCACAGGTTCCTTGTTTTTCTTTCTAGTCATCCCTGTACAATGTGTTGGTTATTGCTTGGTTTTTTTTTTCACCTTGATAGCATACAATCTTCTGTGAAATATTTGATTTGTTTAACAATGTTTTTGAGTTTCATTCATGTGTTGTCATTTGTGTTCACTGGTGTACCACAATAGTCTCTTTATGATATACCGTAATTATCTGCTTAACTTGGAGAGGCATATGGGTTGATTCTAGTTTAGAGGAATTAATTACAGACAGTGCTAATATTAGCATATTTCATAGTTTTTTGTTTTGTTTTGTTTTGTTGGTTGTGGGGCTTGAACTCTGGGCTTGGGCGCTGTCCCTCAGCTCTTCAACTCAAGGCTAGCGCTCTAACATGTGAGCCACAGTGCCACTTCTGGTTTTCTGGTGGTTTATTGGAGATAAGAGTCTCACAGACTTTCCTGCCTGGGCTGGCTTTGAACCACAATTCTCAGATCTCAGCCTCCTGAGTAGGTAGGGTTATAGGTGTGAGCCACCAGCATTTGGCACTTCATAGTTCTTCTTCTTCTTCTTCTTCTTCTTCTTCTTCTTCTTCTTCTTCTTCTTCTTCTTCTTCTTCTTCTTCTTCTTCTTCTTCCTCTTCCTCCTCTTCCTCCTCTTCCTCCTCTTCCTCCTCTTCCTCCTCTTCCTCCTCTTCCTCTTCCTCCTCTTCCTCTTCTTCCTCTTCTTCCTCTTCTTCCTCTTCCTCCTCCTCCTCTTCCTCCTCCTCCTCTTCCTCTTCTTCTTCTTCTTCTTCTTCTTCTTCTTCTTCTTCTTCTTCTTCTTCTTCTTCTTCTTCTTCTTCTTCTTCTTCTTCTTCTTCTTCTTCTTCTTCTTCTTCTTCTTTTTTGTTGGTCATGGGGCTTGAACTCTGGGCTTGGGCACTGTTCCTGTGATCTTCAGCTCAAGGGGAGCACTACCACTTGAGCCACAGTGCCACTTCTGGTTTTCTGGTGATTTATTGGAGATAAGAGTCTAATGACTTTTCTGCCCAGGCTGGCTTTGAATTGCGATCTTCAGATCTCAGCCTCCTCAGTATCTAGGATTATAGGCCTGAGCCACTGATGCCTGGCTACTTATAATTCTTCTTCTTCTTCTTCTTTATTTTTTTTTTTTGTATGTCGTTCATAGGGCCTGAACTCTGGGCCTGGGTGCTGTCCCTCAGCTCTTCAGCTGTAGACTAGCACTCTACCACTTGAGTCTCAACCCTACTTCCAGATTTTTTTGCTTATATGGTGCTGAGGAATCGAACTGAGGGCCTCAAGCATGCAAGGCAAGCACTCTACCACTGAGCCACCTTCCCAGTTCCAACTTCATAATTCTTATGTGACAGACCCTCTGGAGGTTAGATGCCCCTTCAGAGAAAGTCCAAAGAACAAAGATGACGAAGAGTTACAAAAAGATCATGAATTATTTTCAAGTAGGTTTTTAAAATAAAATAAAAAAGTGAGAAAATCCCATCTTCCCTTCCAATATATAGGCACAATTTTTTTTTTCAGGCACACAAAAAATTCAGACACAAATTGAATGGACATTTATAAAGTTTGGGCTCATTAGTATACAGGTTCATCTTCAACAGACATCTTTAAGCATTTTTAATGGTAGGAAGATTACAAGCTACTTGGCTACTTCTTTCATTTACAAATTATAAATTCTGTAGTCATTTAGTCAATTCTCCTAACTTAAAATATTATGTTTTCTAAAAACATCCTCCTTATAGAGAGATTCCACACAGTGGTCCAATTTCAATCCTTTGTAAATTACGCTTTTAAAAATTAAAGGTTGGGCTGGGAATGTGGCTTTGTGCTAGAGTGCTTGCCTAGCATCCAGGAAGCCTGCCATTTGATTCCTCATTACCACATATATAGAAAAAGCCAGAAATGGTGGTGTGGCTCAAGTGGTAGAGTGCTAGCTATGAGCAAAAGAAGCTGTGGGACAGTGCCCAGGTCCTGAGTTCAAGCCCCAGGTTTGGCAAAAGTAAAAAATTTTTTAAAAATTAAAGGTTTCACCAGGTGCTAGATTACAGCTAATCAGATAGCTGAGATCCAAGCCAGTCTGGGCAGGAAAGAATATAATAATTTTTTTTTTTTTGGATCTGGTCGTGGGGCCTGAACTCTGGGCCTGGGTGCTGTCCCTCAGCTCTTCAACTGAAGACTAGCGCTTTTTTCTTTTTGCTTATGTGGTGCTGAGGAATCGAACCCAGGGCCTCATGCATGCAAGGCAAGCACTCTACCACTGAGCCACCTTCCCAGCCCAGAATATAATAATTTTTTTATCTCCAATTAACCACATCTTTCCCCCCCCACTCCCCAGAAATGCCAGAAATAGAGATGTGGTTCAAGTAATAGAGCAGTAGTAGCCTCAAGCAAAAAAGCTGAGGGACAGCACTCAGGTCGTTAGCTCATGCTCCAGAACTGCCACCAAAAGAACAAATAAATGCTTCTGTTCTTTTTAGTGATATATATTTACCATTTAAAAACAATATGTAGCTCCTAGTTCTTCAAATACCTTGATACTGCTCTTTAGCCTGAAATTAGACATACTTTTCCAAAAATGAAGAGCTAACATTTAGTGAGATCACTGCATCCAGTCACACAATATCAGTGATATCACTAGCAATGCTGTTTTTGTTGTTGTTATTGTTGTTTAAACCTAGTAAAGAGGTCACATAACAATTTTTGATGTTTGAATTTATATTTTCATTTTCAAATGAATTGCTTGAAAATGTGATTTTCCTATTGTCCTTCAATGATGGATTATCTTTATTTTTTCCATATTTTATTATCAATTTATGGTACATGGTAGATTTATTTTGACATGTCCATATACTCATACAATGTGGGGGCTGGGAAGGTGGCTCAGTGGTAGAGTGCTTGCGTTGCATGCATGAGGCCCTGGATTTGATTCCTCAGCACCACATAAGCAGAAAAAGCCAGATGTGGCATTGTGGCACAAGAAGTAGAGAGCTAGCCTTGAGCTGAAGAGCTGAGGAACAGCACCCAGGCCCAGAGTGCAGGCCCTATGACTGACAAAAACAAAACAAAATAAAACTCATGCAATGTACCTTGATCAGACTCACACTTTCTTTTCAACTCTCCCTCAACTCTGCTAGCGAGAGATTTGATTGAAGACTCAGGATAAGGGCTCAGAGACAGAAGATTCATTACAAGAAAGAGATGAACAATAGGGTGGGCGTCTTGGGGTGCAGTAGATGTCTTGTGGAGCAAAAAGAATATTTATAGGTTCCACAAAACTGCAGAGCAATAGGGAAGTTTTCCTAAAACCATTTTTCTTGGTTCACTTCTGGATTGAATGCTCTTTCATAAATTTGCCCCATACACATAGGTTTTTGTTTTTGCTTTGCCAGTGACAGCTGCTTCTATAGAGATAGTTCCTGCCCAAGTTCTGGGAACACATTATTTGGACATTTCCTGTTTGTCTGTTTCTTTGTAGTGTGAGCTGTTGATGCTCAGTGAGCACCAGGGGAAGTTGGCTCTGTGGTCTTTTCTCTGTTCTGGTCTGTGCAAGGTAGCCTGCTCTCCCGGTGCCATTTGCAACTGAAGAGCACAGACTCTGGAGCCAAAGATCTTGCTGTGTACCTTATAGAAAAAATGTGAGTATCAATACACAATCCTGAAAACAGATAGTTATAACTCACGCATCAAGTATGTATATGGCTTATTTCAGTTCCGATCTATAGTTATTTCCGCTTTTGTTTTTGTTATTTGGAAGTTTTTGTTTTGTTGAGACAATATTTCACTATGTACCTGAGGTGTGCCCTGAACTCGTGACTCTCTTGTCTCAGCCTCTCAAGTGCTGAAGTTACAAGCCTGTGTCACCACCTTGTTCAGATTATTTTTGTTTTGTTTGACCCATTTCTGGGTCTAGAACCTAGGGCCTGAGTGCTATGGCTGAGCTTTATTGCCTAAGGCTATTGCTCTACTTGAGCCACAGCACCCCTTCCTGCCCTTTTCCTGGTTAATTGGAGATAGAGTCAAGTTGGCATAGAACTCAGCCTCCTGAGTAGATAGGATTGCATGCATGAGCCACCATGCCTAGCCTTTTTTTCTTTTCTTGGGGCGGTGGGGGGAAGGTGCTAGTGCTTGAACTTAGGGCCTAGGCACTTTCCTTTAGCTTTTTTGCTCAAGATGAGCACTCTGATGGAATTCTATGCCTCCATCAGAAAGAATGACATTTCCCCATTTGTTAGGAAATGGAAAGGTTTGGAAAAAATTATATTAAGTGAAGTAAGCCAGGCCCAAAGAAACATAGGTCCCATGGTTTCCCTTATTTGCAATATCTAGTATAGGTATGAGTCAAGCGGAAAAGGTCAGATAATGTGATGTTAGGAAAATGAACCCTTAAATATGTATTTTAATGTCTTCGTTTCTTTCATTCATGTGTTTCTAATGCATTTATAAGATTATTTCTTTGTTGCTTTGTATGTCCCTCCCCCACAGTGTAACCCCCGCTTTCACTATATTTGATGTCAGTATAACATGTGGAGGAGATGGGGACAAACAAGTCGTTTAAGGATTCGGGTGGACCTGTTGCAACAATGAGAAGTACAAAATGTCATGTCAAAACCAGCTTTACAATGTCGGTGTGGGTGGGGGGAGGGGGGTATGATTGGGTGGGGGGAAGGGGGGTGGCTGGGAAGGGAGGTGAAGGGTAAACAATGGAGGAGGCTGCAATGCTTGGTAAGAAATGTATGCATTATCCTGCCCATGTAATTGTAACCCCTCTGTACAGTATGTTCTCAAATAAAATAAAATAAAATTTTAAATTAAAAAAAAAAAAAAAGATGAGCACTCTGCCACTTGAGCCATAGTTCTACTTCTGGCCTTTTGCTTCTTAGCTACAGATAGAGTCTTCATGGACTTTCCTTCCTGGGCTGGCTTCAAACTTTGATCCTCAGATCTCAGCCTGCTGAGTAGCTAGGATTACAGTTATGAGCCATTAGCATTAGTGTTTTTATTTAGAATTTGGTCATTCTGCTGCCTAGTCATTCTCTTTGCAATCATACAGCACTCGTAAGTGATATTATTGCATGTCAGGGGAGTCTGCCATCTCTGTTAATCATCACCCTCAAAAGAAAGTCTGGAGCTTTTAAAAACTATAACTTTTATAAATCACTGAAAATATTGATACTTGTTTCCTGTAAATCGACAGAAAATTGTATGAAATCCAACAGACGGTGAGAAATTGACTATTTACTTCTGCCAAATTTGGTCTCAGCAATTATGACAAAATGCTTGGAGTTCTGGATCAAGCCACTTAGGCCTTGGGAGATCAGAACATTAATTCATGGACCCATTGTAAACTAAAGGAAAGGGAAGGCTAAGAGCTGACTCATTTGGTCAATTTTTCATATTTTTCCCTTTTCCTTCCCCTTTCCCTTTTCTTTTCCCCTTTTCCTTTTCCCTTTCCCTCTCCCTTTCTCTTTCACTCTTTCACAGTACTGGTATTTGAATTCAGGGCTTTGCTTGCTAAGCAGGTATAACTCAGCCACACCTCCTATTTTTACTTAACTTATTTTTCAAATAGAGTATTACATTTCTGTCTGGGCCAGCTTGGACTGCAATTTTCCTATTTGTATTCCCCAAATATCTGGAACTACAACTATATAATCATATGTTCAGATTTTTATTGGTTGAAATGAGGTCTCCCAAGATAAGTTCTCTTAAACTTCTTGTCTAGGCTGACCTTAAACTGTAGTCCTCCCAAGTAGCTAGGACTACAGGCATCACCACTTCTTTTTAGATAAGTTTTCACTGTGTAGCCCATGCTGGCCTTGAACTTGCTGTCTACCCAGGCTGCCCTTGAATTCTCAGTTCTTCCTCAGCCTTCTGAGTGCTGGGATCAAAGACATAACTTAGAGTGATATCTCCACTTCATTGAAAAGCAACAAAGACAAAAACTCACCTTAAACTTAACTATCACTCATATCAACTACTGAAATTTTCACTGCTTTTCCCTTTCAGAAGAAATTAGACTGACATTGTTCATTAGGATGATGCTTAATGGTTTTGTGATCTGCTGTTCCCTTCTCCCTGCGTTGGTAGTCAGCTTCTATAGCCCTCCCTAGCTTTGCCCTTGGTAATAATGTAGTAAATGATGTTCTTACCATATAAAATATTAACTACTTTATGTTTTGATAGATGTAAGACAGTTTCTGGCAAGCATGAGAGTGATTTTGGAATCCCTTTTGTCACAGAATAGTGGAAAACCGTAGTAGAAAAACTGTGTAATTCAGTGTTTTCCATGGCAGCTCATCAACTGGTAAGGAGAAGTGGCTATTTGCAATAAGCAGGGAAGGGAGTGGTGGAAATACCAGCATGTGCAGTGAATACTGAGTACTTCATCTTCCTTTAGGTCATCTTTCTCCTAGACTTCTGTTCTTTGGACTTTTCACACTGTACTCTCTTGAGAAAGTTGAAGAAGCTGTTGAAGAAGCTCTGCAATGACCCTGAAGGAGGACTGAGCAAGGTAACTTGAGTTGGCCCTGAACCTGTATTGCTTCCTCTCTTCAGAGAGATATGACTCTACCAAATAAAACATACTGGACTACAGATATATGCAAATAAATTGCCTCTAGAAGCTTTATTGGTATTTTTGCCAACAAGGATAGTAAATACCACCTTGATTTGTCATTAGCATTAGAAAGGAGGCAGAAAAGCTGTATAACTTATCTAATCATTTTAGAATATATTAAGTTACATAAAATCTATGTAAATAAAGTCTGAAAGATTTGTCTAGCCAGGTTCTTGTAGCTCATACCTGTAATACTAACTACTCAGGGTTGAGATCAGAGGATCTCAATTTGAAGCCAGTGTAGGCAGGAAAGCCTGTGAGACTCTTAGCTCCAAATAACCAGTTGGGGAGAGGGGGGCAGATGAGGAGGGGTAGGCTCGAGATGTGGCTCAATTGGTGGAGTGCTAGTCTTGAATGAAAAAGCCCAGGGACAGCACCAAGACCCTGAGTTCAATCCCCATGACAGGCACACACACAAAAAAATGAAGTCTAAAAGAGAAAATATACATGGAAAGACAAATAAGAAGGTTTGGTATTTAAAAGAATTATCTCCCATACTTAATTTTTATTATATAACATTTGTTCATAATCTTTTTGAGTTTCATAACTGCCTGATGGTAGTAGAAAGGGCATATACATTTAGCAGATCTTTTTTATTTTCTCATTTTGTTTTTTGGTGTAAAACTAGAACTCAAACTTAGTACCTGTTGCTTTGGCTCATTAGGTAGTGCACTACCAACCAACTAAACCATGCCTCCAACCCTGATGTTTTTGTTGGTTGTGGGGCTTAAACTGAGCCTGGGCATGGTGCCTGAGCTCTTCAGCTCAAAGCCAGTGCTCTACCATTTGAGCCACAGCATCTAATCCTAATCGGTTTCTTTGCCAGTATTGGTTCTTAAATTCTGGGCCTATTCCTTAGCTCCTTTTTCTCAAGACTAGCATTCTACCACTTGAGCTATTTCTGGCTTTTAATTGCAGATAAGACTTTCCTGACAAAGCTGACTTCAAACTGCAATCTTCAGATCTCAGCCTCCTGGGTAACTAGGATTAGAATCATGAGCTAAAAAGAAAACTTCCTTTATTTTTAAGAGGAAAAAAGAGTGGTCTTAGACATGCCAAGGTCCTAAGTAAAAATGTGAGCTCTTTAAACTTTTAATTCAGTGTTTTTCTCCAGTGGAATTCATACCAGTACTTATTTTTAAAAATAGTTCTGTCACTGCTAAAAGATAAAAGCATGAGTCCCTAAAGTATAACCCTAATGCACTTCTGCTGAGTGATAGATGTCTATTGACCAGCTTAGCCTGTGTAAAATTTCATCAGGGCTGTCAAAGCCTGTGATCTACAGCACTGATAGTCTATTGTGACAGTTGGTTCTGTAATAGTATCTGGAATTTTCTCCTACTCATTTGTCTGCCTAGCTGGATGTTGAGACCTGGCAGCAGGAACAGCCTGTGGTACTACATACATGGACCAAGAAATCTGCCCATAACTATGAAAATAACTGCCATGAAGTATCTGTCTTTGTTAGCCCAGGGGTAACCTATTTTGAAGTAGAATTTGATGAGAGGTGTGAAACCGAAAAGCGCTAAGACTTACATGTATTTTCTTCCAAGCAATAGTGGATCAAAAACAAGAGAAAGAATATAATAGAGATTATGCCTTCACAGGTATGATTATCTGGAATTTACAGATTCTAGAGTTAGGAAGACACACTGACATAAAACTTGGTACTTACAAGTGGCCTAAGGTAAGTCATATTCCCAAATCAAGGTAAATAAGTACTTCTGTAGCAATTCTTGTCCTTTTTCCAACTTTAGAGCTAAAGGTATGGTGTTTGGAAAAAGAAGGACTACCTAGGCTCTGCTGGCTCATGTTGATAATGTTCAAAATCCTAGCTACTCAGCAGGTTGATATCTGAGGAATAAGATTTAAAGCTAGCCTAGGTAGACAAATCTAAGAGAGCCTTATCTCAACCAGCAAAAAGCAAGAGTGGAGACTTGTTTTGAATGGTAGAATGACAGCCATGACCAAAATAGCTGAAAAAGACTCAAAGCTCTAAGTACAAACCTTAATACTGGCACATTTCTAGAATGTGTTATTAGATAGTTTTGACCATACATCAGGCTGTCAAGGGATGAACACAGGTTTAGGGAGAGGGAAGTCAACTAGGGAAAGGCATTTTAGAAAAGAAGTGCTGAGCTCAGGGCAGGACTTTGAATCAGCTTAAACAAGCAAAGAAGAAGGTAGAGACATTTCAAATGGAGGGCGGTACACCTACAGTGGGCCTGTGATGAAATGGGAAGGAACAGGTGACTAAAAAGGGGATGATAATGGGTAGATTCTGAACATGTGGTACTTGTGGTTTTAGTGGCCTTCAAGTGGTAAGACCTAGTTGCACTCTCAAGATAGACATTGTGGCTAAAGATTCGTAACCAGTAACGAACAGCAAGTCATGATTGGGGACTACCTCACATCACTCATGGGCATCTTGAGGAAATCTACAAGGAAGGTATCCAGGACAGTAGGAAGGAGTATCAGGAAGAAATTCTGGCAGAGAAAAGAGAAAGAACTTAAAGAAGGCCAGAGTTTGCAGAGCCTGGGGTTCAGTGGAGAGGCTTTGCTCTGCAGGTGGTAACTGGGGAGTGATCCAATAGAGACAGTAGAATGGGATTGAAGGAAAAGCAAAACCACAGCATGAAGGGACCATTTCAAAATGTGGTTCACATACAAAAGAATAAATATGGGGGTCTGGGAAAGTGGCTCAGTGGTAGAGTGCTTGCCTTGCATGCATGTGGCCCTGGGTTTGATTCCTCAGCACCACATAAGCAGAAAAAGCTGGAAGTGGTGCTGTGGCTCAAGTGGTAGAGCACTATCCTTGAGCTGAAGAGCTGAGGGACAGCGCCCAGGCCAGAGTTCAGGCCCCACAACCGGACCCAAAAAAACCCGAAACTGTACAGAGGTGTCACATTTCTGGGAGTAAATAATGAGTACATTTCCTAACAAGCATTGTTCCCTCCTCCCACCATCCCTTCCCTCCCACCTCCACAAATACACTCCCCTCCCCCTTCCCCTGCCTAAATTGTAAAGTTCATTTTTCAACAGAGTGTCTTGTGCATCTCATTGTTACAATGGGTTAACCTGTATCCCTATTTAACCATTTTGTATTTCCCTTCCCCTCGCCAAATTAGAGAAACGTATGCACAGGATGTTGGTTTACCAACTTCAAATACAATGAAAACAGGGGTTATAGCGTGGGGGAGGAACATATACAGAAACAAAAAAAATCACATCACACATCATAAGTACATTAGAAACAATAACAAGAAAGTAAACAAATACTTGTGTCCCTATCTTAGGGTTCATTTCCCTTAATATCATCTTATCTGCTCATATGCACATAGCTTTTGATGTATTCTGCTTATCACAGACATATATTAGTTATTGAAAATAAGGGAAACCATGGGACCTATGTTTCTTTGGACTTGTTTTACTTCACTTAATAAATTTTTTTCCCAAGACTTTCCAATTCCTAACAAATTGGGCGATACCATTCTTTCTGATGGAGGCATAGAATTCCATTGTGTATATACACCCATATTTTCTTGATCCATTCATCTACTGAGGGGCATCAGGGTTGGCTCTATATCAGCTATTGTAAATAATGCTGCAGTAAACATACTTGTGCTGGTAGTTTTAGTATGGTCTTGTTTGTGATCATTTGGGTAAATGCCCCAAAGTGGGATTGCTGGGTCATAGGAGAGCTTTATATGGAGTCTTTTGATGAGCCTCCATATTGCTTTCCAAAGTGGTTGAACAAGTTTACACTCCCACCAAGAATGCAGTAGAGTCCCTGTAGCCACATACTCTCCAGCATCTGTTGTTGCAAAAATGGAACATTTCACTAATTTGCGTGTCAGCCTTGCTCAGGGGCCATGCTAATCTCTGTATTGTTCCAATTTTAGCATATTTGCTGCCTAATTGAGCACAGAACATTTTTTATATGTAAAGTGTAATTGATTTTCTTAAACTAGACAATTCAAAAAAAGTAAGCTCAAAAGATTTCTTGTGAAATTTTAGAACCATGTATTTCTTTTTTTTAGCAATACAACAAACTGTTAGTACCATGTATTTCTTACATAAGCACACATTTAAGAAGAAAGTCAAGATTGGCATGTCAAAAACAAAATAATTCCAGATATTTGTTGTTCAAGAGATGTGTAGGAGGAGGAATTCAATTATTCTATACAAGGCACCTGTCATAATGAACACTGCAGCAAGTGTTAAGGTTTGTTAAAAGTGTTAAATGTATTTAATTTTGGGTATTTGCTTATATATGCCAAAATTAGGACTGTTTGGCAGGTCATAAACTTTTCTATAAAGTATTTAAGGTTTATGGTAGCAGACATATGGTACTAATTATGTACATTTCAGAGTTTATAGAAACATTACCAATAAGAAGTTGCAAAGTCTTTGCGTAAAGAAGCAGAGTGAAGAGTTAAGACTTTGTTAAGTACATAGTTTCTGTTAAATTTTTAGGGCTTCCTTACTTTACATGTTAGTGAGGAACAAATGATGATATAAGCCATATACAAATGATGAGATGAACCATAAAAAGTAATCTTCGTGGGTAACTTTAAAGACTACTCATAGCCTATAAAACTCTTTTTAAAGGGCTGGGAAGTTGGCTCAGTGGTAAAGCGCTTGCCTTGCGTGCTTGAGGTCCTGGGTTCGATTACTCAGCACCCATAAGCAAAAAAACAATCCAGAAGTGGTGCTGTGGCTCAAGTGGTAGAGAACTAGCCTTGAGCTGAAGAGCTGAGGGGCAGTGCCCAGACTCAGAGTTCAGGCCCACGACTGGACCCAAAATAAAAACCCAAACAAAATCCTCTGTTTGAACGTCATAATCTTAGCCAGTTTTAAATGCACAGGAATATGAGAAAATAGTAAAATCTAATATGTAGAACACTTCAAATACTGAAAACACTGGTAATTGTTTTTTTAATTTTATTAATCATTAATATTTAATTTTCAGTTTTCTTTATTTGTTGCATTGTTTCCCTTTTTGTAATATAATACAACTTTTTATAAGTCGTCATCAGGAGGTACTTTGAGAAGCTTACTGGGATGGCCAAAGATTTTTTATAGGTACATGTGAGTTTACAAAGAAGAAAATTAAGAACAAAATATTTATTAAAAAAATTATCAAGTACAGTCTGAATCAGGAGGGATGAAAAATGTCCACACTCAAAATCTTAGCCCTCATCTGAAGTGGTGGTATTACAGAGTTGAGACCACAAAAGTGAGAGACTGTTTTTGTGTTTTTTTTTAATATTTTATTTTATTTTATTTGAGAACATACTGTACAGAGGGGTTACAATTACATGGGCAGGATAATGCATACATTTCTTACCAAGCATTGCAACCTCCTCCTTTGTTTACCCTTCACCTCCCGTGTTTTTTGTTTTTGTCAGTCGTGAGGCTTGAACTCTGGGCCAGAGCGCTGTCCCTGCACTCTTCAGCTCAAGGCTGGCTCTCTACCCCTTGAGCCATGGCGCCACTCTGGTTTTCTAGTGGTTTATTAGAGATAAGTCTCACGGACTTTCCTGCCCAGGCTGGCTTTGAACTGTGATCCTCAGAACTCAGCCTCCTGCATAGCTAGGATTATAGTCGTGAGCTGCTGGCACCCAGCATTGTTTTGTTGATTTTTATTTTGTTGGTCATGGGGCTTGAACTCTGGGGCCTGGGTGCTGTCCCTCAGCTCAAGGCTAGCGCTACCACTTGAGCCTTCGTCTTTTTCTACTTCTGTGGTGCTGAGAAATCAAACCCAGGGCCTCATGCATTGCAAGGCAAGCACTCTACCATTGAGCCACCTTCCCAGCTCCTGAAAGACTGTGTTTTAAAAAATCATCTAAACAACATTTGCTTTCTGCTTTGGGTTATATAATGAAATATATGAATATCTTTTTATATTTTTGTGAATTGTCATACTTCTAAATTTATACTAACTTCAGCCACTTTATCCTTTTCAAAGTCATGAAATATCGCTGAGAAATTTCTTCTGGGAAAATTGTATTTGCACTTATAATTTCTTCTGAGTCATTTTTATTTTTATTTATTTTTTATTTTTTTATTGTGAAAAAACTGTACAGAGGGGTTACAATTACATGGGCAAGATAATGAGTACATTTCTTATCAAGCATTGTAGCCTCCTCCTTTGTTTCCCCTTCCCATTCCTTCCAAGCCTCCCCCCCTCACCCAGTACTCCCCCCAACCCCCCACCAAAGTTGTAAAGTTCATTTTCGACATGACAACTTGTACTTCTCATTGTTGCAATGGGTCCATCTGCATCCTTATTTAAACGACTTGTTTTTCCCCTTCCCCTCCACAAATTATACCGACATCAAATACAGTGAAAGCAGGTGTTATACTGTGGGGGAGGGACATACAAAGCAACAAAGAAATAATCATATAAATGAGTTAGAAACAAATGCATGAAAGAAAAAAAACATTTAAATACATATCTTAGGGTTCATTTTCCTAACATCACCTTATCTGACCTTTTATGCTTGACTCATACTTATACTAACTATTGCAAATGAGGGAAACCCTGGCACCTATGTTTCTTTGGGCTTGGCTTACTTCACTTAATATAATTTTTTCCAAGTTGTTCCAGGCCCATATCAAGCACTGAAATAGAAACAGCAATAAGAGACCTCCCATCTAAGAAAAGTCTAGGACCAGATGGTTTTACAGTGGAATTCTACAAGGCCTTCAAAGCAGAGCTCACACCAATACTCCTACAACTCTTCAATGAAATTGAAAGAGAAAGTTCACTACCGAACACATTCTATGAAGCCATCATAACCCTCATCCCAAAACCAGGCAGGGACTCATCATTTTTATTTTTTATCAAAATCATTTTATATTTTATGCCGATGGATTATCATACATCAAATACCTTCAAATGTACATGTAGAGTCTAAAGATAGCAGTATGAATATTCTCATACAGCTCTTGTTTATCTGTTATGTACTTTCAGTATTATGTTACTTCTCTCTTTCACCGTTTTTCATTCATAGTCTTTCTCTTTCATGCTCCATGTCTGCTACTTAGAATTTCTGCTGGTCTTTTGTCCTTCAGGATCCACTGGTTTTGTGGGAACATGATAGGGACCAACAGTTTCCCTTGCATTCTTTAAGAATTCTAAGAGTGACGTGATATTATTCTTTGCCATTCTAAATGGCAAAACAACAGATCTAGGAATTCCTTTTCACTTTTACTTCTATTATAAATTTTATCTCAAAGGAATCATTGGGATAGATAAGATATTTTATCTTGTGACTTAAAAGTTCTTTTTCTTTTACAAACAACCTTTTTCTTTGATTATCAGTAAGTAACTACATGTAATGAAAACAAAGCTATCCTATGGTAAGTAGACCGAAGTTGTTCACAGGGATGAAAAACAAGGTAATGGGGCAAGTGAGAACAAAGGATACCCATCATAGAGCACAGCTCCTCAGAGCAGTTTATCATGTACACTTTGTGAGAATGACAATGTGCTGGGAACTATTGATTAAATCACTGAACACTGATTTATATATATGTACATATATTTGCATATGTATATTTATTTATATATGCATATATGTATGCATATGCCCTTATATATGTACACACATATGTTACTATACACATAAATTCACACATACATATACACATGTATACATGCACACATGGAGAAAGACACATATTTACAGCCAACACAAGTTTCACTAGTTGTTGAATATGCCTTAGATGGAATATTTGAAACAAAATATGTTGAAAATGTATTTGTCTCTATTAGTTCTTTTACCACTCCTCTTATCTCTTAAAACTGGTAGGTTTTGACAGATTTGACTTGCAAAATGCAGTACAAGTCACTCAGAAATCTCAGTAAGTAAAGAACATATCGTGTTTCCCAGCTCCCTACAGAATGCTTGCTCTTATAGACATTCTCAACAACCAAAGTAGCAGGAAAATGCCCTGGTAAAAAAATAAAGTTATATATCTCATTGTTGCAATGGGTCCACCTATATCCCTAGTTAAACGATTTGTTTTTTCCCTTCCCCTCCAAAAATTATACCTACATCAATACAGTGAAAGCAGGGGTTATACCGTGGGGGAGGAACATACAAAGCAACATAGAAATCATCTTATAAATATGTTAGAAACAATTTCATGAAAGTCAAAAAACCAAAAAAATCATTTGAATACTTATCTTGGGGTTCATTCCCCTAACATAAACTTATCTGACCTTTTCTGCTTGACTCAGACATATACTAGTTATTGCAAATAAGGGAAACCATGGAACCTATGTTTCTTTGGGCCTGGCTTACTTCACTTAATATAATTTTTTCTAAGTTTTACCACTTCCTAACAAATGTGGCAATGTCATTCTTTCTGATGGAGGCATAGAATTCCATTGTGTATATATACCACAATTTCTTGATACATTCATCTGCTGAGGGGCATCTGGGTTGGTTCCATATCTTAGCTATGGTAAATAATGCTGCAATAAACATAGTTGTGCTGGTAGTTTTAGTATGGTCTTGTTTGTGATCATTTGGGTAAATGCTCAAAAGTGGGATTTCTGGGTCATAAGGCAGCTCTATGTGGAGTCTTTTGAAGAACCTCCATACTGCTTTCCAAAGTGGTTAAACAAGTTTACACTCCCACCAACAATGTACAAAAGTACTCTTCTGTCAACATTCCCTCCAGCATCTTTTGTTATTAGAGTTCTTTATTATAACCATTCTAACTGGGGTGAGGTGGAATCTCAATGTTGTTTTGTCGAAAAATGAGCTTTACAACTTTGGTGGGTGGGGAGATGACCAGGTGTGGGTGGGAAGATGGGAAGGGATGGAAAGGGGAAAGAAAGAGGAGACAACTATGCTTGATAAGAAACGTACTCGTTATGTTGCCCATGTAACTGTAACTCCTCTGTACGGTATTCTCACAATAAAAATAATAAAATTATAAGGCTCTAAATGGCATCCTTCCTTGAGCTCTTTTCCAACAGCCAGCATCAATTCCCAAGCAGATGAAAGAGTCCTCAGAAGACTGGACCTCAGATCAACATTTAACCAACCCATTTGAAAAGTCCTATGAGAGAAATGCTGGCTGAGGTCTGGCTGATTTCCTGGCCAAGAAAATAAGAAAAGAAGAAAGTATTTTTAATGTATTAAAGTTTGAGAATAATTTGTAACTTGTCAATAAATGTGTAGAACACAACTATACCAACTGACAAAAAATGATGTGCTCTTGGACTTGGTGAGTGATTTTACATGTGTTTACATAAGTAGAATCAGCAAAAATCAAGCCAGCATTTCTTCATTTAAGATATGAAGAAAGGATACAGGTTGACCCATTGTAATAATGAACTGCACAAGACACTCTATCAAAGAGGGGGTGGAGGGATGAGTTGGGGAAGTGTGAAAAGAAGGGATGGTAGGGGAAAAACAAAGGAGAGGGTGCTCAATAAGAAATGTACTCATGCTGGGCGCTGGTGGCTCAGGCCTCTAATCCTAGCTACTCAGGAGGCTGAGATCTGAGGATCTGATTTAAAGCCAGACTGGGCAGGAAAGTGTGAGAAATTCTTTTTTTTTGGAGGGAGGGGTCCAGTTGTGGGGCCTGAACTCTGGGCTTGGGCGCTGTCCCTCAGCTCTTCAGCTCAAGGCTAGCACTGTACCACTTGAGCCACAGCGCCACTTCAGGCTTTTTTCTTTTTGCTTATGTGGTGCTGAGGAATTGAACCCAGGGCCTCAAGCATGCAAGGCAAGCGCTCTACCACTGAGCCACCTTCCCAGCCCCCAAGAAATTCTTATCTCCAATAAACCACCAAAAAACAGGAAGTGGCACTGTAGCTCAAGTGGTAGAGTGCTAGCCTTGAGCTGAAGAACTGAGGGACAGCACTCAGGCCCAGAGTCCAAGCCCTATGAACGACAATAGAGAAAAAACGAGAAATGTACTCATTACCTTACTTATGTAACTGTAACCCCTCAGTACAGTATCTTTACAATAAAAATATATATTAAAAAGATACAAGGAAAATTTCTGTACTTATAGGAAGTTGTATTTGTCACATCAGTAAGGTATTGGTTTTAGGACCAGAGGCATATTACACTTTGGATAGTCAAATTCTCTATGTGAACACAGCATATTACTTACATTAGAATCTGCCCACAACCTAGTACAGAGTAATTGCTATGAAAATTTTTACTACATTCTATGTTTGTAATGAAAAATAAAAGTATATGCACTATTAATAGATACAATTTTTTTCAGATAATTTTTGCCCACATTTTATGGATGGAATTGGGAGAGCAATTTTGAAAAGCACAAATTTCATCACCAAGACCGGTCTGCAAAACAAGGAGCTAATACAGCATCACTGAATAGTATGGAACTCCAAGGAGAAGTACTTGAATTGACAGTATCAGAAAGTGTAAGCACACAAGAACTTTTTAGAAATGCAGCTGCTAGATTTCTCATGGAGAGCTTTCATAACACTTTGTGAAACACCAAGTCAGAACCTCACTGAAGTGTAGATGGATTTCCCTCACCTTTCTGTCATGCTCAGTCATTATCAATCAACATATAGCTAATCTCTAATAATCCTCTAATAACAAAATATTGATGGAGTATATATATGCAGAAAACCTGGGAAGGCTAAATTTTTTCAATTAGGACAGTTTGTATTCTATGATCCAGCAGAGTGGAAACTAGGTAAGCATCCATTTACAGTCTTCTGAATAATTCTGCTTCTGACCACATCAGTTATTTATCCATACCTGTGCTGGAGTGAGCGCTTTTTAAAAGACTTTAATGATTTTAAATTTAAATTTAAATGTGGAATGAAATTAGTTTCAATAGTGCATTACATTAAGATATTTAGAAACAACTGAGAAACCTAAAGGTCTATAAGATTTTTTTGGAAGTGAAGAGATATTGGAATTTCTTTCTTTATATTTTAAGCAATTTGCAAAAAGAATTGGCAAATAAAATTTATATTTGCAGCAGACTTGACACTTATTAAATTTTGTATGGTAAAGAGCACAGCCTCAACAATATGTCAATGCTATCCTCTTATTTATCTTTAAAGGTTTATGCTTCTGGTCTCTTAATATTAAAACAAAACTTTTTAAATCTTTAGCTAGTAGTCCAAAGGGTTTTGCTTCATCATGTCAGTGTTGAATAGAGTGTATGTATGTATGTTGAATAGAGTGTATGTACACTTCAATGTACAATACATCTGGATCATTGTCAAACTTTCCACTTTTCTTCCTTCCCTTATCCCAACCCGACCTATCCCTTCAAGTTTTCTATTTATATTCTCACATATATGCAGAAGTAGGCCCTGAGAGGAGACTCGAGCTGGGACAGCTTCTTTCCAGGCTTTGCCTTTGTTTTGGGGATTTTAGGAAAAAAAAACCCTCTAAACAAGGTTAACTCGACCTTGGCTCCAACCAGCACAGTTCTTGGAATGGAAAGAATGCCTCTATGCTCCCCTCCCCTTAACAACCTAACCCACCTTGATTGTTCAGTGAAAGACTGACACATAAAACAGGTAGGTTGTAATCTGGCTCCAACTGGTGACACCACGTGCTTTATGGTAAACCCTGCCTTTTGCACATGCTTACAGTAAACTCCACCTATTGGCCATCTGTGTGTGGTCTGGTATGACCATACAATCCTTTGTGTGTGTTACGATCCCATTGGTCACCTGCGCATGACCAGGCTCGACCTCATGGATTTTGTCTTTAAAAACCAAAGAATGGGGGCCGCTCGGGGTCACAGTATCAGCTCCCGAGCCTGTGCTGAGGCCCTGGCTGATCAGTGTAGGAATCTCAATAAAGTTGCTTCCTTATTAACAACTTTGTTGCAGTGGAGTCTGTCACTCTGGAAGATTAGGTGGGCTTGCCTGCCCTGAGTAGGGGGTCTTCTTACTACATTTAATGGGGGCTTGTCCAGGATAGAGCTGAGGGGGATTGAAGTCCCTGGCCAGGAGGACAGTATGTGGGCACTTAGCTGTTGGAGAGAAGTTCCGAGAAAAGCCTTGAGGTAAGCACGGTGGACCTAGGTAGAGAAGGGAGAAGGCGCCAGAGTGAGGCCAAAAGTAGGGTGAGGCTGGACACAGCAGAGTCCCCTACGGCTGAGGAGTTCCAGGGATGCCTGGACCCCTCAATTCCACCAGTCCTAGCAGTCCTAGTTGGACGGGGGCTTGCTTAAAAAGTAACTTTTGGTTTTGGGATCCCTCCTCATTCTGTGTATAATCGTGTCTGTCTGTGTCTCATTTTGCTTTTGCTTTTGCTTGCCGTATTTGTAATTGGTTTTATTTTACAGAAAAAATATGGGGCAACGAGAGTCTGCTCCTGGGACACCCCTAAACTTTGTCCTAGTTCGTTTAAAACAAAAACAAAAACTGCTGGTTCTGCTTTGGTAACTTGCTTTTTTTTGTCAATTATGAAACTGCCACCGACCACCTGCAAGTGGCCCCATTTGCAAACACCATTTACTGAAAAGGCTATATTTTTTCCAATATAGTTCTTTAGCTCCCTTACTGAAAATTAGGTGGCTATAGGTCTGTGCGTTCATTTCTGGGTCTTTAGTCCTATTCCATCGGTCCTCAGGTCGGGTCTTGTGCCAGTACAAGCTCTTTGGATTTCTATGGTAGAGTAGAATTTGAGTTAGAGTTTGAGTAGAGTAGAGTTTTCTATGGTAGTAGAGTTTGAATTTTGGTATTTATCTTCCTCCAGCACTGTTCTTTCTACTCAGGATTTTTTTTTTTTTTTTTTTTTTTTGCTATTCAGAGACTTTTATTGTTCCAAATGAATTTTTAGATTGCCTCTTCTATTTCATTGGAGAATGAGGTTGCAATTTTAATAGGTATCTCATTGAATTTGTACTTAGCCTTTGACAGTATTGTCATTTTCACGATGTAATCCTCCCAATCCAGGAGCATGGGAGGTTTTTCCCCTTGCTTAGTTCTGCTTTAATTTCCTTTCTCAGGTTTTAAAGATTTTGTCATAGAGCTCCTTCACCTCGTTTGTTAAGTTCATTCCTACTATTTTATTTTTTGTGGAACTATTATAAAAGGGGGTGTTTTCCTAATTTCAACCGTGTTCTTCTCATTATTGGCATACAGGAAAGTCATTGATTTATAGGGTTAATTTTATTCCCTGCTCCTTTGCCAAAGTTTCTGATCAGCTCAAGTAACTTGGGAGGGAAGTCCATGGGATTCTTTAAATACAAGATCATGTCATCTGCAAAGAGGGAGAGCTTTACACATTCTTCCTTATTTGGGTCCCCTTTATGTCTGCATCTTGTCTTACTGCTGTAGCTAGGCATTCTAATACTAGTTTAAAGAGGAGTGGGGAGAGTCGACACTCTTGTCTCATTCCTGAATTTAGAGGAAATGGCCTTAATATTTCACCATTAAGTATAATGCTGGCTGCAGGTTTGTCATATATAGCCTTTATTATTTTGATGTATGTTCCACGGATTCATAGTTTTTCCAAAACCTTCATCATAAAGGGGTGTTGGATCTTGTCAAATGTTTTTTTTGCATCTATTGAGATAACTATGTTGTTCTGATCCTTGCTCTTGTTAATGTGATGAATTATATTGCTTTGCATATATTGAGCCAGATTTGCATCCCTGAAATGAATCCTGTTTGATCATGGTGTATGATTCTTTTCATGACTTGTTGAAGTCGATTGGCGAAGATTTTGTTGAGAAGTTTTCTGTCAATAATCATCAAAAAATAGGTCTATAGTTCTCTTTTTCGATGAGTCCCTGCCTGGTTTGGGGATGAGGGTTATGCTGGTTTCATAAAAAGAGTGTGATAGTGAATTTTTGCTTTGAATTTCATTAAAGAGGTGGAGAAGTATTGGTGTGAGTTTTGCTTTGAAGTCCTTGTAGAATTGAGCTGTAAATCCATCCAGTCCTGGACTTTTCTTGGGTGGGAGGTCTCTTATTGCTGCTCTATTTCCATGCTTCATATGGGTCTGTTGTTTTAAATCATCTTGGTTAAGTTTGGGCATGTCAATATTTGCTAGAAACTAGTCCGTATCTTTTAGATTCTCAAACTTATTAGTATAAAGGTTTGAGAAGTATCCCCTTATATATTATGAATCTTGGCTGTTTCTGTAGTTATATTTCCACTGTCCTCTCTTGAGTTTGTTTATGTGAATGTGTTCTCCTTTTTTCCATTCCATAGGATTTGTTAAGGGTCTGTCAATTTTATTTTTTGAAGAGCCATCTTTTTGTTTTGTTAATTCTTTCTATAGTTCTTTTTTGTACTCTAATTCATTTAATTCGGATTTAATTTTATTTGCTTCCATCTACTGGATTGGGGTTTGGCTTGTTGTTCTTTTTTCAAAGAGCTTTAGTTGCCTCATTAAATTGTTGGTTTCAGATTTTTCCAATTTGGTAATGTGCAAACTCAGAGCTATAAACTTGCTTCTGAATACTGCCTTTGCTGTGTCCTAGAGGAGTTGGTAATTTGTGTGATCATTTTTTTTTGAATATCATGAACATTTGAATTTCCTTTCTAATCTCTTCCATGACCCACTGGTGGTTCAAAATTGTGCTGTTCAGCCTCTATGTGTTACAGTATTTACTTTGGTGGCTTTTGGTATTGAATTATAATTTTATTCCCTTGTGGTCTGAGAGAATGCAGGGTATAATTTCAATGTTTCTGAATTTGGACAGATTTGCTTTGTGGCCTAAATATGGTTCATGTTCCATGTGTTGCTGAGAAGAAGGTGTACTCTGTTTGGGCTGGGTCAAATATTCGGTAAATGTTGGTTAGGACTAGTTGATCTATGCAGATTTTAAGATCTGTAGTTTATCTGGTGAGTTTTTGCTGGGTGGATCTATTTAGTGGGGATAGTAGTGTAGTAAAATCCCCCACAATTAATGTCTTTGGATCTATGTGAGATTTGAGGGAAAGTAGCATTTCTTGTATAAATTTTGGTGCTCCATTATATGGTGAGTACATGTTTTAAATCATAATATCCACCTGAAGGAGAGTTTCCTTAATTAGTATGCAGTGACCTTCTTTGTCATTTCTCATTGATTTTAATTTAAAGTCTATTTTATCTGACATTAGTATAGTAACTCCCCCCTCTTTATGGGGGCCATTTGCTTGATATATTTTATTCCAGCCTTTCACTTTCAGAATGTTTATTTTTGTGGGCAAGTTGTGTCTTTTGAATACAGCAGATAAAAGGATCTTGCTTTTTGATCCAACTGGACAATCTATGATGCTTAACTGGAGAGTTAAAACCATTAATATTATGAGTTAGGACTGAGAGGTGTTTGTCTGTCCCTGCCTTTTTATACATTTTATACATTTTTTATACATTTTTGTACCTTGGCTTTCTTGTTGTGATCATGTACGTGTTTTGTACTATTTATAATGTATGTATATCATACATAATATATGTAATACATACTATATCTGTAAATATGTATAAGAAATGTATATATGTTTATATATATATGCCAGGAATTATGGAAAAACCATTAGTGCATTTCATGTGTGCAGCAGCTTGATGAGAGCTGATTTCATTTTACAAATCATTGAGAAGCCAAGGAACCTCCTCTATGCACACAGAATAATAAACAGTAGGGCCAGTTTTCAACTACTATACCACCTTGTCAACCAATGCCAATCTAAACAAAGGAGTGGAAAGAAGGGTGCAGCTGTAAGGGATGCAGCTGGTGTTTAATGCAGGTATAAATCAAGGTGTAGACTAAATATGACGCTCTTTCCCACTATGTTTCTCCTCCCACCAACTCCTACTTCTCAGGAATTAGGTAGTGATTCTTGCATTCAAACCTGCTCTGGAACTGGAGCAAGTGTCAGGCTTGACCACATGCCCAGGAAAAGAATAAAGACTGGACTTTTTTCCCACGCCGCCATCCCCACCCCCTTGCCCTCTGGCTATTCCCTTTCATACAGGTAATTTCTGTATGAAAGGTAATTCCTGTATGGGTAATTCTCAGCAGCAAAGCTAGAGGGCAGTCAAGTTCCTCCTGGCAAACCACCAATGGGCATGTATAGCTTTGAAGCCTCTGCCTGGCAAAGAGGTTAGGTTTTAGCTTTATGACAAAAATCAGCATGTTAACATTTTGAAGTGTTTGACATTGAGGAAGCATTTACTTCTGTTTAACCCGACACTTCCCAAAATTATTTGAACACAACACACTCATTTTGTGATTCTTCCTGAATTGGACAGGATTATTCAGCACAGCCTAAGTGGAATGCCCCGAGGAACCTATACTTCCTGCTTCCTGGTGGCCATCCAATGGAATTCCTGGAGTTCTGAAGCAGAGAGGCCTCCATTGTGTAATGGACAAACCCTACAGACCTAGCCCACCTCAAGAAAGCAGGTGATCTCCTTTGGTTGACCTTGTATCTAGTAACTGGCGCCAAGATGGGCCTCCCTCCTTCCACCCCACTCTTCCTTTCTTTTTTATATTTTAAAAGTGCCAAAATACACAGATGATCAAGTCAGAACCCACCCATATCCTCCCATATCTAAAGAAGTTACAATGCTCCATATTATATAAATGCTTCACAAGTAGTATTTTTGTTATTTAGGAAACCCTGAGAAAAAGAAATGCATGTACAGTTTCCTGACAGATCAAATCACTCTCTTAAATATATGTGATCCAAAGTGAGTTGAATTCATGGATATAGAACTTGTACATGAAGGAGCTAAATGTTTTATCAGAATATTAAAATCAGGTGTATTTTCTATGTATTTGAAACTTATAATGGGACTGTAAGCTGAGTACATCTAACAAATTATACACACCAGGAAAATAAACAGTCTCACAAGAACTACATGACACTGCAAGAGCTGACACCTGAGATTTGCAGAATCAAAGTCTGCAACTTAAATGGCAAGAAATCTTAAAGTTAATTAATTTTCAAAGGTGAGTCTTAAGGTAAGTTTTAGAAGAGAGATGGGAAATGCTTAGCTATGTCCGAGTTCAATATTGAAAGAAACAAATTCAAAGAGGCACCACCTCCAATACTTTGGGACAGCAATCAGCAAGACTTAAAAAACAATGGTTGGTTGCTTTATTCTTTCTCATGAGTCACCCAAATGAAAAGACATATTCAGTTTACAAAATGCAAAAGAAAACCTATTAAAATGTTACAGAATTGTTTGTAATGTCCAGCTCACTTGATGATATAAAGAAAATTATTTTAACTCTATAAAGACAGGAGTTCTTATATTAAGCCTAGCGATAAACTCCTGAACTATTAAAGGACTATGCTAACTAAATCCAGAGACATTTAAAATGCTCATAATCATATTGCTGTTGCTTTCATCAAGAGGAAAGTAAGTCATCTTGAAAACATGCAAATTTCTGAAAATAATTTTTCTTTCACATTTTACAAACTGGCAAACTTTCCATAATTTGTGTGTGTGTGTGTGTGTGTGTGTGTGTGTGTGTGTGTGTGTGTGTGTGTGTGTGTGTGTACAGAGACTCAAATGCAAAAACACAAGGCCTAAGGTTATCTATTGGCTTTTTCCCTCAAGATTGGCACTGTACCCACTTGAGCCACATCTCCATTTCTGGCTTTTTGCTGGTTAACTGTAGAAAAGATTCTCAGATTTTCCTTTCGAGGCTGACTGAATCTAATTCATCTGATCATAGCCTCCTTCATAGTTAAGATTAAAGACATGAGCCACTGGTGCCTTGCCATAATCTCTTTATACACAGACACTGAGACATTTGAAATTGTTGAGTAAGAATCTTTACTACAAGGCACTACTTTTCTTTTAACTTTTCATACTGCAAATGTACCTTGCTGGATTGATTTTTGTTTGAACCTGATATTTTTTACACATTTCACATTGCTTTTGTCAGGGTTAAATAGGAAATAGACTTGATTAGATACATTAAAAAGTCTTAAAAATCTCATGGTCTTTCCTGCCCAGACTGGCTTTGAACCATGATCCTCAGTTCTCAGCCTCCTGAGTAGCTAGGATTACAGGCATGAGCCACTAGCACCCAGCTGAAAATTACTGCTTTAAAAAAATGGCAAAACTATTTTTGACAAATATAATGAAGAAATGTGGCCCCATTGGGAAGAAGCCCCTTTGCCTCCAACCATTGTCCCATTCGTTGTAAGTGGATCCAACTACAGTATTGAAACCCACCTATGTAGACTAGACTGAAGTGCACAATAATTGCTGTTACTCTAATCAACCATTTTGGGATGCCACAGGCACTCTGCTCTGCCCAGTGCCTTTCCGTTCCCTTCACTCTATATCCTGGGTTTAGGCCCCAGGTCCAATCTTCTCAAAAAGTCATGGGCTCTTGTTAAATTAGTCATTGCAAGGGATTTCATGCTTTGCTGGATTTATATTTCATGCCTGGAAAATACACCAATGGTGTATTTGTAGGTGGTCACCTGACTCAAAATTGGAGTACTGTTTCTGTGAAAGCTAATAGCAAAATCAACAGTTACCAGAACTTTTCTGCACCCCTCTTCTGGTACCTGATGGAGAACCAAGGCTTCCTCTAACCATCTGGTACTCTTTGGTCTTCAAGATGCTTAAGCAGCCCTCCAGTGCTCCTCCTCTGCTTTCCCAATAGATGTAACCACCATTCTCAGGACTGGAAATGTCTAATGATGAGTATGCCACCAGCTAACCCAAGTGGTTTATCCCAAAGCTAAAGGTTTTAAGTCTTGATGTAACTTATTTTCATGTATGGAAACAGAACAATGAAAATGCTGAAATTTTTGGAAGACAAGGGAATTGAATCTCATGGAATGAGAGTTATATCTGGTCTGAAGATGATTGGATATATATATATATATATATATATATATATATATATATAGCTCGGCTAGGTGAGAATTCAAAGGCAAGAAAGTGCAAGGCTCTGATTTCCAAAACTGGTATTTGTAGGGGTGCAAAGAGCTATTTTTGGAGCTGCAAGAATTGTATGTGTTGGGTATCATTTCAAATCTAATTCATAATTTAAAAGTTATATTTTATCCAGTATTATGAGCTGTTTTACCTTGTGGGATCAACTTGCAACAAGAAAGTGTGATCTATCATCTTCTACTTATTTGACTGTCTGCCTGGATGTCATCTACATATTTTGCAATCACTTAAACTAAGAACATGAACTCATGTTTGCTTGCTCACAGCTGACACTCTTCCAAATGAATCAGGCCTCCATTCTGTACTTTGATTAGTTAACTACAGATAGAGTTTTGTGGACTTGGTTTTAGGAGTTTCTTCAAACCATGATTCTCCAGTTCTCATCCTTCTGAGGTAAGATTATAGGAATGGGACAATGGTGGAAGGCAAAGGGGCTTCTTTCTGATGAGGCCACAATTGTTTATTTGTCAGTAATATTTGCTATGTTTAAAAAACCCAGTAATTTCCAGCTGGATGCCAGTGGCTCAAGCCTGTAATACTAGCTACTCAGAAGGCTGAGAACAGAGGATCATGGTTCAAAGCCAGTCTGTGCAGGAAAGTCCATGAGACTCTTATCTCCATTAAACCACCCGAAAACAGGTGCTGTGGCTCAAGGGACAGAATGCTAATTTTGAGCTGAAGAACTGAGGGACAATGTCGACCCAGAGTTCAAGCTCCATGACAAACAAACATTAATTTTCAAATGCAAGATTATAGTGATGGAGAACTAGTCTTGAAAAGAAAGTTCAGGACAGCACCTTGGACCTCATTTCAAACCTCAGGACATACAAACAGGGACACACAGGCATAACTTAAAAGGCATAAACACTATGCAACCCTTCTCAGGACACAAGGCTCTTTTACATAGCTGCTGACTGTTGCTCTCATATACAAGCATCCAAAGAATTTTTTTTTCTTTTATTATACAGTCTTGGTGATTTGTTTGAATAATCAATTCAAGGTTGGAAACCATACAACATAGAAGATCTCATTGAAATAAACAGATGGATACACACCTGTAATACTTTCATTCAGGTGTTGGTAGGAAGCCTGGAGGTATGACTCAACTGTGGCTGGCACAGCAAGACCTATGGCAGAATAATACTGAAACATCAAAAATGAATGAAAGAATGAAAGAAAAAATACATTTATTGTCATAGTCTGAAACCTTATGGCCCTCACAATTGTCCTGATCATGATAAGCATCAAATAAAGTGTTTTTCTTATGGCACACAATGAAACTGGTATACTGATGGCAAGGAGCCTAGCATGGCTGACCTGAGGCTGAGCAATCTGAAATAAGCCAGTACTCTTACTCCTGCAGGAACACTCTGGTGGCAAACCAAACCAGTCATTGTTCAAAGTAGCTTGGCATATAGCTTATGTAAGCACACTTACCTTTCTGGGCCATTTAATTCACAGCCTGCAATTGCTGAGAAACTGTCACAAATCTCTAATTTTCTTAAGTTGTTCACTTCCCTGAACATGCCCTTTGCAGAATTACTTCTTCCTAGAAATTTATTCCATACCACTATCTCTCTCCCCATCTAAACTTGCTTACAAATATTTTCACAGAAAAAATAGAGAGACCCACACAAAGTTAGGAGGGAATCTGGTGAAGATCTCCAAGTCAGCAAACACCCCCCACAAACTGGAATCCCTACCCCCAGGGTGAGTACAGGGAAGGAGCGAACTCAGCGATATTGCCATTACAGTTGCCAGAAATTGGCACAACCCGGTAAACCCCCAAAGTCAGCCCGTGCCTGCAGTGCTGACAGGATACTCATGTGCCCCTGCCAACCTGACACAAGGACCCCAGGAAACCACAGTCACAGCCAATCCATTGTTCTATGCTCTATGGGCCAACTGCACTGCACTGCCAACTAGGCACTCTGCTGGGACCTGCTCTCTCCCTGCTGCCACCCTGCACAGACCCCAGGCTCTCACAGCTGCTGCACCACAAAGCTGCTGCTGCCATCTCTGCTGACAGACCTAGCAGCCACCCCCAAGGCTGCCCACCACTGCCCACCACCTCCCACTGCCTCTGCTGCACATCAGCACTACCCCCCACACCCCAAAACAGCCTACTGCACCAACCTCCACTCAGTCCTGCCACACCAGGACTTGCCACGCTACCACAGAGGAGACCCTTGAGATTCAGCAGAGACAACCCCCCACCTGGACCTGCCAACACCCAGACCTTCTGACTGAGAACCTGCCAACTCCATCTGTTTTTCTTTTTTAGTACTCTCTTTTTTTAATTGTGAAAATACCATACAGGAGGTTACAATTACATGGGCAAGATAATGAGTACATTTCTTACCAAGCATTGTTGTCTACTCTTTTGTTTTCCCTTCCCATCCCTTCACATCTCCCCCTTACTCTGTCCCCCTACCTACCCACCCCCCTCCACCTCATCACAGTTGTAAAGTTCATTTTTCGACATAAAGATTTGTACATCTCATTGTTGCATTGGGTCCAGCTGTATCCTTATTTAAACAATTTGTTTTTTTTATTTTAAACTTATTTTTTATTGTGAAAATACTGTACAGAGGGATTACAATTAGATGGTCAAGATAATGAATGAGTACATTTCTAATCAAGCATTGTAGCCTCCTCCTTTGTTTCCCCTTCCCATCCCTTCCCAGCCCCGAAGAGAACTTGGGTAAAATGATAGTAGAGGGAAAAGAACAGCTTGGGGGAGGGGCATATGTAGTAAGATGATAATAAAGACCTTGTTACCAAGTGTAAGAGGTGGAAAAGGATTTGAAGAAAGGTTATGTAGGGAGAAGCTTACAGATTGAGATGAAGGTGAGAAAAAGAAGTGTATTTGGAAACTTGCTGAGATTAGAGAAAGATTTTTCAAATATTATTAGAGAGTCACTTAATCTAAGTTAACTCCTGTAATAATTATTTACAAACGAAGAAGGAGGCCTTTGTGTACAGAACTAGGCAGGGTAGCTCTGATGGAGTAGTAGTATAATGTGGAGGGAGAGGAGAAAGGGAGAATTAGAGGAAAATAAAGAAGAAAATCTGACAAATTAGCAGATCAGAAAGTGGAAGAAGAAACCAAATAATAATGAAAAATAGAAGCTTTAAGTGGAATAGCAAATCCTAAATCACAATACACTTAAATAACACACTTAAATAGCATGTAGAAATAAAAACAAACAACAAACGATCAGACATAAAAACTAACAAATCAACAAAAACGAGAATAAAAACTAAAGAATTGTTTTTTTGGGAGTTCTTTAGGGGAGCTTTAGTCTCCCCATAGTCCTCAGAGCAGATTCTTGATAGAACCTTGGATGTCTTGCTGTAGTCAACTTTCCTTGTGGCTTGTTTGGAAGTAGATGGCCTTTTCATGGGAGAAGGTGCTTGCTATCTAGAGTTCCACTCTCAGGCTTGGTGGCAGGGAGTTTTGGGGGTTTCAGGTTTGTAGACTGCTATCATAGGCCTGCAACAGTGTCCCAGACTTTTCCAGGTAGCCAGACCAGCCTTAGGAACAAAGCTTATGTCCGTGTTCTGTTCTGGTATGATCCCTTCTTTTTGGAAGTGGATTTGGGTCAGAGGGCTTTGGGGTCCCACATGGAATTGCTACCCCCAGAGATTGGTCCCAGTTGGGTTACTCAAGAGGTCTGTAGCTGGTGTTGTGCTGTGTCAGAAAAGACTTGGAAAAAAAATTATATTAAGTGAAGAAAGCCAGGCCCCCAAAAACATAGGTTCCATGAGTTCCCTTATTTGCAATAACTAGTATATGTCTGAGACAAGCAGTAAAGGTCAGATAAATTAATGTTAGGTGAAATGAACCCCAAGATAAGGATTCAAATGTTTTTGCTTTCATGCAATTGTTTCTAACATATTTATAAGATGATTTCTTTGTTGCTTTGTGTGTCCCTTGCCCAAGGTATAACCCCTGCTTTCACTGTATTTGATGGTATAATTTGTGAAGGAGAAGGGAAAAAATTGTATTTAATGGCGAAAAACTAAAGCCATTCCTTCTTAACTCAGGAACAAGAAAAGGATGTCCACTCCCTCCACTTCTCTTCAATCTAGTATTAGAATGCCTAGCTACAGCAATAAGACAAGATGCAAACATAAAGGGAATCCAAATAGTGAAAGAAGAAATAAAACTCTCCCTCTTTGTAGATGACATGATCTTGTATTTAAAGAATCCCATAGACTCCACTCCCAAATTACTCAAGCTGATTCAAAACTTTGGCAAAATAGCAGGGTAGAAAATTAACCCCCCCCCAAATCAATGGCTTTTCTGTATGCCAACAATGAGAAAAGTGTGGCTGAAATTAGGAAAGCAACTCCATTTGTAATAGTTCCACAAAAAATAAAATACCTAGAAATTAACTTAACCAAGAAGTGAAGGACCTCTATGATGAAAACTTTAAAAACTTGAAAAAGGAAATCAAAACAGAACTTAGAAAATGGCAAAACCTCCCATGCTCCTGGATTGGAAAGATTAACATCGTGAAAATGGCAATACTTCCCAAGGCTAGCTACAAATTCAATGTGAAACCTATCAAAATTCCACCCTCATTCTTCAAGGAAATAGAAGAGGCAATCAAAAATTCATATGGAACAATAAAAGACCACGAATAGCAAAAACACTCCTCAATGGAAAGAACACTGCTGGAGGAATATCAATACCAAATTTCAAACTCTAATATAAAGCCATAGTAATCAAAACAGCTTGGTACTGGCACAAGAACAGACCACAGAACCAATGGAATAGAATTGAAATCCCAGAAATGAACTTGCAGACCTATAGCCATCTAATCTTCGATAAGAGAGCTAAAAAAATAGAATGGAAGAAAGACAGCCTCTTCAGTAAATGGTGCTGGCAAAATTGGTTAACTACTTGTAGAAAACTAAAGCTAGATCCTTATATATCACCCTGCACCAGAATCAACTCCAAATGGATCAAAGACTTCCAAGTCAAAGCAGACACCCTGAAAACATTACAGGATGGAACAGGAGAAACCCTAGGTCTCCTTGGCACAGGCCAAAATTTTCTTAAAGAGACTCAGAAACACAGCAAATCAAAGAAAGGTTGGACAAATGGGATAGCATGAGATTGCAGAGCTTCTGCATGGCAAAGGACATAGCTAGCAAGATCAATAGAAAGCCCACGGATTGGGAGAAGATCTTCACTAGTCATACAATGGACAAGGGTCTCATATCTAAAATATACTTGGAACTCAAAAAATTAAATCCCCCAACAACAAATCTGCAAAGAAAAAAACTGCCCAATAAATAAGTGGGCTAATGACTTAAAGATAAACTTCTCTGAAGAAGAAAGGATGGCCAATAGACACATGAAGAAATGCTCAACCTCCCTAGCCATAAAAGAAATGCAAATAAAAACAACATTGAGATACCACCTCACCCCAGTTAGAATGGAAAAAATCAAGAACTCTAATAACAACAGATGCTGGAGGGGATGTGGACAGAAGTGTACTTTACTTCATTGTTGGTGGGAGTGTAAACTTGTTGAACCACTTTGGAAAGTAGTATGGAGGTTCCTCAAAAGACTCCACATAGAGCTCCCCTATGACCCAGCAATCCCACTTTTGGGCATTTACACAAATGTTTACAAACAAGACCACACTTAAGCTACCAGCACAACTATGTTTATTGCAGCATTATTTACTATAGCTAAGATATGGAACCAACCCAGATGCCCCTCAGTAGATGAATGTATCAAGAAAATGTGTTATATATGCACAATGGAATTCTATGCCTCCATCAGAAAGGATGACATTGCCCCATTTGTTAGGAAATGGAAAAACTTGGAAAAAATTATATTAAGTGAAGTAAGCCAAGCCCAAAGAAACATAGATCCCATGATTTCCCTTATTTGCAATATCTAGTATATGTCTGAGTCAAGCAGAAAAGGTCAGATAAGGTGATGTTAGGAAAATGAACCCTAAGGTATGTAATTTAAATGTTTTTTTTATTTCATGCATTTCTTTCTAACACAATTATAAGATTACTTCTTTGTTGCTTTGTATATCCCTCCCCCACTGTATAACCCCTCATTTCACTGTATTTGATGCCGGTATAATTTGTGGAGGGGAAGGGGAAAACCAGTCGTTTAAATAAGGATACAGGTGGACCTGTTGCAACAATGAGAAGTATAAGTTGTCATGTCAAAAATGAACTTTACAACTTGGGGGGGGGGAGGATTGGGTGTGGGGGGAAAGGATGGGAAGGGATGGGAAGGGTAAACAAAGGAGGAGGCTACAATTCTTGATAAGAAATGTACTCACTATCTTGCCCATGTAATTGTACCCCTCTGTACAGTATTTTCACAATAAAAAAAATAAACAAAAAGACAATTAGGTAAACATTAAAAAAAGGAAGACAAGGGATATAAGAGAGAAGGTAAGTTATTTCAAACCATGTTTGCACATTTAGAAAATTATAACAATAGAACCTCTCATAGAATTAATACATGCTAATTCAAAATTGAATTTAAATGTAAAAAATAAACTACAAAAATCTAAAATCACTGAGAACAGATAATTGTAGGTTTATATGTTCAGTAAATTACAATCAAAAAGAAGACATTCTGCCTCTCTACATGATAGCAGTTATACTCAGAAGGGATGGATAGACAAGCAATATTAAGAAAATTCAGAATATAAATGGCATGAACTTGTGTAGGATAGGACTAACATCTGAGCTACTTGCTCTAGGAGTTCATAATTATGGTAATATACTAAGAACTGTGGAGCTGCAACTTTTTGCAAGCGTACACGTGTTTGTGAGCCAGTGCCAAGGGCTGAAATCAGAGCCTCACATTCTTACTCATCATTTCCTTCTGCTATATTTAGAGTGGTTATTTTTATTGTTGTACAGAGGGATGACAATCACATAAGTCAGTAATGAGTATATTTCTTTTTGAACAGTGTCACCTCTTTCCTCATTTTCTCCCAGTTTTTTTTTCCTTAATTTACAACTCTGCCATTTGAGCACTTTACTTTGGTGTTTGATTGGAATAAGGGTCTCTAGGATTTGTCTTCTCTGTGCTGGCTTCCAATTGGGATCTTCAGATCTCAACCTCCAGTACATCTAGAACTGGTTATGAACCACCCCTGCCCAGGAACTGCACATTTTTATGTATCTCTCTTGATGACAATTATCATCTAAGTACAGCAGACACAGAAAATAAATTTAAGTGCACTGATTTGCAAAATAATTTTCCTGCAGGGCTGAAAAAAATGTCTCAGTGGTAGAGTGCTTGCCTCGCATGCATGAGGCCCTGGGTTCAAATCCTCAGCACCACATAAGCAGAATAAGCCAGAAGTGACACTGTGGCTCAAATGGTAGAGTGCTAGCCTTGAGATGAAGGATTGAGGGACAGCATCCTCGACCAGAGTTCGGGCCCCACCTGACAAAAACAAACAAGTAAACAAAAAAAAAACCCTGCTAAATCTATTCAGGTTGCTGAAAAACTATACTATTACAGAAAGGAGAAAACAGAAATTTGTGGTGAACACTCAGGAATTTGGCTGAGTTTCCCAGCAATAGTATATAATACCTGGTTGAGCTTGGCAAAGTTCAAAATCTATTTTCTCTTCTCAGTTGCACAAATAATTAGGGAATAATTTGAATTATGCCAATTATTTGGTTGTTATGAAGAATCAATAATTCGAGATATAAAAATTTCCTTGATCTGTGACTTAATATTGTAATTCAGATTATGCAGTTAATTTATATCTGAATTGTCTGCTTTTGAGCATTTTTCCCCTTTAAAATGCAACCACCATTTCTCTAATACAAACTCCTGTAAGCTTCCTCAAGGGCTCTGTGAAATTTAGTTATATTTTCAAAATTATAAATCATTTCTGTCAAGATTAGCATGTCTAGGCAAACAATCTAGTACAAAGAGATAAAATTTTAATTTTTAGAAGAATAAATACTATCCAAGAGGAAGAATGCCCTTGTTAAATGAAAATACATCTACACATAGGCACTTATAATGGCATTTAGGACAAGATTTGACTTTTGAATGCAAAAAGATAAAGTGCCAAACAACAGAGATATGTTCAGTATTTTACAGAGATATGTTCAGTATTTTCTTTGTATAGTGTCAATGTTTATGTTTATATGTAAATCTTACTATTTAATAAAAATAAATTTTTAACTGCTTGAAAAAAAAGAAAGAACAGCAATAAGAAGGGTTATAGAAAGTGAAGTAAAATGTCTTCAAAGAAGAATGGAGGAGGCCGAAGAAAGAATATTGGAGGCTGAAGACAGTTTAGACTCCATAGAGACAGAGCACACAATTATTCATAATAAAACTAAGAAGTATGACAGATCACTGCAGGAAATACAGGATACATTCAGAAAGCCTAATTTAAGAATAATAGGTATAAAGAGGGCCTGGAGAGGGAAGCCAATGGATTAGGAAATATATTCAGCAAAATCCTAGCGAGAAATTCCCAAATATACAAAAGGACAGACCCCTCAAAATACAAGAAGCTTTTAGAACCCCAAATAGACCACACCAGAACAGATCATCCCACCACCGCATTATAATCCGTACAGGCTCAATAGCCACTAAAGGAAAAATACTTAAAGCTGTCAGGGAGAAGAGAACCATCACATATAAAGATAACACAATCAGAATCACCTCACTTCTCAGCAGACACCATAAAAGCAAGAATGGCCTGAAATATGTAATCACAACAAGAACAGCCAAGGCCCAGCTTTCCACCTAACTATGGATAAAAAGTAAGAACAAACACCTTTGAATCCTAAACCTTAATATTAATGGTCTTAACTCTCCAATGAAGCGACATAGATTGTCCAGTTGGATCAAAAAAAAGCAAGATCTATCTGCTGTCTTCAAGAAACACACTTTGCCCACAAAAATAAACATATTCTGAAATTGAAAGGCTGGAATAAAATATATCAGGCAAATGGCCCACATAAACAGGCAGGAGTTATAATCCTAATATCACAGAAAATGCACTTCAAATCAATGAGAACTGATAAAGAAGATCACTACATACTAATTAAGGGATCTCTCCTTCAGGAGGATATTACGATTCTAATGTCTACTCACTAAATAATAGAGCACCCAAATTTATCCAAGAAACACTACTTTTCCTCAAATCTCACATAGACCCCAAAACATTAATTGTTGGAGATTTTAACACACCACTATCCCCACTAGATAGATCAACCCAGCAAAAACTCAACAGAGAAACATAAGATCTCAAAATCTGTATAGAGCAACTAGACTTAACAGACATTTACTGAACATTTCACACAGCAGCAGCAGATTACACCTTCTTCTCAGCAACACATGGAACATTCTCCAAAATACACCATATTCTAGGCCACAAAGCAAATCTGTCCAAATTCAGAAACATTGAAATTATGCCCTGCAATCTCTCAGACCACAAGCGAAGAAAATTAGAACTCAATACCAAAAGCCACCAAAGAAAGTTCTATAATACATGGAGGCTGAAAAACACCCTGTCGAACCACCAGTAGTTCATGGAAGAGATTAGAAAGGAAATTCAAATGTTCATGATATTTAACAAAAATGAACACAGAAACTATTAGCTCCTCTGGGGTACAGCAAAGGCAGTACTCAGAGGCAAGTTTATAGCTCTGAGTTCCTATATTAACAAATTGGAAAGACCTGAAACCAACAATTCAATTAGGAACCTAAAGCTCTTTGAAAAAGAACAACAAACTACCCCCAATCCAGTAGATGGAAACAAATAATTAACATTATTTGTTAATTAAATGAATGACTCTGAGAAAACTAAAAAATTAACAAAAGAAAGATTGGGTCCTTGAAAAAAATTAATAATATTGACACACCCTTAGCAAAACCTTATGAGAAAAAAGAGAACACACCCAAACAGACAAACTCAGAGATGAGAATGGAAACATCACCACAGAAACAGCCAAGATTCAGAATATATTAAGGGGATATGTCTCAAACCTTTCTGTTAATAAGTTTGAGAATCTGAATGATATGGACAAATTTCTAGCAAATATTGACATGCCCAAGCTAAACCAAGCTGATTTAAACCAACTTTACAGACCCATACCAAGCATTGAAATAGAAGCAGCAATAAAAGACCTCCCACCCACGAGAAGCCCAGGACCTGATGGATTTAGAGCTGAATTCTACAAGTCCTTCAAAGAAAACCTCACACTAATACTCCTCTATCTCTTCAATGAAATTGAAAGCAAAAAATTAATTACCACACTCTTTTTATGAAGCCAGCCTAACCCTCATCCCCAAACCAGGCAGGGACTCATCAAAGGAGAACTATAGAACCATTTCTATGATTATTGATGCAAAACTTCTTCACAAATTATTGGCCAATAGACTTCAACAACTCATCAAGTAAATCATACACCATGATCAAACAGGATTCATTTCAGGGATGCAAAGCTAGTTCAATATATGCAAAAAGATTAATTTAATTCATCACATCAAGAAAAAGGATAAGAACCTTATGATTATCTCAATAGATGCAGAAAAAGCATTTCACAAGATCCAACACTCCTTTATGATAAAGGCTCTGGAAAAACTAGGAATCCATGGAACATTCCTTAATATAATAAAGGCTGTATATAACAAACTTATAGCCAGAATTATACTTAATGGCAAAAAGTTAAAGCCATTTCTTCTAAATTCAGGAATAAGACAAGGTGTCCACACTCCCACTCCTCTTCAACCTAGTATTAGAATGCCTAGCTACAGCAGTAAGAAAAGATGCAGACATAAAGGGGATCCAAATAGGGAAGGGTAAAGTAAAACTCTCTCTTGGCAGATGACATGATATTGTATTTCTAAAACCCCATGGAATCCACTCCCAAGTTACATAAGGTGATTGGAATCTTTGGCAAAGTAACAGGGTACATAAGTAACTCTCAGAAATCAATGCCATTCTTGTATGCCAATAATGAGAACAACGAGGCTGAAATTAGGAAAGCAACCCCTTTTGTAATAGCCCCACAAAAAATAAAATACTTAGGAGTTAACAAAAGAGTTAAAGGACCTGTATGATGAAAACTTTAAAAACCTGAAAAAGGAAATTAAAGGAGAACTAAGCAATTGGAAAAACCTCCCATGTTCTTGGATTAGGAAGATTGTGAAAAGGCTATACTGCCAAAGGCTATCTACAAATTCAATGCAATACCTTTCAACATTACAACCACATCTTCAGTGAAATACAAGAAGCAACCAAAAATTTATATGGAATACTAAAAGACCCCAAATAGCAAAAACAATCCTTAGTAGAACAGTGCTGGAGGAATATCAGTTCCAAATTTCAAACTCTACTATGATGCCACAGTAATCCAAACAGCTAGGTACTGGCACAAGAACAGACCTGAGGACAAATGGAATAGGACTGAAGAAATGAACCCACAGACTATAGCCACCTAATCTTTGACAAGGGAGCTAAAGAAATAGAAGTGAAGAAAGATAGCCTTTTCAGTAAATAGTGCTGGAAAAATTGGTTAAACACTTGTAGAAAACTAAAACTAGATCCATGTATATCACTCTGCATCAGAATCAACTCCAAATGGATCAAAGGCAGACTATGTGTTTCTAACGCATTTATAAGATTATCTCTTTGTTGCTTTGTATGTCCCTCCCCCACAGTGTAACCCCCACTTTCACTTTATTTGATGTCAGTATAACATGTGGAGGAGATGGGGACAAACAAGTCGTTTAAGGATTCAGGTGGACCTGTTGCAACAAGGAGAATTACAAAATGTCATGTCAAAGCAAGCTTTACAATGTCGGTGTGGGGGGGGAGGGGGGTATGATTGGGTGGGGGGGAGAGGGGAGGCTGGGAAGGGAGGTGAAGGGTAAACAAAGGAGGAGGCTGCAATGCTTGGTAAGAAATGTATGCATTATCCTGCCAATGTAATTGTAACCCCTCTGTACAGTATGCTCTCAAATAAAATAAAATAAAATTTAAATTAAAAAAAAATAAAGGCAGACTTCCTGAAAACATTACAGCAAGGAATAAGAAAATCCCTAATGCTCCTTGGCACAGGCTTACATTTTTAAATAGATAACCAGAAACAAACCAAATCAAAGAAAGATTGGACAAATGGGATTGCTTGAAACTGCAGAGCTTCTGCAAGGCAAAGGACACAGCTGACAAGATCAAAAGAAAGCCCACAGACTGGGAGAAGATCTTCACTAGCCATACAGCAGACAAGGGTCTCATATCTAAAATATACATATAACTCAAAAAACTAAATCCCCCAACAACAAATCCTCAACGAAACAACTGCCTGATTAACAAATGGGCTACAGACATAAAGAAAGAATTCTCTGAAAAGGAAATAAGAATGGCTAATAGACACATGAAGAAATGCTCAACCTCTCTAGTCATAAAAGAAATGCACATCAAGACAATGCTGAGATTCCAACTCACCCCAGCTAGAATGACTATAATCAAGAAATCTAGTAATAACAAATGCTGGAGGGGATGTGGACAAAAGGGAACCCTATTGCATTGTTACATATATTACATACAATATATGCAATATATTACATATGTTATATTATATATTATATGTAATATACATATATATATATATATATATATATATATAATTTGGGAGGGAGAAGGGATATTGCAGAACGCTTCAGTGGGGATTCAGGCTCATCCATGGTGATGATGAGATGTACAGGACACTATGTTGAAAATGACCTTTACAATGTGGGGTGGGTGGGGGTGGGAGGAGTTGGGGAGGTGTGGAGGAAAGTGATGGTAGGGGGAAAACAAATGAGGAGGTAGCAATGCTTGCTACAAAATGTACTTGTTACCCTACTCATGTAAGTGTAACCATTCCATACATTTTTTACTATATATATATATATATATATATATATATATATATATATATATATATATATATATATATATATATTCAAAAAACATGTTGCAAAGCCTGTAGGGACTGGACAAGTTTGTGGTTAGACATTTCTCTTAATATTGCTTTCCCAAGTTTAGGAACCAAAGGGGGTGGTCTATCATAAATTATTTTGAAGGGAGTTCTTTAACATAATGGATGCATCTTGCTTGAAGGAGAGCAAAGGAGAGGAAGCTTACCCAGTCATGGCCAGTGTCTGTAATTAATATGTTTCCTTTACGGTCTTATTCATTCTTTCTACCTGCCCTGACCTCTGAGGTGTATAAATACAATGTAACTTCCCATTTATTCCTAGGGCCTTAGGTAATAATTCAGTAACTTGGGCTGTGAAGGCCAGGCCATTGGTCAGTCCCCACTGCTAAGGGTAAGCCAAAGCTAGGAATTCTTTCATGCTGTAATTTTTAGGTGTTACCTTAGCAGTTTCATTTTTTGGGGGGAATGCCTTAACCCTGCCTGAAAAAGTGACCACTAGTAGTCAGAGATACCAATAACCATACTTTCCAGGTTTTCCTTCTGTGAAGTCCACTTCCCCAAATTTACCAAGTGAGGTTCTTCACATATACACCCTCTCCATGTAAATGCCTCAGCATTTACATGCTGGCAACTTTCTACATATATTACATATGCTTGTCAGGCTGAGGCTCCACTAGTTTTCAAGATAGTTTGAGGCAGTGGCCTAGGGCAATTTACCAGGTGACATAACCAGATATAAGCAGTCAGAAGGCTTGAGCCTGTAACCATTTTTCACAAGTTCAGTCTGCACATTTGCAAACTTGTTACCACTGTTTTTGCTTATTCCTTTCATCTTAGCATGTTCCTCCCTCTTCAGTTTGACCAGGCCAGGGGGCCATGATGATTAACTGGGCCAGTGGATAATTGGGGCCCTGCTGGTTATTACGGTATCTCCATTGTGAACTAATAGCAATTGAAATTAGAGGTGTTATTTTGAGATTACAAACTCATGACATCGCAAACCCATTGCAACCTCATCATCACTGTGACATCAAAAAAAATTGTGAAATCACATTACCATTGTGACACCACAATCACATTGTAACATCTCAAACATATTGTGACCTCTTAGAAACTTTGAAAATACATATGAGCTTTGTAACATCACAGTCCCTTTGTCTACCCATATCCTCATTGTGAACTAATGGCAATTGAGACCAGACATAACATTGTGACATCACAAACTCTCCAGTGTGACATATCATTGTCATTATGACACCATAAGCTCAATTTGACATCACAATATGACAATGACATCATAGCATTATGACATTACATTGTCATTGTGGCATCATATACAAACTGTGAATGCCTATTCTGGGATTTATTTATATTTCAAATATGTCCTATGGGTTCATATCAGAAACCTATTGTGATCTCATAGCCATTGTGACATCACAATCCATTTGTCATGTCACATTGCCATTATGATATTACTAACATACTGTGACTTCACAAAAATGTTTTGTCCTCATAAATTTGTAACATGTTACCATTTTGATATCTGAGGCACTTTGTGAGCACATAAATTGTTTTCGACCTCATAATTTTTAAGGTATGACATGTGATATCAGAAATCCACTGTGACATGACCATTGTGTCACCATACTGCCAGATGTCATGACCATAATGTCACATTGTGACACCACCAACCTCTTAGTACTTCATCACTGTTGTGACAGCAAATAACTTTGGAGACATCACAGTCCCTGTGTGAACTCATATACTCATTTTGAACAAATGAGAATTGAGTTCCAGCATTCCATTTTGACATCACCAACCCACTGAGACAACACAAAAGTATTGTGACATTAACACTAGTGTGGCATTCTCAACTAATTGTGACATCAAACATTATTTTGAAATGATATTGTGACATCACTATGCCATCATGATATCACTGTCCCATTGTGTTTTCAAAAATCTAGTATGAGCTTATAACATTTTAGAAAATTCTTGCTGTTTGGGACTTCAAGCTCCTTCTGTGAATGTGTATTCTAACTGTAAACTACTAGCAATTAAAATTGGACATATTGTGATATTACAATTCATTATGACATCAGAAACCCATTGTGACCTCATCACCACTGTGACATCACAAAACAATTTCAGATCAAGAATGCCATTGTGACTCACCAAACCATTGGGACAGCACAAACCTATTGTGATGGCATCACCAACTAATTGTGACATCAATGATCATGACATGTCTATGATGTCACAATGACAATGTGATGTCTTAATGCTATGATGTCATTATATTTTCTGAAACCACAATGAAGGGTTGAACCACTGGTGATGATTTCCCAAAGGGTATGTGGTGTTACAATTGCATCTCTGATCTCAATTGTCATTAGTTCACAATGAGGATATGTGTATAGAAAGGAAAGGAACTGTGATGTCACAAAGGCCATTTTTTCAAAGGTGCTAAGATGTCATAATAATTTTGGACTGTCACAGTGTCGATGAAGTCAGAATGGGATTGTGATGTCACAACTAGTTTCTAGTTTCACAATAACATTGCAATTTCAATTGCTTCTAGTTCAAAATGAGGATACAAGTTCACAAAGGAGCTTGAAGCTCCAAATCCCTTGAGTTTTGTAAAATGTTATGAGGTCATACGAGGTTTTTTAAAACACAATGGGACAACTATATCACAATGGCAATGTGATGTTACACTATCATATCATAATAATGTTTTTGTCACAGTTATTTGGTGATTCAATAATAGTGATGAGGTAATAGTTTTGTGATGTCACAATGGGTTGGTAATGCCACAATGGCATGCCAAATCACAATTGTCATTAACTCACAATGAATATATGAGATCACAAAAGGACAGTGATATCTACAACATCATGTGTTGTCACAAATGTTCTTAATTCCTAAGCGGTATTAGATTTCACAATGTGACACAATAGTCATGTCTGGCAGTATCATATCACAGTGGTCATGATGTCACAGTGGATTTGTAATATCACATCACACCTGAAATATTTTGAAATCACAAAAAGATTATGAGCTCACAAAGAGCCACAGATATAACAATGGCTGCATGGCAAAAAATTACAGAGGCAAGACAGGTTGGTGATCTCAAAGTGGGTTAGTGATATCACCATGGCAATATGATGTCACAAAGGGATTTTGATGATGACAAAGGTTATGAGGTCACAGGTTTCCGCTATCAACACACATGCCACATTTGAATTAGAATGAAATCACAGAATAGGCACTGCCAATGTATCTATGGCATCACAATGTCAATCTGATGTTATAATGCTATGATGTAATTGTAGTTTGGTGATATTACAATGAGCTGATGGTGTCATAATGACAGTGTCATGTCATACTGGTGATAATGTCATAGAGGGTTTGTGATGTTACAATGGCATGTCTGTTCTCAATTGTCCTGAGTTCATGATGATATGGGTACACAAAGCAATTGTGATGTTACAAACGCCATGTGCTTTTTCAAAGGTGTTAAGAGGTCAAAATAAGTTTGGCTTGTCACAATGTAATCATGATGTCACATTAGCAATGTGATGTCACAATGTTTTTTGATGTCACAGAGGTAATGAGGTAACTTGGGTTTGTGATATCAAAAAGAGTTTTTAATATCACAATATGTCCAATATCAATTGCTACTATTTCACTATGAGGATAGGCGTTAATGAGGAACTTGAAATCCCAAAGGTCATGAATTTTCTAAAATGTTATGAGGTCATAATCAAATTGTGAAAACTCAATGGGACAGTGATATCACAATGGCAATGTGATGTCAAAATATCATGGCTTAACAATGTTTTGATGTCAAAATTGGGTGGTGATGCCATACTGGTGATGAAGTTACAATGGTTTTGTGATGTCACAATGGGTTGGTGATGTCACTATGGCATGCCGGATCTCAATTTTCATTGTTTTAATGAGTATATGAAATCACAAGGGAACTGTGATATCTCCAAAGGCATGTGTTGTCACAAATATTCTGCAGTCCTAACAGGTTTGTGATGTCACAGTACTTTAGTGATATAACAATGGCAACGTGATATCACAATGGGTTTGTGATTCCACAGTGCTTGTGAAGTCACAATGGATTATTGATGTCACAATGGGTTTGTAATATCCCAATCACACCCAAATTCAAATGCTAGTAGTTCACAATGAGGATAGGAGTACACAGCTAAATCTTGAAATCCCAAAGGCAATACATTTTCTAAATTATTGTGAAGTCATAATTGGTTTGTGAAAACCCAATGGGACAGCGATATCACAATGGCAATGTGATGTCACAATATCATGCCATAATAATGTTTTGATATCACAATTGGTTATGCCATACTGGTGGTGTAACAATGTTTGTGAAATCACAATCAGTTGGTGATGTCACAATGGAATGGCAGACCTCATTTACATTAATTCACAATGAGTATATGAGTTCAAAAAGAGACTTTGAAGTCTCCAAAGGCATGTGCTTTCATAAAAGTGATGAAGTCCTTACAGGTGTGGGATGTCACCATGTGACACTATACTCATGAAACCTAGCAGTGTGATGTCACAATGGTCATGATGTCACAGTTTCTGATATCATGTCATACTTGACATATAATGAGGTCAAAAAACTGATTATGAGCTAACAGAGGTTTAAGATATAACAATGGCAGCAGCAGGTCAAAAATATATGAGAACAGGATAGATTTGTGATGTCACAGTGGATTAGTGTTATCACAATGGCAATGTGATGTCACACTGGATATGAAGTGACAATGGGTTTCTGATGTCAAAATTCATGCCACTTTTGAAATAGATTGAAGTCACAGAATAGGAATTCACAATGTGTCTAGGACATCACAATGACAAAGTGATGTCAAATGGCTATGATGTCATTGTAGATTGGTGATGTCACAATGAGCTTGTGTCATAAAGACAATGGGATGACAATTGACCTGATGTCCCAAGGGGTGTGTGATGTTACATTTTCATGTGCACATCTCAACTGTTAGTTCACAATGAGGATACGGGTACACAAAGGAAGTGGGATATCACAAAGACCATGTGTTTATTTTTTTTAAAGATGCTAACAAGTCATAATAGATTTGTCATTTCACAATGTGATTGTGATGTCACAATGGCAATGTCATGTCCCAATTGGTTTGTTATGTCACAATGGTGATGAGGTTACTTTTGGTTTGTGATGTCACAACGATTATAATATCACACTCACATGTCAAAATTCAATTGCTACTAGTTCACAATGAGTACACACTGTAGGCGCTTCAGGTTATGAGGTCCTATTATACGTTTTTGGAAAAAGATAGGACAGTGGTATTACAATACAATGTGATGTCACTATATCAAGACATAATAATGTTTTGATGTCACATTTAGTTGATGGTGCCATAATATTGATGAGGTTAAAATAGGTGTATATCACAATTTTCTGGAAATATCACAATTACATTCGGGATATCAATTGTCTTTAACTCAGATTGAGTATATGAGTTCACAAAGGGACTGTGATGTCTCCAAAGGCATATGTTGTGACAAATGTGACGTCCTAAAAGGTTTGTGATGTCACAATGTGATACAATGTCAGGATATCTGGCAGTGTGATGTCTCTGTGGTCTGAGGTCACTGTTGATTTCTGATATCACATTTCATACTTGAAGTATCATGAGGTCAAACACAGATTATGAGTTCACAAAATTCCTGATACCACAATGAATGCATGACACAAAAATTATGAGGACAGGACCAATTTGTGATGTCAGAGTGGGTTAATGATATCACAATAACAATGTGATATTACAAAGGGATTGTGATGTCACAAAGCTAATGGGGTCACAATGCGTTTCTGACATCAACCAACATGCCACATTTGAGACAGAATGGAATTACAGAATAAGCATTCACAATGTTTCTAGGATATCACAATGACAATGTGATGTCAAAATACAGATATAATTGTAGCTTTGTGACATTTTCTTTAATAATTCATCTATAGAGGGGCAACTGGGTTGGTTGTATATATTAACTATGGTGATTAATGCTGCGATAAAACATAGTTGTGTTGGTAGATTTCTTATGGCCTTGTTTCTGATTCTTTGGGTAAATGCTCAAAAGTGGGATGCTGGGTCAAAGGGGAGCTCTATGTGGATCTGTTGAGGGATCTTCTTACTGCTTTCCAGTATGAAGTTTCCACTCCCAGCAACAAAGAAGTACAGTTCCCTTTTGGACACATTCCCAACAGCATCTGTTATTATTAGATTTTTTTTTTATTTTGTTGGTCATGTGGCCTGAACTATTGGACTGGGTGCTGTCCCTCAGGTCTTCAGCTGAAGGCTAGCGCTCTACCATTTGAACCACAGAACCACTTCCAACTTTTTGTGCTTATGTGGTGCTGAGGAATTGAACTCAGGGCCTCATGCATGCAAGGCAAACACTCTACCACTGAGCCACCTTCCCAGCCACCAGATTTCTTGATTGTAGCCATTCTAACAGGGGTGAGGTGGAATCTCATTTTTTTGGAAGAACAAAGGAAAGGCTTACTGCCAGTAAGGGGACAGGCAAGTCCCCATCTTACCAGGTAAGAGGAAGTGAGAAGTGCTGGCTACTGTTTCAGGTGACCTTTTACTAAGCCCATGTAGTAGAGGCAGTAATGATCAGCCCCTACCCCCTTTCCCTGAGAGATCACGTTGATGGTTTTTTTATATTATTTTAATAGAGTTAGAAATTATATAAATTATTGTTTAGTATTTTCTTTTATTGTATATATTTTTATTGTAAAGATACTCTATAGAGGGATCATTATTACATGAGTAAGTTAATGAATATATTTCTTATTGAACATTGTTACCACCCCCTTTGTTTTTCTCCTACAATCCCTTCCCTCCCCACCTCCTCAACTCTTCCATCTCCCCTAAGTTCGTTTTCTACATAGTGTCTTATACATATCATTGTTACAATGGGTCAACTTGTATCCTCATTTAAGCATTTTGTCATTTCCCTTTCCCTCCCCAAACTAGAAAAATGTATATACAAGACGCAGGGCACTAAAAACATTGACAACAGTAGATATTCCATGGGGTAAAATATTCATAAGAAACTATCAGCACACTATAAATACATTAAAAACAATAGCAAGGAAGATAAAACCACTTGTGTCCTTATCTTGGGGTTCACTTCGCTAGTATCATCTTATATGGTCATATGTACATCTTATGTGGTCATATGTACCTTTTCTGCTTGTTCTAGACAAATACTAGTAATTGCAATAACGGAAACCATGGGATCTCTGTTTATTTGGGCCTGTCTTACATCCCTTAATATAAATTATTCCAAGCCTTTCCATTTCATAACAAATGGGGCCGAGTCATTCTTTCTGATGGAGGTATAGAATTCCATTGTATATGTATTATGAGGTCAAACTATGTAAAAAGACAATTGAACAGTGATATCACAATGGCAGTGTGATGTCAAAATATCATGTTATAATAACGATTTGATGTCACAATTAATTGGTGAGGCCATACTGGTCATAATAGGATTGTAATGACACAAAGGGTTGGTGTTGTCACAATGGCATGATGGGTCTCAATTTTCTTTAATTCACAATGAGTATATGTGTTCACAAAGGTACTGTGGTGTCTCCAACGGTATGTGTTGTCTCAAATGTTCTCAAGTCCTAACTGGTTTCTATTTTCATAATGTAACACAATGGTCATGATATCTGGCAGTGTGATGTCATAATGTTCAAGATGTCACAGTGGATTTTTGATATCACATGTCATATTTGAAATATTATGAGGCTAATACCAGAATATTAGCTCATAAAGGGCCTAAGATGCCAAAACGGATGCATGTTGCAAAATTTATGAGTACAGGACAGGTTTTTGATGCCACATGGTTTAGTGATATCACAATGACAATGTGATGTCACAAAGTGATTGTGATGTCACAATGGTTATGAGTTCAAAATGGGTTTCTGATATCAAGCCACACACTTTTTACAGATAACCTCTTTGCTTTTGCTTGTTCCTAAATGTAGAAAAGACCGTCTCTTGGTTTCCTACCACGATTTCACAAACATGAAAAGTGAGATCTCCTCAGAGACTCAGGTTCTTTTTTTGGTGGGGGGGAGGTCCAGTCTTGGGGCCTGAACTCTGAGCCTGGGCACTGTCCCTCAGCTCTTCAGCTCAATGCTAGCGCTCTACCAATTGAGCCACAGAGACACTTCTGGCTTTTTTCTTTTTGCTTATGTAGTGCTTTTTGCTTATGTAGGGACTCAGTTTCTTGTATAAAATATATTTCTAGTTTTAAAGATTCTTCAAGTGAGTAACTTCATAATTTCCTTAAGTTTAATGAAAAGGAAGACAGAAAAGTTATTGGTGAAGTCTCAAGATCAAAGCAGTGGTAGATCAAATTAAGTGTAGAGAATTTGAAAAGGTAAATCAGAGATAGTTAGGAGGTCTAATCTTATTCAAGTGATCTTTGATCAAGTCAGCCAAACCTTAGATGAATTAAGACTGTCTGACCTGTTCATGCCTTTCTGGCCACTATTGTCCTTCCCTAGACTCTTGGATTTCCCCCCTCTATGTTAGTACTATTTTTGTTTTCTACTGCTGCCTTTGGTTTGCTAAACTCTTGAGAAAATTATTTTCCAGGACCTCTTCAGTGTTTCCCTTTCTGTTAATTCTTTCCCTTCTTAAAAAGTAGTCCTGAATTCTCTTGTGATATTATTCTCCTGTGTATTTCCCTACTTTCTTAACTAAGTCCTAAGAAAACATTTAGTGTCCTTTATTCCTCATCCTCTATTACCTTTTCATCAGTTTCTATCTGAGGTCTGGCTCCTCAGAAGCAGACTCTAGAACATGGATTCAAATGCAAATAGCTTACATGGAAAATGATCCCAGGTCATACAATAGGAGTGGCACAACAGTGAGCTAGGAAGAAGGCAGCCATTGATGGCATGCAGTCAGCATCATTTTTATGCTGATGATTTTCAAATATTTGTCTCCAGCTTGTATCTATGCTTCAGAGTCCAAATTCACAAATCTTCTGAAACCCAACTGCTACAAACATTGGCATAAGGAAAACATTCAAGGCCTACCACTCCTAATCCCTGAATATGTTTTTTTTTTTTTTTTTTGTCGGCCGTGGGGCTTGAACTCTGGGCCTGGGCGCTGTCCCTCAGCTCTTCAGCTCAAGGCGAGCGCTCTACCACTTGAGCTACAGCGCCACTTCCGGTTTCCTGGTGGTTTATTGGAGATAGGAGTCTCACGGTATCTCCTGCCCGGGCTGGCTTTGAACCACGATCCTCAGATCTCAGCCTCCTGAGTAGCTAGGATTACAGGCGTGAGCCACCAGCGCCCGGCCCCTGAATATGTTGACATTGAGTAAGTTACTTCTCCAAGTTCCAGGCAATGCTTATGCAAGAACAGGGACAATAACAGTGCCATCAGTATAAATGTCTTAATTATGAAATGAGGTTGTTTATGTTAAGTAGTAAGAAGAGTGCCTATTACACTGGAAGCAGTAAGTACTCACTCAGGATCTGCCATTACTGGTGTTATGATAACTTTCTCCACAAACCAATTTCTTTTCTTACTTTTTTTTTTTAATTTTTTTTTATTGTAAAGATACTATACAGAGGGTTACAGTTACATGAGTGAGGTAATGAGTACACTTCCACTTCCTCTTGAACATTGTTACCCCCTCCATTGTTTTCCCCCTACCATCCCCTCCCTCCCTCCCTTCCCCAAGGTTCTTTTTTTTTTTTTTTTTTGATTGTGATTAAGTGATTACTTAATTTCCGGAAATTCACAGTATTGTGGAATAATGATGCTCATTTAAAGTCACAAGTTCATTCTAACTTTCCTGGAGCAAATTGTCTATCACAGTCTGTAATATATAACGGTGCTCATATGTTATATACCATATATGTGATCAGCAGCATGGGGATATTTAGTAGTGGTTCAACCTGATGATTGGGAGTTCTTTGTTTCTTAAGTCCTGTTAGTTTTGTCATATCACCTAACATTTTGGATTCATCATCCACTTATCAGGGAGACCATGTACTGTTTGTCTCTTCGTTCTTGGCTTACCTCGCTCAACATGATTCCTTCTAGCTCCATCCATTTTCCTGCAAATGCCATTATTTTGTCATTTCTAATGGCTGCATAATATTCCATTGTGTATAGATACCACAATTTTTGGATCCATTCATCTGTGGTGGGGCATCTAGGTTGTTTCAATATCCTAGCTATTGTGAACAGTGCTGCAATAAACATGGAGGTTCACGTGTCCTTGTATATTGGTTCCTGTTGTTCAGGGTAGATGCCTAGAAGTGGTATGACTGGGTCGTAAGGGAGGTCAATCTTTAGCTTTCTAAGGACCCTCCAGACTGCTTTCCAAAGTGGTTGTATGAGTGTACATTCCCACCAGCAGTGTAATAGCGTTCCTCGTTCTCCACATCCCCTCCAGCATTTGTCGTTGGCTGATTTGTGGATGTGGGACATTCTGACTGGGGTAAGGTGGTATCTCAGGGTTGTCTTTATTTGCATTTCCTTCACCACCAGGGATGATGAACATTTCCTCATGTGTTTCTTTGCCATTTTTATTTCTTCATTTGAGAAGTCCCTCTTTAGTTCCCTTGCCCATTTAGTAATTGGTTTGTTGGGTTTGGGAGGGATTAGTTTCTTGAGTTCCCTGTATATACAGGATGTTAACCCCTTGTCTGATATATTGCTGGTAAATATTTTTTCCCAATTAGTTGGTTGTCTTTCTAGCTTGGTTGCGATAGCTTTATCTGTGCAGAAGCTTTTTATTTTAAGGTAGTCCCATTTGTCAAGTCTCTCTCCAATTTGTTGTGACCCTGGGACTCTGTTCAGGAAGTTCCTTCCTGTGCCTATTAGTTCAAGTGTCTCTCCTACTCTGTCCTGCAGTAGTTTCAGAGATTCAGGTTTAATGTTAAGGTCTTTAATCCATTTTGAGTTGATGTTGGTGCATGGTGATAGGCTGGGGTCCACTTTTAGTTTTCTGCATGTGGCTGCCCAGTTTTCCCAGCACTAACGGTTGAAGAGGCTGTGTTTCTTCCATTGTATGTCTTTGGCTCCTTTGTCGAATATCAGCTGGCTGTAGGCATGTGGATTTATTTCTGGATCTTCTATTCTGTTCCATTGGTCTTCGGGTCTGTTTTTGTGCGAGTACCATGCTGTCTTTGTTATTATAGCTCTGTAGTAGAGTTTGAAGTTCGGCATGGATAGCCCTCCCATATTGTCTTTATCCCCTAGAATTGTTTTGACTATTCTAGGTCTTTTGTTGTTCCATATGAATTTTTGGACTGTTTTCTGTATTTCAGTGATGTACGTCATTGGGATTTTAATAGGAATTGCGTTGAATTTGTATATTAGTTTTGGAAGTATTACCATCTTTACTATATTAACTCGGCCTATCCAGGAGCATGGGAGGTCTTTCCATTTCCTAGTGTCTTCTGCAATTTCTTTCTTTAACTTTTTATAGTTCTCATTAAATAGTTCTTTTACATCTTTGGTTAGGTTAATTCCTAAATATTTTATTTTTCGGGAGGTTATTGTGAATGGGGTTGCTCCCTTTATTTCCCTCTCTTCCTGTACATTATCAGTGTATAGGAAGGCAACTGATTTTTGTGGGTTTATTTTGTATCCTGCTATTTTGCCGAAGTGATTTATGATTTCTAAAAGTTTGGGGATGGAGTTTTTGGGATCGTGGAGGTATAGTATCATGTCGTCTGCAAAAAGGGATAGTTTAACTTCTTCTTTCCCTATGCGGATCCCTTTAATGTCTTTTTCTTGCCTTATTGCCCTGGCTAAGGGTTCTAGGACTATATTGAAGAGGAGTGGAGACAGTGGGCATCCTTGCCTTGTTCTTGATTTTAGGAGAATTGGTTGTAGCTTTTCCCCATTAAGTATAATATTGGCTATTGGTCTGTCATAAATGGCTTTTATTGTTTTTAGAAATGTTCCTTCTATTCCTATTTTCTCCAGAGCTTTTAGCATGAATGAATGTTGAATTTTGTCAAAGGCCTTTTCTGCATCTGTAGCGATAATCATGTGATTCTTGACCTTGGCTCTGTTGATATGTTGGATTACATTTCTTGACTTACGTATGTTAAACCATCCCTGTGTCTCTGGGATGAAGCCTACCTGGTCATAGTGAATTATTTTTTTTATGTGTTTCTGGATTCTGTTAGCTAGAATCTTGTTAAGGATCTTTGCATCTGTGTTCATCAAGGAGATTGGCCTGTAATTCTCCTTTTTGGTTGGGTCTTTGCCTGGTTTGGGGATGAGTGTGATATTGGCTTCGTAGAATGAGTTTGGGATAGCTCCTTCCTTCTCTGTTTCTCTGAAGAGCTTGAGGAGTATGGGTATTAGTTCTTGTTTAAAGGTCTTATAGAATTCTGCTGTGAATCCATCTGGTCCTGGGCTTTTTTTTGTTGGAAGACTTTTGATAGCTTCCTGTATCTCATTATAGGATATTGGCTTATTTAATTGGTTAACTTCTTCTTTTCTCAGTTTGGGCAACTTGTATTTCTCTAAAAATGCATCCATTTCTGCCCGATTTTCTTCCTTTAGAGAGTATAGCTTTTGAAAGTAGTCTGTTAGAATTGTTTGGATATCTTGGGTACGTGTTGTGATGTTTCCCGTGGCATCCCTAATCCTATTAATATGGGTTTCCTCTCTTCTTTTTTTAATTAATCTAGCCAATGGGCCATCAATTTTGTTTATTTTTTCAAAGAACCAGCTTTTTGTTTGGTTTATTTTGGTTATGGTTTTCTGATTTTCTAATTGGTTAATCTCTGCTTTTAATTTGGTTATCTGGCTTCTTCTAGTAGCTTTAGGTCCCATTTTTTCCTGTTTTTCTAGCTGTTTTAATTGCAACATGAGATTATTTACTTGGTCTGTCTCCATTCTCTTGATGTGGGCACTGAGGGCAATAAATTTGCCCCTCAGGACTGCTTTTGCTGTGTCCCACAAGTTTCTTTGTGAGGTGTTTTCATTTTCATTGAGTTGTAGGAAATGCTTTATTTCTTCTCTGATCTCTTCTGTTATCCAGGCATTGTTAAGGAGTGTGCTGTTCAATTTCCATGTATTGGAGAAATTTCTGCGGTATGCTTTGTTATTGAGAGCTAGCTTGATTCCACTGTGGTCAGATAGGATACAGGGGATTATGTCGATCCCTTTGTATTTGCTTAAGTTCCTTGCATGAACTATGATATGGTCTATTTTGGAGAAAGTTCCGTGAGCTGCTGAGAAGAATGTGTACTGTGTTGTTTTAGGGTGAAATACTCGGTAGATGTCAGTTAATTCCGCTTGCAGTATGGTCTCTCTTAATTCGGTAGCTTCTTTGCCAATCCTCTGGTTGGTAGACCTGTCCTTTGGTGAGAGTGGTGTGTTAAAGTCTCCTAGTATTATCGTATTGGGATCTATTTTATTCTGTAAGTTTGAGAGCATTTGTTTGACATATCTGGGTGCACCAATATTTGGGGCATATAAGTTGATGATGGTTATATCCTCCTCTTGGATTGTTCCCTTTATTAATATGTAGTGTCCGTCCTTGTCTTTCTGTACTGATTTTAATGAAAAGTTTATTTTGTCAGATATCAGGATAGCTACACCTGCTTTCTTACTGGGGGCGTTTGATTGGTAGATCCTTTTCCACCCCTTCACTCTGAGTTTGTTTGTATGTTTGGCTGAGAGGTGGGTCTCCTGAAGGCAACAGATGGATGGGTCTTGTTTTCTTATCCAGTCCTCAGTTCGTTTTCTTTTAATTGGCGAATTCAGCCCATTTATATTAAGAGAAAGTATAGAGAGATGCATTGTTGTCCCTGCCATTCCGTTTTCCTAAGTTTTTCTTTTTTCCTTTCCTCCTGTGCTTGCTCAGTTAGACTTTGAGTAATGCCTGTTTGGGGCAGGCCCCAGTTCCTGGCTGCTTTCTTCAGGTTGTGTCCCCCCTCTTAGAATTCTTTGTAATGCTGGCTTAATGTTTATGTATTCATTTAGTTTTTCTTTGCTATTAAAAGTTTTCAGTTCTCCATCAAATGTGAATGCTAGCTTTGCCGGGTAGATCAGTCTGGGTTGGCAGTTATTGGCTCTCAGGGCTCGTATGGTGCTTTCCCAGGCTTTTCTTGCATTCATTGTTTGTGTGGAGAGATCTGCAGTAATTCTTATTTTTTTCCCATTGTAGTATAGCTCCTTCTTCATTTTTGCTGCATGCAGGATTGTTTCCTTATTATTCAGATCTATCATTTTTACTATAATGTGTCTAGAAGTGTTTCTCCTGGGGTCTTGCTTGTTGGGTGTTTGATAAGCTTTTGTGATGTAGTTAAGATGTTCGTTTTTGAGGTGGGGAAAATTTTCATTGATTATATTGTTAAATAGGTGTTGCATTCCCTTGCTCTGGAATTCCTCACCTTCGTCCACTCCAATTATGCGAAGGTTAAATTTTTTAGCATTATCTGCTTGCTCTTGAATATCCCTTTGGTTTAATTTGAGTGATTTTTCCATATCTGTCACTTTTTGGTCCAGTTGGTGTATTCTGTCTTCTGTATCTGACACTCTACCTTCCATTTCATTCACTCTGTTGACAGTGGCTTCTATTGTGGTTTGCATGGAGGAAATGGATCCCTTTATGGATTCAATGTTGGTTCTCAGAGTACTGATCTCACCTCTCAATGAGGTATGCATTACCTCTAATTTGGCGTTTATCTCACTTCTTACTGAGGTTTGTGCAGCTTCTATTTTTGCATGCATCTCTTGTTTGATACCCTGTATCTCTTTGGATAGTTCATCCTTGTGCTCTTTCAATTTCTGATCAATTTCTCGCTTTATTTCTTGAGTCATTGCCTCCAGCAACCCTTGGAAGTAGCCTTTGTCTTCCATTCCTGCTTTGCTCCCACTGGGGCTCTCCCCTGTGTGGCTGCTGGCTTTTGAGGTGAGCTTGCTGTCCTGGGTGGTAGTAAACCTTGTGATTTTTCTCTGTGATTTTCGCATGGAGGTTCAGGAGACTGCTCTTCAATTTTGTTTTGGTGTGTCTGTCTTTGCTTGGTTGCTGGTTCTGTATTGGTAGAGAGAGTCTGTGCCTGATCTGGGTTCTGTTGGGAGCCTATTTCCAGCTGCTATTCTGACTTACTTAGGATTCTCAGCTCTCTGCTGTAGATTGCTGGCAGTTCCCGCCTTTGGAAGGGTTGAGCAGCCTAGACTGCTTGTGTTTGCTCCTACGGGTGCTCTTTTGAAGAACAGATGCTCTGGATGCACTCTCCCAAATGCTGGAGTCTGCTATGGGCTCCTGATGTGTTTTTGTTTATTTGTTTTGGGCTGGTTGTGGGCTTGAACTCTAGGTTTGGGTGCTGTCCCTCAGCTTTTCAGCTCAAGGCTGGCACCCTACTGTTTGAGCCACAGCACCACTTCTGACCCTTTTTGCTTTTGTGATGCTGAGGAATCAGATCCAGGGCCTCATACATCCAAGACTATCACTCTATTGCTGAGCTGCCTTAACAGTCTGAGCTCCTGCTTACTATCAGGTGCTGGCAGCCTGTGTTGCCCAATTCCCAGTCTAGGGTATATGGGTGGAGTTTTGGTGGGGTTTGGGCTTCTCTTGTCCTGGGCCTCCAGGTCTTTTGTTGTCACAGGCGTGCTTCCCGGGGGAGTGTTGTTTCTTGGTTTTCTCCCCTCTGTTGAGGCGTATGCTCAGCTTTTTACTTCAATTGGGAGGAGTTGGTTGTGTTGTTCAGGCGCCGGATCCCCGGGCCTGGTTCCGGCCCCAGCCTGGAGCGCGCTTGTTAGGCCTGTGCTGATGTGTATACCACCTAGGTTATGCAGCCTGGAGCGCACTCGTTAGGCCTGTGCTGATGTGTATACCACCTAGGTTATACAGCCTGGGGGATACAGTTCAAATTTCTTCTACTGTTGGTAGTCTTGACCCAGGGGCGCTGTTCCTGGCTTGGGCATTTAAGCTCCCTTCCAGGGGTGCTCTTGCTCTAGCCTGGCCAGCTGAGTGTGCTCCATGGGCTGGTGGAGCTCTCAAACAGTTCCCAGTTTTAGTGGGTCCTGTGGTCCGGGTGCTGGGGTAGGGAGTCTAGGTCAGGGTCTGGGGATTCCCTCCAGCTCTGGTCTCCCTTGAGGGATACACTTCCCCTGTGGGGTACTCACCCTGGAGCTGGTTGTTTCTGTGTGGTGTAGGTCGTCAGTTGTTGTTGCAATCCGGGCTGGGTTGGGCGGTGGTGGCTCTGTGTGATTCTTTTCTGTCTCTGCCTCTGTCGAAGCTGTCGGGTCAAGAGTGTCCACGCTCAGGCAGCTTCTTCTCCGTACCTCTGGGGCCCGAGTGACCCCGCCGGGTCGTTGCGATCGTGATTGGGCAGGCGGGTGGTCTGCAGACAGGACCCTTTGTCGCGCTGCTGGCGCCAAGCGGCTTTGGTGGGATGGAACCTCTCTGCTCGGGTGGAGAGTGCTGGATCATTGCGATCACGATCAGGTGGGCCGGGTGGTCTGCCGACAGGTCCTTTTGTCACTCTGCTGATGCCGAGCGGCTTTGGCGGGATGGAGCCTCTCTGCTCGGGTGGAGAGTGAGGGGTGGGGGTGGGATCCTCGTGGAGACTCCCGGCTGGTAGGTTTCTCTGTTCCTGGCGATCTGCTGTTCTGCAAACCAGTACCTGATGTTCTGAAAGCGGCCCCCTGTGTCTCTGCTGTGTCTCTGGGGCTCCCACAGCCCCCGCCGGGCTGGCTGGCCGGCGGCTTGGCGCACTGCCGCGCGGCCAGTAAAGGTTGGGGGAGGGGTCTTCACTTTTCTCTGTTTTGAAATTCTTCTTTTCCTCTCTTTCTTTTTTTGTTATTCTCCGCCTCTGGTTTTTCTCTGAGTGTTCGTCTTTTTGTTGTTGTCAGTCTCTTGGGGAGATTAAGCGTTGGAACTCGAACTCTCTTTTTGGTTGGAGAGAGCTGTGGTGTTTCCCTACTGCCCCGTCGCCATCTTGGTCCCCCCTCTCCTCTTTTCTTACTTTTTAAGAATTCGAAATTCACCATTTATTAACTCCAAATGAAATAATGTCTCTTGTCATCGTCTTTGAGATTTGCATATGCAATTAAGAGAGAGGTTTATGAGGAAACTTTAAAGTTGGTAAATCGGTGGCACTGATATCATGAAAATCTACAGGTCTATATTAACATCTCTCCACAAACTAATTTCCTGTTACACATTCTATGTCTTTGTTAATAGCAATTCCATCTATCACTTGCATCAGAAATTTTAAAGTGCTCCTAGAATCTTTCTCACTCTCAACATGAGGCACCACATCCTGCCAACTCCGACTCCCACATACTTCTTAAATTTGTCATTTCCTCTACATCGTTCTTCCTCTGCCTAATGCCAGCCCTCAGAATGCCTTGCTTAGATTAGAATTCTTTGGAGGGTTATCTCTAACTACAGGTTGATTATAGTGTCTGACACAAAATAATCACTTAATAAATGTTTGAATGAATAAATATCATCAAATCATCTCTAATACAACAAATGATACCATAGTACTCTGGGTGCTTTGGAGTTGCCCTAGATTCCACATTTTAACCTCTGCCCTTTAACTTCTACCTTCAAATGTACCTTGAATCTGAGCAGCTTTTAACACCACCCCTCATCTGTTCACCTAGACTTTGTTACTCTTGACTTTTAAAGTGCCAAAGCTCCTTTCACTATTGAAAGGCAACCAATGAAGGATTTTTACATACATCCCAGGGGACCACGTGGAGGCAAGCAGGCACAGGAGAAAGGTTATTACAAGGTTTATTAGAGAAGCCATATTTCCCCCAAGAGGAGCACATGGCACCTGTCCATAAGCAGGTAGCAGGAGGGTCTGGGGCAGGAAGTGAGGTAGGTGGGAGCTCAGGTGGGTCCTGGCAGAGAGAGGGAAAGGCCAGGTGTATGGCGAGAACTCCAGGGCTGGGAGGAGCTCAGGTCTGGGAGGAGCTGAGGACCAAAGGTGAGCATAATGCTTATAACTAGGCCTTTTTGCATTATCTTTCTGTGTTCTCTATTGACTTCTCTAACCTTATTGTTTCACCTGTCCATTCCCTCACCTTGTTTTGGTCATAGTCACCTTTGTGACATTCCACCAACAAACAAAACCTTCAGTGTTTGCAATCATAGTTTTCCTGCTTGGACCACTCTTTCCCTGGGTCTCTACCCAGCTGTGAATTTACAGTAGTTTTTTTTTTTTTTTGTGTGGGTACTGGGATAAGAACTCAGGGCCTGGGAGCTTTTGTACTCAAAACTGGCTTGCTATCATTTGAGCTACAGTCTCACTTCCAGTTTTTTGGTGTTCAATTAGATATAGGAGTTTCACGGATTTTCCTGCCTGGGTTGGCTTCAAACCATGATCCTCAGATCTCAGCCTTTTGAATAGCTAGGATTACAGGCATTAGCCCCCAGGCCCCAGCCATAGTTCAAAGTCTTAACTCTCCACAATTATCTCCTTCTCTGTATTTTCACATCTTACTGTCTTTCTCCATCTTAGAATGTAAGCTTCTTAAAGTAGAATTTATGACTTCTTTTGATTGTCATCTAGATCTTAAGACCAAAGCTAGCATATAGCAGCACCTCAATAAATATTTGTTAATAAACATTTATTGATTACTGTTTAAAATGAACACTCAATAAGATGTACAAGATGTTAAATCAAAAAACGAACTTTACCAGTTGTTTAAGGATACAGGTGGACCTGTTGCAACAATGAGAAGTACAAGTTGTCATGTCCAAAACGAGCTTTACAACGTCGGTGCGGGGGGGGGGGGAAGGGGGGGAAGGAGAAGGATTGGGATTGGGGGGAGGGGGGAGGCTGGGAAGGGATGTGAAGGGTAAACAAAGGAGGAGGCTGCAATGCTTGGTAAGAAATGTACGCATTATCCTGCCCATGTAATTGTAACTCCTCTGTACAGTATGTTCACAAATAAAATAAAATTAAATTAAAAAAAAAACAATGAACTTTACAAGTGGTGGGGGATGGGAGGGCAGGGATGGTAAGGGGAAACAAAGGAGAAGGCAACAATGCTTGATAAGAAATGTATTCATTACCTTGCGAATGCAATATCAATATCAATAGGAAAACATCAACTATCTTTTATAGGTAAGAATAAGAATAGAACTTGGAAAATTAGAAAACTGATTAATATGATACTTCTAACTTGATCCTTTTTTGAAAATTCCTTTATTGCCAATAAAATGTGGGATAGTTAAAGAAATACGAAAGCGTCCTAATGTAAAGCAAATTGCTATATGTTTGCTTAGGATTGCTCAGCAGCAATCCTAAGGAAAAAAAAATCTTATAAACAGGGTGAATTCAAAGACCACCTTCTGTTATTCAGGTCACTCAGTAGACAACCATTTAACATAATATGTAATGAATATTCTTTCATTTCTCAACAAATTACAGCAATACTAACACCTTCATGAAATAGAGCATTCCCAGTTTAACTTCTTTGATGACTGAGTTGAAATTAGATGAAAGGGGCAGGGGTGTAATTAACAGATGTTTCCAGTTTAGGGGCCAAAAGCTGCTCTGGAAATTGCAGGTGGCATAGCCATGTCATAGCCTCCACCTTGCACTTGTCCTGGAAATTCTCAGCAAGATTATGTTCTCTTGATTTCCCTTGAGAATCCCTGTACCAAAAACAGCTCTTGTGGTAAACTTGAGCTGAGAAACAAATTGAATCAAGAACACTCCCATGATTCCCATTACTAGAGTATACTGCTTCTTTTAATTATAGCACAGAGATTTATTTTGAGATATTTGAGGGGAAGAGAAACTACAAGTATATTTTTAAAGACAGGGACAAGAAAATGAGCCTGTCATGTTTTGGCACTGTCATGATTGAGGGACGAGCTTTAGGCCACATGGTGTGGTAATTTGACAACATAAACCCCTTTTTGATTTCTACTTAGGTGAATAATGACAAAATAGAATAACTGAACTGTTTAAAGGTAAAGATTTTAGGTTCATATGTCAAAGCCAAAATTAAACAAAAATACATATAGCTTTTGAATTGCTTATATAGCACAAAGCCTAAGCAACATGGTTATTTTTGTTTCCCTGAACTGTAAAATGACAAATTTGAGATCTTAGAAAAATTAATGATGGAGGAGAAGCCTGGTGTCTCATGCCTGTAATCCAATCTACTGAGGAGATTAATATTGGGTGGGCTGTGGTTCAAGGTCAGCCTGGGTAAAAAGTTGGAGAGACTCCATCTCAACCAATAAAAACTGGGTGTAATGGCCCATGCCAAGTTTAAATTGGAAAGAAACAAGACGGCTGTGGACTAGAATAGTCCAGTCATAGTCCAGAGGATCTCTTTAGAAAAATAACTGAAACAAAAACAACTTGGTGAATGGCTTAATTGGTATAACACTTGCAGGGCAAAACCATGAGCTCAAATTGCAGTACTGAAAAAAAAAGGAAATGAAAAGTTATATTTTAGTTTATTCTTCCTAAATATTGAAAATTGACATTTTCTTTTAGATATCAGATTGACATTAAAACGTATAAAGCATTTGGCTATTATGGTAGAAAATTCTAGCTGTTGATATTGAATTTTTCTGTTCTTTCTAGGCATCCAGCTAGACTGAATTTATTGCTGACAGTATCTTAAAGTTACTGCAGCGTGACTCCAGTCAACAGAATGAGAGCAAAGAAAATGCATAGTCCTTTAGGGCCAGTCCATAACAGGTACCTTGTGTAGTTGTCTCTGTCCCTTTCCCTTCAAATTTGACAAAAATGAAAGTAATGTTCTTGAAAAAAACTTAATGAAGTTGTTAAAGCTACAGGATGAAAGAATATGAATCTTTGAATCATTTTGTAGGAAGTTATTTTTCAATCAGTCTTTGACCACAGTGAAGGAAAATTTCTCTCAAATGGACCCTCTGAGATATGGGAATTTTGTTTTTTGTTATTTTAGTGTTTATTCAGGGACTGGGCACTGTTTCTGAGCTCCTTCTGCTCAAGGCTAGTGCTCTATCACATAAGCCACAGTGCCATGTCTGAATTTTTCTGTTTATATGATACTGAGGAATCAAACCCAGGGCTTCATGCATGCAAGGCAAGAATGGGAATTTCTTTTATTAACTACATCACCTTACCAAATACAGCAGGTTAGACTGATTAGAAATTAAAGTTCCTATTAGTTCTGTTACCAACTTTCCATTGTGGTGAGAATTTTAAACTTCATAGTTTTATATTTTTCTCACTCTATATGTACAGTTTCAACAATAATTCCCATTGGGAAAATTTTGCTTCCACTGGTATTATGTCTTACATAACTGCCCTGACTGAATGTTTTGTCAGAGCCAGGGATTTGTGTACTGGTAACTTTTTTTAGTTAACAATGAAATTTAGAACTGTGGGCATTTATTAAAAGGGAAATGAAGATAAAGTACATTCATTATGTTAATTCCAAGGTTCACAATCATTTTTTCCAAAAGGTATCCCACAATAAATACCTTTCAAATAAATTGTTTGGAAATCAGGACACAAATGATCATTTTTATTCTGTTGGCATAAAGATAGCTCTTTGAAAAATGAATAATGACTAGTCTTCAAAAAAGACAAAATATATCCTCACCTTGGTGTTCTCTCATAAACACATTTTCAGATGATAGCTTTATCTTACATGCCTACTGACTAAAGACAGACAATCCCCCCCCCCCCTTTTAAACAAAGCTTTTATTCAGAGACACAATCATAGGTCACAGTATAATTCTCTATACAAGAAAGTTTTATTTTTCAATCCTATAATTTCCATTTTAATGCTACAAATACTTTTGTTACCGGTTCTAAACCAAGATTCTCATATAAGGAATTAATCAATCACAGTTCCAAAGTCACACTCTGCAAATGAGAAAACAAACTGTTCTTGGGTTTACAAATTGAAGATTATGAAAATAAATTCTAAGGTGTTGACTCATGCATGAAATTCTATCACTCTATCAGCACTCAATTTATATATGTGAATATTTATGAACCCCTGGAGCTTTATAAGTAACATGAATGAGAATTTTTGGTAAAGAAAGCCTGGGAAGATCGTTTTACCTAAAATTTGAAGAAAAGCTCAACTCCTAAATGTGGTAAACTTCCTTTGGAACAGACATATAAACTTTAGTTCTTGTCAAGGTATTAACTGATTCATTGTTGTCTTCTTTCTTGATTAATGTACCCACCACAGCAGTGACTTCTGAGTATTCCAAAGCTTTACAAAATGGAGCTGGATATTTGAGTACTATCAGTAGTGAATTACTCATTGGCACTAAGTCTCAGGTGCCTTTCAGAGAAAATCCATGTTGCTTCACATTTCTCATTAATTCTCATTTCTCCTTTTCTTTCTTTCTTTCTTTTTGCTCAAATTTTTTCCTCTTTTCCTAGACTTAGCCCATTCTTTCCATCCTAGCTCACGCTTTAAGAGGTAGTATTTTGTCGCATCTTTGCTATTGCATTTTATCCATCCATTTCTGCATCCCAGATTCTCCCCAAGCTGTTTCTTTAATCACAGCTTAAAGAAACCCTAGACTAGAATAAAATAGCTTAAAGACCATTGTCACTTATAATGGATTGTCTTTTTTTTATTTTATTTTATTTGTGAACATACTGTACAGAGGGGTTACAATTACATGGGCAGGATAATGCGTACATTTCTTACCAAGCATTGCAGCCTCCTCCTTTTGTTTACCCTTCACGTCCCTTCCCAGCCTCCCCCCTCCCCCCCAATCCCAATTCTTCTCCTTCCCCCCCATCCCCCCCCCGCACCGACGTTGTAAAGCTCGTTTTGGACATGACAACTTGTACTTCTCATTGTTGCAACAGGTCCACCTGTATCCTTAAACAACTGGTTTTTCCCCATCTCCTCCTCAAGTTATACTGACATCAAATATAGTGAAAGCAGGGGTTATACTGTGGGGGAGGGACATACAAAGCAACAAAGAGATAATCTTATAAATGCATTAGAAACACATGCATGAAAGAAAAAAAACATTAAAATACATATCTAAGGGTTCATTTTCCTGACATCACATTATCTGACCTTTTCCGCTTGACTCATGCATATACTAGATATTGCAAATAAGGGAAACCATGGGACCTATGTTTCTTTGGATCTGGCTTACTTCACTTAATATAATTTTTTCCAAGTTTTTCCATTTCCTAACAAATGGGGCAATGTCATTCTTTCTGATGGAGGCATAGAATTCCATTGTGTATATATACCACATTTTCTTGATCCATTCATCTACTGAGGGGCATCTGGGTTGGTTCCATATCTTAGCTATGGTAAATAATGCTGCAATAAACATTGTTGTGCTGGTAGCTTTAGTGTGGTCTTGTTTGTAAACATTTGGGTAAATGCCCAAAAGTGGGATTGCTGGGTCATAGGGGAGTTCTATGTGAAGTCTTTTGAGGAACCTCCATACTGCTTTCCAAAGTGGTTGAACAAGTTTACATTCCCACCAACAATGAAGTAAGGTTCCTTTCTGTCCACATAATGGATTGTCTTTAACGTTTCAGAATTCTGTTAAGTGGTCATCTCTCTCTCTCTCTCTCTCTCTCTCTCTCTCTCTCTCTCTCTGTATCAAAATAGTAGGCATAGAAATGAACAACATTTCAATATCTAGTATTGAAAAATCTTAGAATTTCTAGGGCAGTATAAAATTACCTATAGAATTCCTGGCATATAAGATAGACTCAAAAAATATTAGTGCTTTAGTTTTTGCTGCATATAATTTATGCCCAAACTTTATAGCTTTAAACAGCAATCATTACCTTATACATTCTCATAGTTTCTGTGGATCAAGAAGTCCAAAGGGCTAGGTTGGTCTGTCCTTGCTCAGTCTCTCATGCAGTGCAGTCTGAAGTCAACCTGGATTAGTCATCTGAAGGAAGGACAAGCTGGCTTGGATTGTCTACTTGAAACCTGTTTCTCTCTAGTATAACTTTTGCATGGAGCTGCTTGGGTGTACACATGGTTGAGTGATTTAGGAAGTCAAGATGAAAACTGTTCACAGACTACCTTTTCCATTGGTATTTTATTAGTCACATATCTATAGTATTGATTTGATGTGGGAGGGGGCCTGGCTACCTAAGATTATGAGTTCCAGGTGATGTTGATCATCAGATTGCATCTTGGAGACTGGCTGTCATAGACACGGATTCCCTCAGAGGAAATAATGTGACTTGACTAGAATTCCTGGAATGCTTTTAAAGTTTTTGGTGATTATTTATTCCTTTTTATGATAGTTCAGCCAAACTATTTCCTGTTTTTCTTTCTTCCTTCCTTTCTCTTTCCTTCTTTCTTCCTCTCTTTTACCCCTTCCTTCCTTCCTTCCTTCCTGCCTCCCTTTCTCCCTCCCTCCCTCCCTCCCTCTCTCCCTCCCTCCCTTTCTCTCTCTGTTTCTCTTTTTCTTTTTCTCTTTCTCCCTCCTATCTTTCCTTTTCTCTCTTCCTGCCTTTCTCCCTCTTTACCTCCTGCTCTCTCTTCTCATCTCTCTATTTCTCACACACACACATCTCTGATTTCACTCACATTTAATCATTTTTGTGTATAATTAATTGCAAGTGTTAGAAAACAATAAGAATGGGTAAAATTCTACATCAGGACCCAAAGGCTTCCTGAAAAATCTGCAGGCCTCTCATCTTTCTTTTTTTTTTTTTTTTGTCGGTCGTGGGGCTTGAACTCTGGGCCTGGGCACCGTCCCTCCACTCTTCAGCTCAAGGCGAGCGCTCTACCACTTGAGCTACAGCGCCACTTCCGGTTTTCTGGTGGTTTATTGGAGATAGGAGTCTCACAGACTTTCTTGCCCGGGCTGGCTTTGAACCACGATCCTCAGATCTCAGCCTCCTGAGTAGCTAGGATTACAGGCGTGAGCCACCAGCGCCCGGCTAATCTTTCATTCTTAATGATTCTAGGTTGCCATCTTATGTCACCTCCATTCTACTTAATCCCAAAATGCATGACTAACATGCCTTCTTCATCCCTGCTTAAAATCCTTGATGGTTTGTTTCTGCAGAACATAGTCAACTACTTGAAACTGATATAAATGTCTAAATACTGGTTTCTAAGTTTGTATGGCGACCTCATTTTCCATCATTTAAAATTATTCTCCAGAACTAAACTACCCCATCAGAGGCTGAGAAGACTGATTTTTAGATGTAACACATGAAGTTTTCACATGCTCACAATGATCGTTGTTATTCTCACAAAAGGGTTGCTCATTTTTTAATGAATACTTAATGACAAGCATTGAACAAAATATATATGTTACATTTCAGTAAAATCATATACCAAGACCTTCAGACTAATTATCTCCATTTCAGTTGAAATAATAGATTTAGATGTTAATTTCTGTTCAGCTAATACAAGAGAAAATTCAAGCTTACCTAGCTCTGCCTTGAAACTTGAAAGGCTATTTTCTTTTAATGCCATAAAAACTCTGACTATCAGGAGGTATTTACTGGGGTTAAATCTTAAACCTGCCATTTGCAGGTAGAAAAACTTTATACAGATTGAATTATTTCTCCAAATGCCCATTTCTTCATTTATAAAAATTAGAATATAAGAAAGCACCCTAGGGGCTGGGAAGATGGCTCAGTGGTAGAGCGCTTGCCTTGCATGCATGAGGCCCTGGGTTCGATTCCTCAGCACCACATAAGCAAAAAGAAAAAAGCCAGAAGTGGTGCTGTGGCTCAAGTGGTAGAGCTCTAGCCTTGAGCTGAAGAGCTGAGGGACAGCATCCAGGCCCAGAGTTCAGGCCCCACAACCGGACCCCCCCAAAAAAAGCACCCTATAAAATGTTTAAAAGCACTTATACAACTTTCATGAGAATCAAAGGCAGAAATAGTTGAGCTGCTAGTACTATTTTATCTAATCAGGACTATTCTCCACTTACTTCAAATGACACATTGTAATTTGACACCATGTCTAATTTGATCAAATGGAATTGTTTTCCCTGAAGTTCCTCTGTGACTTTACTCTTGTAACTATTTACGTATCTGTTCTCTATTAGAAAAGACATTCTGGAAATCTTAAGTGATTCTATCTTAGTTGAAGTACCCTTCAAATCAAACTCTGAGTCAAAGATCTCTGAGTCAAATAGACTTCTTACAGATGCAAAGAACATGGGTAGGTAAGGAAGAAAGCACTCAGAAGAGGGAGGGCCCCTGCCAAGTGATTTGTTTGTTATCAAGTCAACTATTGTTGTAGATAATTGATCACTGCTATGCCACAGCCAAACTCTGGAAAACTATGTGGAAACTTACTTATCAGGATTATCCAGACCAAAGGAATCACACTTTTATATCCCTCTACTGATTAGCTATTGGTTATGTGTTTTTTCTGCACAAGTCTTTAGCTATGGTATATTCCTGTACTTGTGTACCTGTACTCTTTAACAAACAATATTGCTTTGCTTGTAGTGTTCATAGGCAAAGTGGGTTTTCAAGGCTGAAGGCAACCCAACAATGATTCCAGTGCTCCCTTGGACAGGCAGCCTGCTAGAGAGAATAGAGATGGAACAATGGCAGTGACTTGTGTGTGTGTGCCTCACTGTGAGTGTCCTCATTGATGTGCTTATTCATCTGCCTTTGAACTTTTGCAATCTCTGTTCACTTGGAATTTTCTTGTGTAATGATAGTAAGGAGTGTGCAACCAAGAAATATTTAAAGATACAGAGAAAAGGAATTTTCAATATGACAACAAACTATAGAATCAGTTTTAGCTTCTTATTTTCCCCTAGCTGATTAGAAACTAAAAGAAAAGTGATTACAACTCTAGGAAGAAGGCCTGACCCTCACCATATGTGGTTTGAGCAAGATTGTAAGAAATACAAATGAAGATTGTGTGCTTGCTGCAATAGACAATGAGTTTTATAGTAGGGACACAACTGCAAGTTAGGTAATCAAGTAGGTTAGAGCTATTGATTGGCCCAATGACAAGAATTCCTGAGCAAACTGCATTGTACTAAAAAGGAGGTCTAAAAGGTAATAATGGTTAGGTGTTACCTGAATTTTGTGTCTCTAGTAGTATTCAGGTCATTGCTTCTGCATATTACAAATGATTAGAGTCAAATAGTGTTGGGAAACAATGTGGGATGTAGACAGAGCTCTACAAATGAAAATATGACATACCTATCTACATGAATTTGGAGCATCAATTTTAACACTTGTGAGATTAGGAAATCACATTTGTAATAAAAAAAAGTAAATGAGAAATTGTAAGGTTAGACATCAATATCTATTGAATACCTCCATTTAAAGGGGAAGCATAAGCTAGGTGCTGGTGGATCACACCTGTAATCCTAGCTACTCAAAATGATAGCCAATGCAACAGTGATACTCACAAGACAGTATGTTGGAAAGAAACTTTACAACTTGGGGAGGGGACCTTGTGGAGGAGGGAAAGTGGGAGAAAAATGAGGGAGGGAATAACAATGTTCCACAAGAAATGTACTCACTATCTTATGTATATAACTATAACCCCTCTGTATATCACCTTGAAAATAAAATTAAATTTAAAAAAATAGATAAAAAGGAAATGTACAGAATAGGGGACTTAAGAAATTGTAATCCTGGGATGGGAAGGTGGCTCAGCGGTAGAGTGCTTGCCTTGCTTGCATGAGGCCCGGGGTTCGATTCCTCAACACCACATAAGCAAAAAGAAAAAAGCCAGAAGTGGTGCTGTGGATGAAGTGGTACAACACTAGCCTTGAGCTGAAGAGCTGAGGCCCAGAGTTCAGGCCCCACAACCGGACCCCCCCAAAAAAAGAATTGTAATCCCTCTGTACCTCAACTCTATAACAATAAATTAAATAAATTTCAAAAAATAAAGAGGCTAAGATCTAGCCCATGTAGGAAAGTCTGTGAGATTCTTATCTCCTATTCACCACCAAAACCCAAAAGTGTAGCTGTGGCTCAAATGGTAGAGCACCAGCCTTAAGCAAAAAAGCATGGGCTTTCAGTTCAAACCCTAGTACTGTCTTAAACAAATAAATATAAATGATCAGATTGAGCCAACATTTGCCATAATGAAATTTGAATTGTCAAATATCCTAATGGTTCTTAAGACTCACAGCTTGCATTAGTATAGATCTTCAGAATATTTATGTGCTGGTAAAATTTTTATGAAGACCATGATATAGACGGAAGAAAACTCATCAGTATTAGCAGACAACAAGTTGTCACCCCTAGACCAGATGAATCTTGAATAGCCTTGCAGTTATTAACTCTCAAAAATGATGCAGACACAAAATTATCCTTTGGAGAATGGGATGTCTGATAGTGTTGCTCCCATTGTCACCCCTACCTTCCTCCTCTAAGTGCGTTCTGTGCTTTAGCTGGATAGTCAGCAACAATCTCCCTCAAAGAAGAAGCTGCACACCAGCCCCATTCCTCCTCTAATTATTTAGCTTATGTCATTGAAATGTAAACTTAAAAAAGGCAGGGATACTAAAACATATTTCAGGTAGGTTACCTGAAATTTGTTACTTGGAACTTTTTTTGAAGTTCCCCAAATAATCCTCAATCTCTATTTAGAATTGGAGAGATAGACATCTTTCATGTCCAAGTTATACCTTCCATTCTAGTGGATGGCATTGACAGTTGCTTAATTATTTCAGATGAGTGATAGAAAGTACAATCTAGGAAGAGGAGAGAAATGCAAGCAGTAGGAGCAATAGAAAATACAAAATTATTGGTAAAAAATGTATGCATTATCCTGCCCATGTAATTGTAGCCCCTCTGTACAGTATGTTCTCAAATAAAATAAAATACAATTAAAAAAAAAAGAAAATACAAAATTAAAGAGTAAGGTGTCAGAAAGGAAGCGGTGGCATCAGAGGTGCCTTGGAAAATTATCTTTCTTTTTTTTTTCTTTTTTTATTGTGAAAATACTGTACAGAAGGGTTACAATTACATGGGCAAGTTAATGAGTACATTTCTTATCAAGCATTGTAGCCTCCTCCTTTGTTTCCCCTTCCCATTCCTTCCCATCTTCCCCCTACCCCCCACCCAATCCTCCTCCCCCCACACCAAAGTTAAAGTTCAGTTTTCCACATAACGACTGGTACATCTCATTGTTGCAATGGATCCACCTGTATCTTTATTTAAACGATTTCTTTTTCCCCTTCCCTTCCACAAATTATACCAACCTCTTTTTTTCATTTTATTTATTTATTTATTTTATTTTTTATTGTGAAAATACTGTACAGAAGGGTTACAATTACATGGGCAAGATAATGAGTACATTTCTTATCAAGCATTGTAGCCTCCTCCTTAGTTTCTCCTTCCCATCCCTTCCCATCCTCCCTCCACGCCCCCACCCAATCATCCCCGCTACCAGCCCCCACCCCCCACACCAAACTTGTAAAGTTCATTTTTCGACATAACGACTTGTACATCTCATTGTTGCAATGGGTCCACCTGTATCCCTATTTAAAAGCTATGTGCCTTGGGGAAGGGAGGGAGGGAGGGGATGGTAGGGGGAAAACAATGGAGGGGGTAACAATGCTCAAGAGGAAGTGTACTCATTACCTCACTCATGTAACTGTAACCCTCTGTATAGTATCTTTACAATAAAAAAATTAAAAAAAAATAAAAGCTATGTGCATATGACCATATAAGATGATGCTAAATGAAATGAATCCCAAGATAGGGACACAAGAGGTTTTATCTTTCTTGCTGTTGTTTTTAATGTACTTATAATGTACTATGTGATTTTTTTAATTTCTCTTGTATGTTCTTCTTCCATGGTATAACCCCTGTTTTCACTGCATTTGATTCTGGTGTCCTGCATCTTGTATATACATTTTTCTAATTTGGGGAGGGGAAGGAAAATAACAAAAAGCAGAAATAAGGATACATGTTGGCCCATTGTAACAATGAGATGTACAAGACACTATGCTGAAAATTAACTTTACAACTATGGTGGGGGAGAGTTGGGGACATGGGGAGGCAAGAGACAGTTAGGGAAAAACAAAGGAGGAGGTAACAAAGTTCAATAAGAAATGTACTCATTACCTTACTCATGTAACTGTAACTCCTCTGTACTGTATCTTTACAATAAAAATACATATTTTTAAAAGAAAATGACAAATGTGGGTGAATTTTTTAAAATGCCAAATAGTTTTAATATTTAATGCATTTGAGATAACCAAAACCCACTTAGGAACAAAAAGAACCAACTTAAAGCCCTTCCTTAGGAAAGACAATAGTAGCCTCAGAATGTTATACCGGAATTTGATCACAAGATAGAGAGAAGTCACAGTCTGAGAGGTCCAATCAGGAGTCTTTATTAGAAAACCAGCTACTGTGAGGGACACATGTGCCCAAGAAACTGACAGCCTCAAATATACTTAGTACTGTTTTAAAACACTGAGGCATGTAGATAGTAAAGAAAGAGCAGAAAAACAAGTTTAACAAAACAGATAAACACTAATGGAGAGTTGAGAGGGATGCCATGGTGACTTGAGGAGGGCCAAGAGATTTGAGGCATGGCACAAAATGATGCTGAGATATTGGGACCTAAATAAGGTCATGGTCAGCGACAGGGTCATGAGGAACTTGAGAGTTCAAAGAGTCTCATGAGTTCATGGTACAGGTCTGGTGGTCCAGTAACCTATTGTCCAAGTCCGTGCCCCTGCCTCTAGCAATTCAGGCATGCCTATCACCTAGGGGTAGGGGTCAGGATTCAGCTATAAGAATTTTTAGAAAGTCTCTCATCCAACAAGGTGTCAAAAATGTTGCCAGTTAGAACTAGTATCCATATTTCAAGAACAATCAGAGAAAAATGAAAAACAGCCTCAGATGGTGAAATATGGATACTTTGTCTAAATAATACTGTCTGTCCTCAGCACCATCTTGGTGTCTTAATAGGTGTTAGGAAATTTTCACCCAGGTCCAAGGACTGTAGAGGTGACATAGGATTCTCTTTGAACTACAGCTATGTTGTGAGTTGTTAAATTGCAGATGTATCATGGGTTGTTTAGCTCCAGAAAAAAAATGTGTTCCAGAGAATACTTGCCCTTGCTTAGCCCTTATTGTTCCCCCTAGATAACTGGCCCTTGATTGACTCTGATTGTTACCCCTGGATAGCTTGCTTTGTTTCTGTAAAACACACTTTGCTAGTTCCCATACTATGTGACATCTGCCTTGATGTGGCTTTTGCCTTCATAAACTTTGTGCTAGCTGCATTAGGCACTGCAAGTTTTTTTTGGGTATGAGTCTGCTTGCAGTCACTGGCTCACAGCCATTATGAGTAAAGGATGCTTCACTTGCCAGGCCCTGGTGGCTCATGCCTGTAATCCTAATTAGTGAGGAGGCTGAGATCTGAGGATCATGGTTCAAAGCCAGCCCAGGCACAAAAGTCCGTGAGATTCTTATTTTCAATAAACCACCAGAGAATCAGAAGTGGCACTGTGGCTCAAGTGGTAGAGTGCTAGCCTTGAGCTGAAGAGCTGAGTGACAGCGCCCAGGCCCAGAGTTCAAGCTCTACGACTGACAAAAAAGGGGGGCAGGGAATGGCAATGTATTTCTAAAGTGCTGTGTTGTATTGTAACTACCTAAAGATAATAAAAATATAATAGAAATTAATAATTAATTTTTTAATTAATTGTTTAATTCTAAACCATAACAAGGGCTGGTTTTGAAAACAAACAGACCTGAATTTAAATTTTGATTACACCTCACTCCCTTCAGGTATAAATCCAATTTTAGAAGCCTTCTTTTAGGAAAAGTAGAAAATATAAAAATAAAATTAGGAGTGAAAAAGGTGTCAAGTTGATGTGGTGACACAACCTCTGTTCCTGTATTATGTGTCATAATGTGGCAGTGTTATTATAGACATGTCCTACGTTGTGATGACTGTCAATAGCTAAACATACGTATATCACTAACCCCCAAAATGTGTCTTCACTTGATACTAACATCTCCACTGTCATGAGAGGAAAGTGATGACAAAAGTTGGCCTGATTTCAATTGAACTATCTTACTTTTGAAAAGCTAGGAGAAACATATGACCATGTGACCATAATTCTAGGACGTGTGTGTGTGTGTGTGTGTGTGTGTGTGTGTGTGTGTGTGTGTGTGTGTGTGTGTGTGTGTGTGTGTGCTGGTACTAGAGCTTAACTCAGGGGGGTCTCACTCTCGCATTCAACTCTTTCATTCAGGGCTGGAACTCTATAACTTGAGCCACATTTACTCTTCAACAACTCCCCACCCCGACCCCAGCCACCCTCGATCCTTTTTTTCTTTCTGGTTAACTGGCAATAAGAACCTCTTGGATTTGTCTGCTTGGACTGGTTTTGAGTCATGATCCTCAGCCTTCTAGGTGGTAGGATTACAGGTATGAATCACCAGACTAGCAATTCTAGGACTTGATACAGAGCCTTGAGATATTCTATTTTGCAAGTGGAGTAGCTGGAGACCAAGCTGCATGATGGCCTGATAATTCATGTGGATTCATTTGTGATGTCTGTTAGTCACACTATACCTATAAATAACCCTTCTCTTTCTCACAGGTCATACACTGGGGAAGTAAAGGAATGTGAAGGAATGTTCATGGCCTAAAGTAAATGATCAATGGTGAATAAAGATTAAAAAATATTAAATTTTGCAATCCAATGATAGTTCCTTTTGTGAATTTCACTATGGGGTAAGTACCATCCAAACTCTCAAAGGTTATTGAAGGTTTTGTGTGTTTGGGCTTTTTTCCCACTTACAGGCAGTCAGAGAGGGCTACTTAAGTATTTTGTGTCATTCATTTATCTTGCTAGCTATGTTCTTTGACATGCAGAAGCTCCACAGTTTAATGCAATCCCACTTTATCCAGCTTTTCTTGTATTTGTTGTTTCTGGATCTTTATTTAGGAAGTTTCAACCTGTGCCAAGGAGTCTTAGAGTATCTCCTATCCCTTCCTGTCATATTTTCAGAGGGTCTGCTCTTACTTCAAGGTCTGTGATCTATTTGGAGTTGAGTCTTGTGCAGGGTGATATGTAAGTATCTAACTTGACTTTTCTAAACATTTATAGCCAATAGTTTGAAGCCAGCCTGGGCAAGAAAGTGCATGATATTTTTATCTTCAATTAGCCACCCAAAAGCTGGAAGTGGCTATGGCTCAAGTGATAGAGTGTTATCTTTGCGCAAATAAAGCTCAGGGACAATACCATAAGGCCTGAGTTCAAACCCCAGCTCCAACACAAACATACACACACACACACACACAAAATGGATGCACAAATTCATAACCAAGGTCATCTTGCTTAGACATTTTATTTTAATAAAAGTTTCCGAGTGAATATCAACCATAGTTCTGGCAAAATTGCAGAGATGTTAGGAATCGCTGGCAAGTCAAAATAGGAAGAAAAATTGCCAGAGACCATCCTGAAGAGGAAAAAGGAAAGATAAATGACTTCATCCTCCAGGAAATGGACATGGAAAAAAGAGTGAGACATATGATGAAGGGAGACTACTGAATGCCCTAGGGGAACTCTGTGCTTCATTGCTCCACCTAGCGGAGTCAAGGGATACATGGCACTTCTTCCCATAGTTGCTGTACAAGCAGTAGTATCGCTTTGGCCAAACCCAGGTGTGGAATCTATTGAGGATAGTCCTGTGAACCAACTTGGAGAGCTGAACTACACAAAAACTATGCTTAGAGCTATTAATAAGGCTGACAAAATGCAGAACATGGAAGTGTGCATATGTGTATATGGCTATATGTAATCTTTGGAGGAAAAATTCTAATATGATTTACAAGAAAATACAGATACAAATGTGGGCATGCACTCTCATGTTGCTAAATAAATTCATGTCTATCAGTAAGAGAATCTTAGCCAGATCCTGAAGGCAAATTCACCTTTAATTAGCCTCCTCCTTAATTAATCTCCTCCTGTTCTTTTTCCCTCTCTTCCTCTTCCTCCATCTTTATGTTAGTGGTGTTTTAGCTTGTTAGGCAGGCATTCTATCACCTGAGCCATGCTTCCAGCCATTTTTGCTTTATTTTTCAGAAAAGGTCTCACCTCATGGTTATTCCTAGGTGGCCTGAACCATGATTCTCCTATTTATAGTTCTAATATAGTTGGGATGACACACAGCACCACAGTCAGCAATTGATTCAGAGGTGATCTTTCCAATTTTTTTTTCTTGGGGGGGGGGTCCGGTCATGGGGCCTGAACTCTGGGCCTGGGCTCTGTCCCTCAGCTCTTCAGCTCAAGGCTAGTACTCTACCATTTGAGCCATAGCACCACTTCCGGCTTTTTCCTTTTTGCTTATGTGGTGCTGAGGAATCGAACCCAGCGCTTCACGCATGCAAGGCAAGCGCTCTACCACTGAGCCACCTTCCAGCCCCAATCTTTCCAATTTTCTAACCAAGATTGTCTCTGACTCTGCCTCTCTAATAACTGGGATTATAAATTTTAGCTACTGCACTTGACCTTGTTAAATTTTTGTTGCTGTTGGTCATAAGTCTTGAACTCTGGGCCTTGGCACTGTTCCTGAGAATAGCACTGATTGGAGCCACAATGCTACTTCTGGTTTTTTCTGTGATTAATTGGAAATAAGAATATCATGGACTTTCCTGACTGGGTTGGCCTTGAACCACAATTCTCAGATCCTCAGTAGCTAGGATTATAGCCATGAGCCACCAGCACTTGGCTTCTTGTTGAATTCTCTAAGGGAAAAGAATATAATCTATGCCTGTTGAATCTCTTAAAGTGGTGCTTGGCATACAGTAATTACTAAGTATATATTTGCTGCATGAAGGGCAGATAAATGGTGAACAAAGGGTAGTTGACTTCAAGCCATTCATAGGAATGGCTCAGTAGCTAGGATTATAGCCATGAGCCACCAGCACTTGGCTTCTTGTTGAGTTCTCTAAGGGAAAAGAATATAATCTATGCCGGTTGAATCTCTTAAAGTGGTGCTTGGCATACAGTAATTACTAAGTATATATTTGCTGCATGAAGGGCAGATAAATGGTGAACAAAGGGTAGTTGACTTCAAGCCATTCATAGGAATGGGCCTATTCTTCATGAGCTTTGTTCCACTTGTAATACTTCTTCTAGCTCAAATTAGTCATAAATATTATATCACATAAATTGTTAGAGCACTTCCTTTACCCATGAGAAAAAGTGAGTCTTCAAGGGGTGAATGACTGAGAAGATGGCTCAACTAATTTGCAATCTGATCTGTTCTCGAATCCCAGGGATTCTGGCTTTGAATTCAGTGTTGTCAAATTATTACCAGGAGATATCTTTAATCAATTACATGCAGAAATATTCTCCTATGTTATTCTGTATGTAAAGCATAAGCATGCTCATGTTTGTGCATGTGTGCAATGATTTAGACGCTCCAGATTTCCTCAGTACTATTTGTATGGGATGCTCAACTCTGTTTCACATCCATGTTTAACTGCTGTTTTGAACCATTGTCTTGTCTGCCTTTTCATCTAGTGTATTAGATTTTTTCTTCTTTGCAAGTGGATAGTTTATAGAATTAGCCATGTATAGTATTAGACATGATTCTAGGAATCCTGATCTTGAAAACAGTTTGTACTCCTCTTGCACATGGCCTGTTCTGTGTGTGGATTCTGTACGAGCAACATTTCTGTCTTCCTGTAGTACAATTACTTTACATGAGCTATGTGATCTCACTCTTGTCATCTCAGATGCCCTCTGCAACTAACCTTACACGACTGTGTCAGTCATCTTCATTAAAGGGTTCCCCAAGCTTTGACACAGAGTGTGGACCTTGGCAGCTCTTTTCCCAGGGCATTACAGATAGTGCATTACAGATTTTGGTTCCCTCTGCTGTTCTACCATCCATGACCCAGAAGCTGACTTTCATTGACCTTCCTATATTTAATTCCAGTCTCATTTTCTTTCTTCCATTATTACCTTTCTCAGTCTCTGTAATGCCAGGTGTCAGGTCATACTCAGCTCAACTTTCACTTTCTTCATTGAACTTCTCAATTCTCCTGAGAGTTCATTTTTTTCTTCATTAAGGCTGCATTTTGAAGAACATTCTGAGGGTATAAATGGGGTTTTAGCTCATGCGTAGGAAAAAGTACGTACTTTATTTCTGATTATAGATTATAATTTAAAGCAAAGCATCATTCATATATGAACTGCTGTAAGCATGAGGGATGGAGTGGACAGGGACCTCTGTTGCCAATGCTCCCAGGGGAGAGGCAGATTAGAAATGAATGTGCATTCAGCAACAACCAGGTAGTTAAATTGCTGTGAAGAAAAAGCAGCAGGGGGAGGAAACAGCAGTAGAGATGAAGGAGCCACACTTTGGTAGAGTGAAGAGCTGCTCTGAAGACTGGACACTGAATTGAATGAGTAGACAACACAGAGTCCAGGAAAAAAGTGTGTTCAGGCAGAAAGATGTGACAAACACAAAGCCTGAGGTGAAGGCCAAGCCAGGGCATTTCAAAGACAAACAAGAATGCCACCTCTCCTGCAGATTGGAGTTCAAGGAATCCCAAGGGTAGTCCAAGGGTAGAAGGCTGGAAATGGAGGCTGAGATCTGCTCTGAGGATCATGGGTCTCAGCCAGCCTGGGTAGAAAAACACTGTCTCCAATTGGCCAGCAAAAAAGAGGCAAAGATGTGGCTCAAGTGGTAGAGTTTTGAGACAAAAATGCTAAGAGGGAGTACAAGGCCATGAATTCAAGTCCAAATACTGGAATGCATGTGTACACATGCACACACACATGTATACACACACACACACATACAGAGAAGAGGAGGAGGAGGAAGGAGGAAAGAATGGAGGAAGGAAGGGGGAGGGATGGAAAGAAGAAAGGAAGGAAGGAAGGATCTAAGAAAGAAAGAAAGAGAAGGAAGGAAAGAAAGAAAGAAGAAAGAAAGAAAGAAAGAAAGAAAGAAAGAACAAAAGAAAGAAAGAAAGAAAGAAAGGAAGGAAGGAAGGAAGGAAGGAAGGAAGGGAGAAAGGGAGGGAGGGAGGGAGAGAGGAAGGAGAAAGAGAAAAAGAGAAAGAAGGAAAGAAGAAAGAGAGAAAGAGGTGGTTAGGGTCTGATCTCAAAAAAATCAAGAAGGCCATGGATAGGAAGAACTAAATGACTTACACACTAAACAGCAACTCTAGCTATTGCTAGGGTATGTAGGGGGCAAGGAGAAACAGTGGAAATGTAGGGAATGCAGGTAGGTGACCACTAGAGCAAGACCTCTGTAGAACTCAGTAGTGTGTTAGCAATGTTGTTATTCCAGGGAAATTTTGCTGTAATATGTAAAGGAAAAAAAAAAGAGGCAAAAATGATTCCTCACTTTGAGGCAAAAGGAGAATAGAGAGGCCAGTAATGATTTTTGGAAACTTGGCGTATGGGTGCACATAACTTCTTTGTATGGTGGGTAGAAAAGAAATTCAGGAGTTCTAAATAGAGCTCATCAAGTGGCATATACTTGTAATCCTAGTTTCATGGGAGGTGGAGATCAGGAGGATTGGGATGGAAGGCTAGTCATAACTGAAAGCTAGTGAGATTCTATCTCATTCAGTAAGCTGGGCATGATATTTCCCACCTGTGATTTCAGCTAGGTAGGAAGATTGCAGTCTGGGGTTTCCTTGGGCCAAAAGATAATAAATAACACTTGGTCCTCCATTAAGCCTGTACCTCATTAATTCACTCTGGATAAATCTATAGGTCTAAAAATTCTTTTAAATGCTAAAAAGCTATCTGAATTGTGGTATAAAACAGGACTCATCATCATTTATTCCTCACAAGACTTCTTCAAATGCTGTAATGGAAATAAAATAAGCCTAAAATTCAAGAGAGAGAGAGACATAGACAGAGACAGAGAGACAGAGAAACAGAGATAAAAAGAGAGACCCTTTCTGAGAAAATAAACTAAACAGAAAAAAAGGGCTGGAGGTTTGTGCTTGCTTGCCTAATAAGCACAAGGCCTTCAGTTCAAATCCTAGTATTCGGGGGGCAGGGGGCACAGAATAAAGAATGTTGAAAGGGAATACATTAATCAAGATGTCTTGTGTCAGAGACTGACACCTTGAAAGGAAACCCATTTGTATAACTACTTAAAGGTAATACAATTTTAAGCTATATATTCACTTGAAAGAAATAAAGAGAACTCTAATTTGTGTTTGACATGCTAGACTTACAAATATAAAATTCAAAATAATAACAAAAATGTTTTATTTCTGTTTTAAATGCATAAATTTAAACAATGTCAATTCTATTAACATTGTGCTTTTTGTTCTTTTCTGAATGCAAGGAGTTTGTATCTACTATTTTACTTTAAATCTAACTTACCCCCTCCCCAAAATTTGTGTTCTTTAACCTCACACACAAAACCGTTTTGTAATTGATTTGCAAAGGGAGTTTTGTAGAAAAGCTTGTGCTTATACTAAGTATCTATGCATGATTTAAAATATACAAGGCTGAAAAACCTCCAAGCGAATTTAGATTTGAAATCTGAAAAGAGAGCCATAAATGCAGAGACAGTGTTAGTAAGAGCTCCCTTGGTCCATTCAGCCTCTGATATTCAGTGATAACAGGGCAGAATAGGATGAGGTCAGTCAGCTTCCTGAGAACCTCCATGTCCTCTGGGGAAAGACCATTAATTTTTTGAAACTTGAATACTGTCATGGTTCAGAGTTCGGAACAGACTGGCCTAGAAATAAAAGAACCTGCCTTTCATTCCCATCCCTGCCACTTACTGGGATGTGATCTTCTGTCTCCATACATTTGAAATAGAGCCGTCATTATGAATCTGTTGCAGAGCTTTTGAGGATTTCTTACCATTATATAGAGATACACTCAAGGACCATGAAACAATATGCATATAAGTTTTCTTCTGAATTATAAATATCTGTTAAAAATCCCATAGATAGAAATATTTTATGGATAAAATTGAACTGAAAAAGAGATTTAAGGACAATGCTGATGTATGCAGCAAAGGAACTTTCTAAATCTTCAAAGTAATTCTTTAACTTGTCACAAGTTCACAGTGGTGCTACAGAGCTTTTATGTAGTGGACACTGACTAAGGCATAGGAATGAATTCCCTTCTTAAAAAAAGTATAAAGGGCTTTTTAAAGTGTCCTGGGTCTATACCAGCAGGTATATTGAGATAAGGCATATAAAATTCCCTTTTTACGTAAGCAATTTTTTATGCCAACAAAGTTTTGAGTTAGTTTACGGAGCAATCTTGGTAAAAATGATATAGTTAATGAAATGGATTTACAGGAAAAACAAAAGAAAAGAAAGTATAAGGGAATGTTATTACACAAAACAATTCTGAGGGATTATTGTCACAAATTGATTATGATGTGTTTCTTAGTTTCTTGGGAGGCCCAGACAAAGGGAAACATGAACAATGACTCAGTGGCAATTTCATAGGGGCAAAGAATTTGCTTTGTTTCCCAAGAAAGATACAACTTGGACAGTCTAAGCCCATATTCCCCTTTCTTCATTAAGATGTTGAGGCTTGAATGGTTATGAGTCTTCAAACTGAGAATCAACCTTAGCAATTTGAAGGTGCCACATGGGAGAAATCACCCGTGACTTTAGACTTTCTAAATGTAAACATTCTAAGTGAAATCCAGGAAACAATCTGAAAAGTTAACTATGATTAACAAAATACCAAGAAGTACTAGATTCTCACAGCAGATAGGGCATCAAGCTAAAATATAAAACTATGTCTTTCTGTGTGATACTATTGCTTATTCCTACTTTTATTACCCAAGATAAGAAAACTTATTGTTTACACTTTGTTTTTTGCTGAAAAGTTCTGATTTTGAAATCAAAGACAAAGCAATTATACTCAGGAATCAGATAAACAAGGCAGGATATCTTTAAAAAGGAAAACAACATTTAGGATGCTAGGAGTTATGTGGGTGCTATTTATGGATACCAAACAATCATCAAAGGCAGCAACATGTCCACCTTGTGATTAAATAACTAATTTTGGTGTGAAGATTTTAAGTGTACATTGCATTTTTTTACTTCTTGAATGTTTTCTCTAGACTTTACCAACTTGGAAACTATCCAGTACACATACCGCAAAATTTAAACTGCTGAAACCATCACATATCACAAAGCACATG